>NC_069500.1:1378625305-1378967805 GCF_027579735.1 Bombina bombina | reverse complement strand
TAGTGGATCCTAAAACACATTAAATGCGTGACTGCCAATATAACAGACCCACTCACATTGCCTTACCAAAGCTCCCTCTGTACCTCGTAAACCGCCTATCACTCACAGGAAGATAAAGGAAAGTTTCCCAGATCGTCTGTCTTACTGCTGATGAAAAACTTCCTGCTTCTCCGGATAGTGAGTCTTCGGCGTGTGTGGTTGGTATTGGAGCCAGCTACATGACCTCAGACCGTCTCCTGACAGTATAGCGTTCTCTCCGTATGTGGCTGGGATCAAATATCGTATTTCACAAATTATCAGAAAAATTACAAGTTGTGCGCTAAACCAGGTGCGTAAATAACACAACAAAATTAGCGGTATCGCACACTCCATAGCGCTGCGATTACAAGATACTGAAAAACTTTCTTTTGTTGTGCGGTATGGTGCGATATGCTCCAATACGCATAAAACCTAAGGCCTGACTTGACGTGCTTGTGCACCTATTCCCCCATAGACGTCAATGGAGAGAAAGTGTTAGAAAAAAACTATTAACACCTAAACCATTAGCCCCCCATATTGCTACTAATAAAATAAACATATTAACTCAAACCGCCGCCTTCCCACATCTCTACTAATAAAATAAACCTATTAAAGGGACAGTTTACTCAAAAAGTTCTCCCCTTTAATTTGTTCCCAATGATCCACTTTACCTGCTGGAGTGTATTAAATTGTTTCCAAGTATTTCCATTAACCTTATATTGACATTTTAATTAGTTTATTTAGCCTGTGGTATCCCCACCTATCCTCAAAGTTTTTGGCCTCAAGGCCAAGCTGTGTTAACACAGCCAGCAGAAGAAATTACACCCAAAGTCAGGTATAGAAGAGATAAGGTAATAAAATGTTAATTTTCCATTGTTATCTACAAGTATTGGTGATTAGTTTATGGACAGATATAAGATAAAGAAGCATTTATTTGAATACAGTGTGATAAAGTATGAGATCTGATTATACCTACAAGCTCAACCCATTTTATTAGGTGGTTGTTTCAAAACACAAAATTAACTAATTCATATACACAAATAAGCCTTAAAAATGCAAATCTACATTTTATACTCTGCTGCTGGTAAAAAAAAGTAATTGGAAACACATTAAGGGAAAAACAATTTTATAGTATACGGTCCTTTTAACCCCTAAACCGTTGATGCAATAATCCTAATTAAACTATTAACCCCTAAACCGCCATCCCTCCACAATGCAAATAACTAATTTAATCACTAAGCCCCCTAACCTAACACCCCCTAAATTAACCCCAAATACAACCTAAGATTAAATTAAAATAAATAAATCTAAAATTACAAGAAATTAAAAAATTCTAAAATTACAGAAAAAAATAAACCAAATGATCAAAAATTTAAAAATTAAACCTAATCTAATACCACTATAAAAATAAAAATCCCCCAAAATAAAAACACCCCATAATCTAACACTAATATACCAATAGTCCTTTTGTAGGGCATTGCCCTAAATTAAACAGCTCTTTTACCTCAAAAAATACTAAGTCCCTCCTAACAGTAATACCCCTCACCCACCAAACCCCTTAAAATAAAAAAACCTAACACCTAAAACCTAACACTAACAAAACCTAAGCTACCCATTGCTCCTAAAGGGGCATTTGTATGGGCATTGTCCTTAAAAGGGTAATCAGCTCTTTGCAGCCCATTAAAATAAAAAAATCCCTAATAATAAAAACACCCCAAAAACAAAAACAAAAAACGCAACTCTAACCCCCAAATAGGTACTTACCATTCCTGAAGTCCGGTGGAGAAGGTTTTCTTATTTGAACAGCCAATAGGATTTCAGTAGCTCTCATCCTATTGGCTGAAGCTTGCCTGGAAGAAGCCCTTCTCCGCCGAACTTTGGGGGTTAGACTTAGGTTTTTTTTTATTTTTTGGGGTGTTTTTTTTTTAGATTAGGGATTTTTTTCTTTTAATGGGCAGCAAAAGAGCTGATTTTCCTTTTAAGGGCAATGCCCATACAAATGCCCCTTTAGGGGCATGGGGTAGCTTAGGTTTTTTTAGTGTTAGGTTTTTTTATTTTGGGGGGTTTGGTGGTTGGGGGGGATTTACTGTTAGGGGGCACTTAGTATTTTTTGAGGTAAAAGCTGTTTAATTTAGGACAATGCCCTACAAAAGGACCTTTTAAGGGCTATTTGTATCTTAGAGTTAGATTAGGGGGTGTTTTTATTTTCGGGGGGCTATTTGCTTTAATTAAATCTTAGGTAGTTTTTTTTTAAAGTAATATTAGGAATTTTTATTTTAATTTTAACTTAGTATTTTTTTATTTTATGTAATTGGGGTTAAATTAGGGGGTGTTAGGTTAGGGAGCTTATTGATTGAATTAGTTATTTGCGTTGTGGGGGGATGGTAGTTTAGGGGTTAATAGTTTAGGTTTATTGAGTTGTGGGGGATAGCGGTTTAAGGGATAAAAGATTTATTTTATTAGTAGCGATGTGGGGGACAGTGGTTTAGGGGTTAATAAGTTTATTTTATTAGTAGCAATGTGGGGGTGGTGAATTAGGGGTTAATAGTTTAATTATAGTAGTAGCAATGTGGGTGCTGGTGGTTTAAGGGTTAATAACTTTATCATAGTAGTAGTGATATGGGGGGCGGCAGTTTAGGGGTTAATAGGTTTATTTTATTAGTAGCGATGTGGGGGTGGTGAATTAGGGGTTAATAGTTTAATTATAGTAGTAGCAATGTGGGTGCTGGTGGTTTAGGGGTTAATAGGTTTATTTAGTGTTGACTATGTGGGGGGTCGGCGGATTAGGGGTTAATAGGTTTAATATAGTTTTTGTGATGGGGGTGGCGGTTTGGGGTTAATAGGTAGTTTATTGTTGTTAGTGTACTTTGTAGCATTTTAGTTATGAGTTTTGTTAAACATTTTTGTTTCTCAAAATCCATAACTACTGGTCTCAGATAGCGGAATGGATTGCGGTGGTATAGACTATAACGCTATCATTAAAGCCGGACAGCACAACCTGTAATACAGGCACAATGAAAATCTCGCACTCAAAAGTAATTTTTTGAGTGCGGAATGGAGAGTTGCGTAAAGGCTTAAAAGCTAGCGGTATAGCTGTACAGCCGCGACTTGTAATACGGGAGACCTGCATATTCTGTGCGCAATGGCCAATTTTTCAGCGGTATAGCCGTACCGCGCAACTTGTAATTTAGGTGTATGATAGTTGATGGCTACAAATCATCACATAGGCACCCCACAATCTTTTGACGCGTTTCCCCTGTTTTGTAGGGCTTAATCAAAGGGGAGGTGTGGCACACTAGTGGAGAAGGGCACACACTAGAGTTGTGGATTTAAAAATGATAATGTTAATTGATGTATATAAGTAATGTATTAAAGCAAGATTTAACCCAAATATTTTCTTTTGTGATTCAGATAGACCATACCATTTTAAACAACTTTCCAATTTACTTCTTTTATTTAATTTGCTTCATTTTCTTGGTATCTTTTGTTGAAAGAGCAGTAGTGTACTACTGTGAGCTCACTGAAAGCCAACGACATAAGAAATATTTGTGCAGCCACCAATCAGCAGTTTCTGAGCCTACCTAGCTATACTTTTCAACAAGACTATAAAAAGATGGAAACAAATAAGTTATTTAAAATGGCATGTTCTGTCTGAATAATAAAAGACAAAATGTGGGTTTCATATCCCTTTAAAATACAACCTGCAGCCTTTTCACACCCAGCATGGTGTTTTTATTGGGGTGGTGGGTAACAATTGACTTGACAATGTGGGACCAAATTATGTGAAGTAACATTTTTCTATATTATATCAGGTTTTAATTTTATATATATATACACACAGTATCCCACAAAAGTGAGTACACCCCTCACATTTTTGTAAATATTTTATTATATATTTTCATGTGACAACACTGAAGAAATGACACTTTGCTGCAATATAAAGTAGTGAGTGTACAGCCTGTATAACAGTGTAAATTTGCTGTTTCCTCAAAGTGGAAATGTCCAAATTGTGCCCAATTAGCCATTTTCCCTTCCTGGTGTCATGTGACTCGTTAGTGTTACAAGGTCTCAGGTGTGAATGAGGAGCAGGTGTGTTAAATTTGGTGTTATCGCTCTCACACTCTCTCATACTGGTCACTGGAAGCTCAACATGGCACCTCATGGCAAAGAGCTCTCTGAGGATCTGAAAAAAAGAATTTTTGCTCTACATAAAGATGGCCTAGGCTATAAGAAGATTGCCAAGACCCTGAAACTAAACTGCAGCACGGTGGGCAAGACCATACAGCGGTTTCAAAGGACAGGTTCCACTCAGAACAGGCCTCGCCATGGTCGACCAAAGAAGTTAAGTGCACGTGCTCAGCATCATATCCAGAGGTTTTCTTTGGGAAATAGATGTATGAGTGCTGTCAGCATTGCTGCAGAGGTTGAAGGGGTGGGGGGTCAGCCTGTCAGTGCTCAGATCATATGACGCACACTGCATCAAATTGGTCTGCATAACTGTAGTCCCAGAAGGAAGCCTCTTCTAAAGATGATGCACAAGAAAGCCCGCAAACAGTTTGCTGAAGACAAGCAGACTGTCAGGGATTTTAGCGTATTAGGTACTGTCACTTTAAATCTTAAACCAAATCAGCCTATTTAAGGCTCCTCCTCTCTCTACTCCCTGCTTGGTAATATGTTTCCAGTTGTTCAAGTAACTTCTGCCGAAATAACCTAGCCCTATCCTTCTGACAAAGTTGGATCACCTACCTGAGCTTCTCAAACTCTGCTGAGTTCCGCTGTCTTCAGTTCTTGTGTGCCAGCATCTCTTCAGCAGCTAACCGCAGCAATTCCGGAACCATAGTTTCAGTCACAGTTCCCTTCATTCTGCAACACCGTGTGTGACGTCACACCCGGCTTCTCATCACTCTCGCAGCGCGTGTACCGCGCTCTATCTCTGCCATCAGTAACAACTTGCCAGCCATTACTGACACGCTCTCCCTGCAATACCTTTATGAATTGGTCTGTATGTTTTACTTATCTTTACTGGATAACTGCATATCATTGCTACTTTTGCTATCAGAAAACCGCTACCTAAAGTGACTGTTTGCCTTACTTACTTAAAAAGTTTCCATGACTGCCATACTCATTGCTTATATTTCTATCTGATGTCATCTCATTATTTGATTGCATAAACCAGCATAACCATTTTAATCATTGCAACCTGTCTTAAATATCTCAGCTGCTGCCTATACCTACAGTAATACATGCTATAACAGCTTCAGGACAAGGTTCTGTTACTCTGCCTCAACTAACACATTATTGGGCTCGTGCTTTAGTTCATTTATATTGTCCTTTTCCACACTCATTGTTATCCTCAATTTACTTAGTGTGTCATACAAATTGCACTTGTAGTTGTAACCTCTGCCTTCAACTCTATATTTAGGCTGGTTGTGCATGTGAGTGTGTGTGTGATTACTGTATATATTTTATCTGCCTGCTGTGGTTGTGTGTTCCTTAGATCTATATATTATCTACTTTGGAACAATATCTATCATATTTATCTGTTGATACCTCTCTATCATATTTATCTGGTTGATACCTCTCTATCATATTTATCTGGTTGATACCTCTCTATCATATTATCTGGTTGCGTGACAGCTCCGTTTTCACTCTGTACCCTACAATAGTGACCCTCAGTTCAATGAGCATAACTGGATTCCTATAAGTTTAATTTGTGTGAATCCAAGGTTTGGTGTGAGGCTGAGTGGTCCTACATTAGAGGATACTAGGTACCAGAACATTTCCATCACCTGTTCTGACATACAACACATATCATTACATATTACCAAGCCTCTTTATAGTACCTCTATCCTCTATCATGGAGTTAAAGAGACTGTCAACCATAGAATTGTTATTGTTTTAAAAGATAGATAATCCCTTTATTACTCATTCCCCAGTTTAGTTTTGCATAACCAACACAGTTATATTAATGTACTTTTTACCTTTGTAATTACCTTGTATCTAGGAACCTTCTTCCAGCCCCCTGATCACATGACTGTGACTGTTTATTATCTATTGTCTTAAATTTAGCATTGTATTGTGCTAGATCTTAAATAACTTTCTGTGCCTGAACACAGTGTTATCTATATAGCCGTGTACTTTCTGTCTCTTTGTGTTGAAAAGAGATTTAAAAAGCATGTGATAAGAGGCAACCCTCAAAGGCTTAGATATTAGCATATGAGCCTACCTATGTTTAGTTTAAACTAAGAATATCAAGATAAAAATGCAAATTTGATGATAAAAGTAAATTGGAAAGTCGATTAAAATTAAAAGTCATATCTGAATAATGAAAGTTTAATTTATATTTGACTGTCCCTTTAAGTGAACTTTCTAACAGAGTTGGCTCTCTAGCCCAGAGTATGGACAATATGCTACAGGGCTTAAGGGAGATACAAATTGAGAATGAGAATATTTGGAAATTTATCAATCAGCATTTGGCAAACAAACCTTCTATACCTGAGACCACACCTGAGCCTGTGGTAAGTCCCCCTGAGAAATTCTATGTTTAGAGACTTTAGAAATTCCTGCACTCTCATGTTTACTTTGAAGCCAAAGTCTTACCCTACTAATAGAATTCGTGTTTTGACTGTGATCTCCTTTTTACGTGGAGAGGCTAGATCCTGGGCTAACGCCTTCTACGAAACTGATGACCCCATATTGAATTCTCTTGATTCCTTTTATACCGCAATGTCCCTTTTGTATGAGGATCATAACAAGCAGAATACGGCAGAGACTGCTTTAAGATCTTTACGCCAAGGGAAAAGGATGGTAGAAGAATATATAACTGACTTCAAAAGGTGGGGCCCCTACACTTTGTGGAACAATCCAACTTTGAAGAATCAGTTTCGCTTGGGTCTCAGTGATTCCTTAAAAGATGAACTTGCCAGAGGTATAATTCCAGACGACCTCGAGGCTTTAATGACTTTGTGTATTGGTATTGACCGAAGACTCAGGGAAAGGAAGTCTGAAAAGTCCACAGCAGACTACACTGTTAAGAAATACACTCCGTATCATTCCAATCTTCCTTCCCACTCTACTAGGAACAACGATGAACCCATGGATGTTGCTGTTATTAGAGGGCCACTTAAGGCTGAAGAGAAAGCTAGGCGCAAGCTGCTGAATTTGTGTCTGTATTATGCTGAAAAGGACCATGGCGTGAGGGACTGCCCATCTCTCCTTCATCAGAAAAAGGGTAAGAGATCAACTAATAGTCACACAGTGAACATGGTTGACAATAGTTCACCTCATTTATCAATCCCTCTTTCATTACAGTGGGATCACCAGAAGACCATACGTGCAGGCCGTAGTTGACTCTGGAGCATCTGGGAATTTCATAGATTTAGTTTTTGTTGTTAAGCACAAAATACCATTAATAAAGAAGAGTGTTGCACTGGCCATCCGTTTGGTTGACGGTTCCTTTTCAGTTCAGGTCCTATTTCACACCACACAGTTCCACTTACTGTTACCTCAGCTTCTGGGCATAAAGAACTAATGTCTTTTGATGTCCTGCCAAGTTCTGTTTACCCTATGATTCTAGGTATTCAGTGGTTGTCTAAACATAATCCCACTATCTCCTGGACAGAAGCGACAGTAGTTTTTTATTCTCAGTTTTGTAAGCAATCTTGTACTGACTCACATACACTTTGTCATGAAACTGTAGACACACTACCTGATTGTTATAAGGATTATGCAGATGTATTTGATAAAGCTGAGGCAGCCACACTTCCCCCACATAGAAGTTATGACTGCCCTATAGATCTTATTCCTAATTGTTCCATTCCATACTGTCATATAGATCCTTTATCTCAGCCAGAATTGGCTCACCTTAAAGAATATCTAGATGAAAATCTGAAAAAAGGGTTCATACGACCATCTACTTCTTCAGCGGGTGCTGCCATGTTTTTTGTAAAAAACAAGGATGGCAGTTTACGCCTCATTATAGATTATAGACAACTGAATAAATGCACTAAGAAAAACAGATACCCCCTGCCTCTCATACCTGAACTAATTGAACGCTTGCAAGGTGCCACCATTTATGCCAAGCTCGATCTTAGAGGTGCTTACAATTTGATCAGGATGAGAGCAGGGGATGAATGGTTAACGGCTTTCCATACGCGTTACGGACTCTACGAATATACGGTGATGCCATTTGGGCTATGTAACGCCCCGGCCACTTTCCAGTGCTTTATTAATTACGTGTTCTATGACCTATTGGATGTCTGTATTGTTATCTATTTAGATGACATTCTTGTATATTCTGATACCTACGAAAACCACCTATCACATGTAAAACAAGTCCTATCCCGATTAAGGCATCATCATCTCTATGCCAAGTTAGAGAAGTGTATATTTAACACCAACACCATATCTTTTTTGGGTTATTGTATCTCTCCCACTTGGATTACCATGGAAACCAGTAAAGTAGATGCCATACTTAGATGGCCTGTACCGAGTTGTAAAAAAGATATCCAGAGATTCCTCGGATTTGCGAATTTTTATGGAAAATTCATTAAAGATTTCTCACACATTGTCAGACCTCTAACCAGTCTAACAAGAAAACATATCAAGTTTTCATGGGATAGAAAAGCTGAAGATTCTTTTACTACCCTTAAGAACAGATTTATTTCAGCCCCTATGCTGCAATTCCCAGATCCCAGTTGTCATTTTACGCTTGAGGTTGATTCTTCTGAATATGCAATCTGGGCTGTTCTGTCCCAGAGGGTCTCCCAAAAGGAGCCTTTACACCCAGTTTCATATTATTCTCGTGTCATGAGTTCAGCTGAGATAAACTATGGCATTGGACAAAAAGAATTGCTTGCCATAAAATCCGCATTGGAGTTCTGGAGGCATGTTTTAGAAGGTACAAAATACCCAATTACTATCTACACAGACCATCGTAACTTGGAGTACTTGAAGACAAATAAGACCTTGACTTCTTGCCAAGTCCGATGGAGCCTCTTCTTTTCACGTTTCGATTACGTGATCACTTACCGTCCTGGCTCAAAGAACTTCAAGGCTGATACCCTCTCCCGTATTCCTCCTAAACCACAAAACCATCTGGCCCCCGGCTCTGTGATACCTGCGGATAGGATTATCTGCTTTACAAATTATTTTTTGGATACACTAAAGCTACAACAGAGTGAGGATTCACTAATAACTCAACTTAAAAAAGCGCTCTGATGATTTGTACTATCATGATAACCAACTTTATGTCCCATTGGCTCTTAGGAATCAGGCATTGGCAGCAGCCCATGATTCAACATTAGCAGGTCATCCTGGGGTACATAGGACTCTTCATATTCTTTCAAGGAATTATTGGTGGCCCAAGATGACTGATACAGTCAGTCGATATATTCAGACTTGTTTGCTTTGCACCACTAAAAAACACCAACATAAATGTCCTTATGGATATCTTCTATCTCTCCCCATACCTGAACGGCCATGGGTGGACATTGCCATGGACTACATTATTGATCTTCCACCTTCTGCAAATTTTAACACTATGCTAGTAGTGGTAGATCTATTTTCTAAAATGGACAATTTCTTGCCTCATAGAGGTCTACCCACAGCTTCTGAAACCGCTAACCTCTTTATAGATCATATTGTTAAACTTCATGGTTTGCCTAATTCCATTACTACAGACAGAGGATCACAGTTTACCTCCAGGTTCTGGAATCATCTTTGTCAATCTCTCAACATCACTAAAAAGCTAAGTTCAGCCTTTCACCCCCAAACCAATGGGCAGACTGAGAGAACAAATCAAGCTTTGGAGCAGTATCTCTGTTGCTATTGTTCTCTAGAACAAGACAATTGGCATTCACTCCTGTCTACTGCTGAATTTGCTCATAATAACATGCTTAACTCCTCCACTAAGACGACTCCATTTTTTGTTAACTATGGGATCCACCCTTCTTATGATATTGAAAGTTCTAATAACTCACCCATACCCATTGTTAACGACAAGGTCAACACTCTATCCAAAGGCTTCGCCAGTGTAAAACAAATACTACAGGATGCTCAAGCTGCACGAAAACATCATTATGATCTACGACGATCCAAACCTCCTGAATATAGAGTGGGTGACAAGGTTTGGTTGAGCACTAAGAATTTAAGGTTACAAGTGCCATCCAAGAAACTTGCTTCTCTTTATTTGGGTCCTTTTGAGGTTAAGAAGGTTGTTAACGTTAATGCAGTCACACTCTTGCTGCCCTCTTCCATGAGAATACATCCAACGTTTCACGTCTCACTTTTAAAACCCTATGGTACACTTAGGGGTACACCTATGACGGATACGTCCCAATCTCATGTGGCAGATGAGATGGAGTATGAGATTGAGTCCATCCAGGATTCACGATACTTCCAAAACCACCTCCAGTATCTGGTCAGTTGGAAAGGATATGGTCCTGAAGAGGATTCTTGGGAGCCTGCTACAAATGTCACTGCTCCACGTCTCCTGTCCTTGTTCCATCGGAGAAATCCTCACCTTCCAGGCCCTTGATCCGCTGAGCGGCTCCTTGAAGGGGGTGTCCTGTCAGGGATTTTAGCGTATTAGGTACTGTCACTTTAAATCTTAAACCAAATTAGCCTATTTAAGGCTCCTCCTCTCTCTACTCCCTGCTTGGTAATTTGTTTCCAGTTGTTCAAGTAACTTCTGCCGAAGAAACCTAGCCCTATCCTTCTGACAAAGTTGGATCACCTACCTGAGCTTCTCAAACTCTGCTGAGTTTCGATGTCTTCAGTTCTTGTGTGCCAGCATCTCTTCAGCAGCTAACAGCAGCAATTCCGGAACCATAGTTTCAGTCACAGTTCCCTTCATTCTGCAACACCGGGTGTGTGTGACGTCACACCCGGCTTCTCATCACTCTCGCAGCGCGTGTACCGCGCTCTCTCTCTGCTATCAGTAACAACTTGCCAGCAATTACTGACATGCTCTCCCTGCAATACCTTTATGAATTGGTCTGTATGTTTTACTTATCTTTACCGGATAACAGCATATCATTGCTACTTTTGCTATCAGAAAACCGCTACCTAAAGTGACTGTTTGCCTTACTTACTTAAAAAGTTTCCATGACTGCCATACTCATTGCTTATATTTCTATCTGATGTCATCTCATTATTTGATTGCATAAACCAGCATAACCATTGTAATCATTGCAACCTGTCTTAAATATCTCAGCTGCTGCCTATACCTACAGTAATACATGCTATAACAGCTTCAGGACAAGGTTCTGTTACTCTGCCTCAACTAACACATTATTGGGCTCGTGCTTTAGTTCATTTATATTGTCCTTTTCCACACTCATTGTTATCCTCAACTTACTTAGTGTGTCATACAAATTGCACTTGTAGTTGTAACCTCTGCCTTCAACTCTATATTTAGGCTGGTTGGGCATGTGAGTGTGTGTGTGATTACTGTATATATTTTATCTGCCTGCTGTGGTTGTGTGTTCCTTGGATCTATATATTATCTACTTTGGAACAATATCTATCATATTTATCTGTTGATACCTCTCTATCATATTTATCTGGTTGATACCTCTCTATCATATTTATCTGGTTGATACCTCTCTATCTTATTATCTGGTTGCGTGACAGCTCCGTTTTCACTCTGTACCCTACAGTAGTGACCCTCAGTTCAATGAGCATAACTGGATTCCTATAAGTTTAATCTGTGTGAATCCAAGGTTTGGTGTGAGGCTGAGTGGTCCTACATTAGAGGATACTATCTACCAGAACATTTCCATCACCTGTTCTGACATACAACACGTATCATTACACAGACTAAGGACATGGATTACTGGAACCATGTCCTGTCGTCCTATGAGACCAAGATAAACTTATTTAGTTCAGATGGCGTCTGTGGCGGCAAGCAGGTAAGGAGTACAAAGACAAGTATGTCTTGCCTACAGTCAAGCATGGTGGTGGGAGTGTCATGGTCTGGGCCTTCATAAGTGCTGCCGGCACTGGGGAGCTACAGATCATTGAGGGAACCATGAGTGCCAACATGTAGTGTGACATACTGAAGCAGAGCATGATCCCCTCCCATCGGAGACTGGGCCGCAGGGCAGTATTCCAACATGATAATGACCCCAAACACACCTCCAAGATGACCACTGCCTTGCTAAAGAAGCTGAGGCTGAAGGTGATGGACTGGCCAAGCATGTCTCAAGACTTAAACCCAATTGAGCATCTGTGGGGCATTCTCAAATGGAAGGTGGGGGAGCACAAGGTCTCTAACATCCACCAGCTCTGTGATGTCGTCATGGAGGAGTGGAAGAGGACTCCAGTTGCAACCTGTGAAGCTCTGGTGAACTCCATGCCCAAGAGGGTAAAGGCAGTGCTGGAAAATAATGGTGGCCACACAAAATATTGACACTTGGGGCCCAATTTGGACATTTCCACTTAGGGGTGTACTCACTTTTGTTGCTAATGGTTTAGACAATAATGGCTGTGTGTTGAGTTATTTTGAGGGGACAGCAAATTTACACTGTTATACAGGATGTACACTCACTACTTTACATTGTAGCAAAGTGTCATTTCTTCAGTGTTATCACATGAAAAGATATAATAAAATATTTACAAAAATGTGAGGGGTGCACTCACTTTTGTGGGATACTGTATATATATTTATATTTATATATTGTTGCAGTATGTATTGTTGCTTATATTTAATTGTACTAGTCCTTTGCTAGAAATGTATTCACAGATGTTTTGATTGTATAAAGATAACTGTTTTCAGAAATTAAAAATAATAATATAAAAGAAACTAGAAAAACCATACACACAACACACCAAATCTGGGACTTCATAGAATGTCAGAAGGTTCGTGGCCGCTTTATGCATTAGTTGAGAGCTCTGTTTCTACAAAATACTGAATCTTTGCCTTAGCTGCATCAGGAAAAAGTTCATTTGAAATTGCAATTCCTGGAGTGCTGCAAATAACGCTAATGATATGTGTACCGCAAGTTGAGAAACTAGGTTTTAGACAGATAAAATAGTACTTTAAAAGGACAGTAATATATTTGATATTGTAATATAAAATGGTTAATCATCAATAGTAAAACAACTTTACAATATACAATACTTTCATTATTTATTTTGTCCCCTTTTCCTGTCATTTAAGTCTGAAAATGGTGAATTTTCTAGTGCTGAAAACTGAAAGTGCACATGACAGGATTCACAAAAAAACTAAACTTGCCACTATAGCTGTCCTTAATTTGCAGTTTACTATTTTAGCACTCAAGTCCTAATTGGCTGTCATTTCGAAATTGAATCCCCATACTCAAGTCCTGATTGGCTGTCATCTCCGGACTCAAGTCCTGATTGGCTGTCATCTCCAGAATCAAATTCTTATTGTTTCCTCCAAATCTGGAAACTGTAGCAAACAAGATGTTATTCTGTTCTAATATAGTTTAGATATACTAATCTACTGGTAGACTGCAGAAAAAAATGTTATTACAAGGTGTTTACTGTCTCTTCCACTTTTTTGCTGCCAGGTGGCTTTGTAGTACATTTAAAACTGTGATCCCCACTTCCTTCCAGTGATTAAATATAAATATTAGCATATGGTCCGGATGACATACTATTCTTTAATAATTGTGAGGAAATCCTGTTTTATTTTAATGTTTCCTTAGATTGCTATAAATAGCTGGTATTCCATGCAAGCATCCTAATTGTAAAAGTGATCAACTTATTTGGAAGAGCCGTGATGTACATATGTGAAGAAACCAGTGAGATTAAATGTGTTAAACACATATATATATAAGATCCCACAGGAAGGCTGGCACACACTTACTGCAAAGTTCAACTGTACAAGCTGAACACAAAGGAACACACTCACCGGGCTTATGAAACAATCCACCTTTTATTGTGCCAAGTGAAAGTTTTTGAGTTTTACCCCGTCATCAGACATAGAAAAAACAAGTGTGCTTACCCCCTTTATAACAACTTATCCCCCAAGTGACTAACAGCTCTGCCGACTCTGATCGAGTGCCACTGCGTCCATCCCATGCAACTGCGCATGCGCGAGAGGCGCTACGGCAACCCGTGATGGCCAACTGCAAAAAAAATAATACAGTGCATAAACGGCTAGCGAAATAATAAAGTCATGTGATTACACTATAGGTATATTAAAGGTAATACATTCTTCACTCTTAGGGGTATTAATGATATACGCTGAATACAATAATAGCTACTTGTAAATGATGTTCCTAAAATACTAACTAGAATAATAGGCTTTTTAAATATTGGCACAATCTATAGTGCAGCCTACTTCACAGCATAAATATTATCCCCTTTCTTACCTAGATATTACTCATTAAAGATAACATTGTAGATCTAGGTTAGTATTGAGCCCCTTAGGGACCAGGGTCTCAAGAATATATATCCATTTGCTCTCTCCCTGTAGGAGTAGTCTGCCCCTGTTTCCTCCCCTCGGAAGAGATGGTATGTGGTCAATAATAATATAATGTAGATCTGAAACAGTATGCCTATGTTGTACAAAATGTTTAGCCTCTGGTTGCTTTGATCTGACAGAATTAATAGCAGCTTGGATAGTAGACAGGTGGTTAGCCATCCTCATTCTTAAGTCTTCTTGGGTTTTACCAATATAAAATTTCCCACAGGGACAATGCAACATATAATATAATTTGTGGTACAGGTGACTCTAGCTCGTATTTCATATCTCTTGTTCTTGAGAGGATGGTAAAGTATTTATTTTGAGTTAGTCCCCACAGGTGGTGCAACTACTACACCTGTAACAACCATTTCTGCTGGTCTACAACCAGATCTTCTGGATATAGCTTGGTCTGTACTCTGTGCATAGTAACAAGTCTTTCAAAGACCGCCCTCTTCTATACCCAATCATAGTGGCTTCATAAGTCCCAAAGGGTAATGACGTGTCGGTCTTGATAATGTCTCAATGTTCCCTTAGAATCATAGGAAAATCGTGTGAAGCTAGTGTGAAGGTGGTGGAAAATATCATTCTTGTAGCTTGTTTTTTCTCTTCCTTTGTAATTAATGCTTGTTCCTGTGAGAGAACTAAACAGTTATCCATGGCTGTAAGTAACTGTTTCCTGTTGTAACCTCTTTCTTCAAACTTGGCATACATCTTTCCAAGTTGTTCACACTTTAACGGCTCAATTGAATTGTTCCTGACCACTAGAGCTTTTTTTGAGACTCGGAGGATGGCAGCTTGTACTGTTTCTTTGGTTTTTGGAACAGTGTTGTACATATCCCATCATCACGTTTAAACAACCTCAGGTCTAAAAAATCAATAGACACTGTATTCAAGGTCATTTTGAACTGAAGATTGTTATTCTTTGAGTTTAAAACTGTGAACCATTGTTGAAGATTGTCCTCTGTTCCTCCCCAGATAATGAAAAGATCATTAATGTACCTTTTAAATACCTTGATCCTATTATCCTTAAATGAACATGACTGTATTTCCTCAAAGTATGCCATGTAGACATTGGACCCCATTGCTGTCCCTGCAATTTGCGGATAGAAGTCAGTGATTACATCACTGGAGGGACCCACATATGGATATCTTTTGAGGTGTTGGAGTACAGCATTTAAACCCTCCTGATGTGGAATCACAGTATAGAGACTGGCGACATCCAATGTCACTAAGATGTCACTAGCCTCCAAACCATTCTTTCATGCATTTAATCATTTCCATAGAGTCCAATAGAAATTAAGCACAATTGCACACTATTGGTTGTAGGAGACTGTCCAGATATACTGCAATAGACTGTAAAACAGAGCCTCTTGCCGAAACAATTGGCCTGCCAGGAGGTTACATGGGATGTTTGTGCACTTTTGGTAATGTGTAGAGAGCCGGAACTTTTGGGAATTCAACAGTTAAAAAATCAGTGTTTTGGAGACCTGACCCTCTTTCAGCAGCATTTGCACATACAAATCTACTTCTTCCTTTATCATCTTAGTGGGATCTCCTGGGAGTTTCCGGCAGGGGTTTCCATCTGACAGTTGTGACAGAACCTCAGTTCTGTACCATCCTCACCATCCTAAGGGGCTCAATACTAACCTAGATCTACAATGCTATCTTTAATGAGTAATATCTAGGTAAGACAGCGGATGATATTTATGCTGTGAAGTAGGAGGCACTATACATTGTGCCAATATTTAATAAGCCTGTTATTCTAGTTAGTATTTTAGGAATAACATTTATAAATAGCTATTATTGTATTCAGCGTATATCATTAATAGCCCTAAGAGTGAAGAATGTATTACCTTTAATGTACCTATAGTGTAATCACATGCCTGTATTATGAGATTAAGATATGTGCTAAAGTATTCCTTGCTATATTTTGTTAGCCGTTTATGCACTGTATTACTATTTTTGCCTTTTTTTTGCAGTTGGCCGTCACAGGTTGCCATAGTGCCTCTCGCGCATACGCAGTTGCACAGGATGGACGCCGCAGCACTCAATCAGAGTTGGCAGAGCTGTTAGTCACTTGGGGGATAAGTTGTTATAAAGGGGGTAAGTACTATTACTTTTTCTATGTCTGATTTCATAAGCCTGGTGAGTGCATTCCTTTGTGTACAGCTTATATATATCACTTTTGATCTGATGAAATGGATTTTAGATCTCTGAAACGTCATCTAATAAAGTTGACTTTGCTTGGAAAATCCTGAGAGTTGAGAGTTCATCTTTGTTGTAGGACTATATATATATATATATATATATATATATATATATATATATATATATATATATATATATAAATTCAGGTATTAAGCACTCACTGGTCTTCAGCCGTCTGTGGTTAAATAAGTATTTATTAATGTGATGTTTTGGGACAAAAAAACAGTCCCTTCCTCTGACAAACAACTGTGGAAAATGACAAACCTTTAAAGGCAAGTGAAAACCCTCCCCTTCCTCTCAGCCAATGGAGCCTGTCCGTGTACAAAGACAGAAGAAACAATAATTCTGATAGGTTAGCCATGTGTTGATAAATCTAGAGTAATACTATGTATTGGTGAACCCAATTTAAAAAAATAAACAAGTGTAAGTGTGTGTATTAATATTGCTAGGCCTGCAGGGAATCCTAATCTCATATAACCTAATAAAATAAACACCTATATTCTTATAAACTCCAAAGTCGTAACAAAGGACCAATCACAATCGAGGATGGGGACCCCTGGTGTTAGCCAATCATCTAAGATTTATCATAAACCTCCACTTCATGGACGACTCCCCCATTTTCTATTGGTGGAGCAAAAAACACACCTATTGTTTACTAAATGATCATCAATCATACGTCAAACATGCTGACAACACCCACAATAGTTCTGTTATCACCCAAGCGTGTCTATATTTTAAGATCGGCGAATATAGAGATCAAGCCCTCATCACCACAGTCTCTCACTATCGGAGCCATCTGACTGCAGAGTGTAAAAGCAAATATACGTTCCCATACACCCATGCCTCTGCTCAAGCTTTACCACTCACATTACACACTACTATACATTACCGCTGTAACAGCACACAAATAAACCGTCACAAATTTGTTTTGCAATTTGGATCGCAAAATCTCCTCAGCATCAATCTAAAGCGGGCATGAAATCCAGCCCAATCGTGTTGTCGAGAGACCTCAGCAACCCTTCAAAGAGGGAGTAAAGATAGAGATCAAAACAGTAATATAGCGAACTCGTGTATAACAAGACTGTGGTGTCATCCATAAATTACATTATGGTATAAACCAGGCAATTTTCAATTTTTCTTGGCGAAGCCCCTTTAACATAATTATAAAAGAAAAACGTCAGCATAAGAGGAATGTCTAATATATTCCAAAAACTGACATTCAGCCTTGATGGGCGTGAACGCAACATACTATCCACCAATCACAAAAACCATTGCTCCAAATTATCAGCCCACATAGGCGTGGCTAATATTGTAACAAAAATAAAACTAAAAACATAGCATGCTCGCATATACAGAACACATGAAGCAACTATGTGACATACTTGAATAGAAACAAACATTGGGATCAAAATTAGAGGATAGGTCCCTGGAGTAATTCACCCACAATAAAAACACAGCGTGCTCGCATATGTAGAACCCATAGAGCAACTATGTGACATACTCGAATATAAACAAACTTTGGGATCGATCCCTAGAGTAATTCACCCAATGGTTCATCAACCCATACACTTTGAATGCTTGGAGAGGTGCATCCTACCATCATACAAATATTCCTTTAACATATACTGTTCCTTTTATTTACAAACCCCCGGGACAGCGATGGGGTCCAATGTGGCCCCATCATTAGCTAATTTGCTTATGGCTGATTATGATACCAACAAGATGAGGATCTTTGAGAAACATGAGGTCAAATATTATTGTCGTTACATAGATGGCCTCTTTCTCTTATGGCAGGATGGGGATGCCACATTAAAAGCTTGGATCCAGAGTCTCAACGAGATGGAAGGCACTATCAGATTCAGCAATACCAGCAGCGCAGAAACAGTGGATTATCTAGATGTAAGGATTTTCAAAGAAGCTGACAGATTAGGACCAACATTGTTTCGGAAAGGAAACTGACTGCAACTTGATTCTACACGCCAAGAGTTGTCATCAACCAAATCTTATCAAAAACATTCCCAAGGCGCAGTTCCAAAGAGTTATACGGAACAATACTGATCGAACAAAATGTCTATTACAGTTGGCTGAAATAATGCAGAGATTCTCAGAGAGGGGCTACAATAAGAGAATATTAACCGAGATGCGTACCCTGGCTTCGGATCCTGTATTAAGGAAACCAGAAGAAGAACACCATCCAAAACAGATGACGTTTGTGACAACTTACTCACCGGATAAAAATATAATAACAAGAGCACTAAGGAATGAGTGGAAGCTGTTTGAGGCAGATCGAACACTACCATTCAACAAGTGGAATGCCCCACGAATTGGATATAGGAGGGGCCGAAGTCTTAGGGACTCTCTGATGAAAACAGATATAGTGGATACACAACAGGAAACATGGCTAAACAAGAAGAAAGGGTGTTACAGGTGTATTAGTTGCATTATGTGCAACAGTATGATTACAGGTACACATTTTCAACATCCAGAACGAAGAAAGAGATACAAAATTAAGTTCTTCCTTGCTTGCACTACACAGTACATCATTTAACTACTTAATTGCCCCAGTGGGAAGTACTATACAGGGAAAACTGTTGATGACGCAAGGACCAGGATGGCCAACCATCGATCGAGTATCAGAACAGCCATCAATAAAGGGAAGTCTGATCAACCTGTGGCCCTTCACTTTATGGAGGCAGGACACGTTGTGAAGGATTTAAGATTTCGGATTATTGACCATGTCCCCAAACTCAGAAGAGGTGGTAA
This sequence comes from Bombina bombina, assembly GCF_027579735.1. Classification (NCBI taxonomy): domain Eukaryota; kingdom Metazoa; phylum Chordata; class Amphibia; order Anura; family Bombinatoridae; genus Bombina; species Bombina bombina. Next base: position 1,378,948,379 of record NC_069500.1, on the reverse strand, counting down.
CAGGGCGAAGATCCTCTTACAAAAAGAGGCTAGATGAATTTATGAACTCGGAACTCTGAATCCGAGGGGACTGAATGTACACACAGGGTGGCAATTCTACCTCTAGTAGTGTTAATTATTATGAGAGTTCACAATCCTTGATAAAAGTCTAAATATGACATCATGCACAGTGTGGCTAATGTGTTTGAGCATGATGTGAATTATGATAAGAATGGCCTACTCTTGATATATCACTTGATCATGGCACTATGTTCAAGTTATGCTCAAGTATATTCGCTCCAGCTGTGAAGTATATTTTTAGGATGTCTGTTTAATGAGAGTACATGGGCTCTTATTGGGTGACAAATGCTATTATTAATAGCGAAAGATGTATAGTAATGAAAGTCATAAGGTAATTCACAACATGTGCTTTAGATAGGATCATGTACAATGTGGCTAATATAATTGAACATGGTTGAAATATTTATAAATTACTATAGGATATACAAATGGATTGTAACAATATGTTCCGGTCATGTTCCATTATATTGGTTCCAAGGAAACATCCACCTCTATAAAGTCTGTCTTAATGAGATGACACAAGTCCATTATGGTTTATCATTGCAGACCATAAGATATTAGGTCTTTTGAACATTGCCTAACTGAGGCCTAGATTTAGAGTTCGGCGGTAGCCGTCAAAACCAGCGTTAGAGGCTCCTAACGCTGGTTTTGGCCGCCCGCTGGTATTTGGAGTCAGTGATTAAAGGGTCTAACGCTCACTTTGCAGCCGCGACTTTTCCATACCGCAGATCCCCCTACGCCATTTGCGTAGCCTATCTTTTCAATGGGATCTTTCTAACGCCGGTATTTAGAGTCGTTTCTGCAGTGAGCGTTAGAGCTCTAACGACAAGATTCCAGCCGCCTGAAAATAGCAGGAGTTAAGAGCTTTATGGCTAACGCTGGTTTATAAAGCTCTTAACTACTGTACCCTAAAGTACACTAACACCCATAAACTACCTATGTACCCCTAAACCGAGCTCCCCCCACATCGCCGACACTCGATTAAAAATTTTAACCCCTAATCTGCCGACCGCCACCTACGTTATACTTATGTACCCCTAATCTGCTGCCCCTAACACCGCCGACCCCTATATTACATTTATTAACCCCTAATCTGCCCCCCACAACATCGCCGCCAGCTACTTAAAATAATTAACCCCTAATCTTCCGACCGCAAAGCGCCGCCACCTACGTTATCCCTATGTACCCCTAATCTGCTGCCCCTAACACCGCCGACCCCTATATTATATTTATTAACCCCTAATCTGCCCCCCTCAACATCGCCGACACCTACCTACACTTATTAACCCCTAATCTGCCGAGCCGACCTGAGCGCTACTATAATAAAGTTATTAACCCCTAATCCGCCTCACTAACCCTATCATAAATAGTATTAACCCCCTAATCTGCCCTCCCTAACATCGTCGACACCTAACTTCAATTATTAACCCCTAATCTGACGACCGGAGCTCACCGCTATTCTAATAAATTGATTAACCCCTAAAGCTAAGTCTAACCCTAACACTAACACCCCCCTAACTTAAATATAATTTACATCTAACGAAATAAATTAACTCTTATTAAATAAATTATTCCTATTTAAAGCTAAATACTTACCTGTAAAATAAATCCTAATATAGCTACAATATAAATTATAATTATATTATAGCTATTTTAGGATTAATATTTATTTTACAGGCAACTTGGTATTTATTTTAACCAGGTACAATAGCTATTAAATAGTTAAGAACTATTTAATAGCTAAAATAGTTAAAATAATAACAAATTTACCTGTAAAATAAATCCTAACCTAAGTTACAAATAAACCTAACACTACCCTATCAATAAAATAATTAAATAAACTACCTACAATTACCTACAATTAACCTAACACTACACTATCAATAAATTAATTAAACACAATTCCTACAAATAAATACAATTAAATAAACTATCTAAAGTACAAAAAATAAAAAAGAACTAAGTTACAGAAAATAAAAAAATATTTACAAACATAAGAAAAATATTACAACAATTTTAAACTAATTACACCTACTCTAATTCCCCTAATAAAATAACAAAGCCCCCCAAAATAAAAAATTCCCTACCCTATTCTAAATTAAAAAATTTACAAGCTCTTTTACCTTACCAGCCCTGAACAGGGCCCTTTGCGGGGCATGCCCCAAGAAGTTCAGCTCTTTTGCCTGTAAAACAAAACATACAATACCCCCCCCAACATTACAACCCACCACCCACATACCCCTAATCTAACCCAAACCCCCCTTAAATAAACCTAACACTAATCCCCTGAAGATCTTCCTACCTTGTCTTCACCATCCAGGTATCACCGATCGGTCCTGGCTCCAAGATCTTCATCCAACCCAAGCGGGGGCTAGACATCCACTGAAGAAGTCCAGAAGAGGGTCCAAAGTCTTCCTCCTATCCGGCAAGAAGAGGACATCCGGACCGGCAAACATCTTCTCCAAGCGGCATCTTCGATCTTCTTCCATCCGGTGCGGAGCGTGTCCATGTTGAAGCAGGCGACGCGGATCCATCCTCTTCTTCCGATGTCTCCCGACGAATGACGGTTCCTTTAAGGGACGTCATCCAAGATGGCGTCCCTCGAATTCCGATTGGCTGATAGGATTCTATCAGCCAATCGGAATTAAGGTAGGAATTTTCTGATTGGCTGATGGAATCAGCCAATCAGAATCAAGTTCAATCCGATTGGCTGATCCAATCAGCCAATCAGATTGAGCTCGCATTCTATTGGCTGTTCCGATCAGCCAATAGAATGCGAGCTCAATCTGATTGGCTGATTGGATCGGCCAATCGGATTGAACTAGATTCTGATTGGCTGATTCCATCAGCCAATCAGAAAATTCCTACCTTAATTCCGATTGGCTGATAGAATCCTATCAGCCAATCGGAATTCGAGGGACGCCATCTTGGATGACGTCCCTTAAAGGAACCGTCATTCGTCGGGAGACATCGGAAGAAGAGGATGGATCCGCGTCGCCTGCTTCAACATGGACCCGCTCCGCACCGGATGGAAGAAGATCGAAGATGCCGCTTGGAGAAGATGTTTGCCGGTCCGGATGTCCTCTTCTTGCCGGATAGGAGGAAGACTTTGGACCCTCTTTTGGACTTCTTCAGTGGATGTCTAGCCCCCGCTTGGGTTGGATGAAGATCTTGGAGCCAGGACCGATCGGTGATACCTGGATGGTGAAGACAAGGTAGGAAGATCTTCAGGGGATTAGTGTTAGGTTTATTTAAGGGGGGTTTGGGTTAGATTAGGGGTATGTGGGTGGTGGGTTGTAATGTTGGGGGGGGTATTGTATGTTTTGTTTTACAGGCAAAAGAGCTGAACTTCTTGGGGCATGCCCCGCAAAGGGCCCTGTTCAGGGCTGGTAAGGTAAAAGAGCTTGTAACTTTTTTAATTTAGAATAGGGTAGGGAATTTTTTTATTTTGGGGGGCTTTGTTATTTTATTAGGGGAATTAGAGTAGGTGTAATTAGTTTAAAATTGTTGTAATATTTTTCTTATGTTTGTAAATATTTTTTTATTTTCTGTAACTTAGTTCTTTTTTATTTTTTGTACTTTAGCTAGTTTATTTAATTGTATTTATTTGTAGGAATTGTGTTTAATTAATTTATTGATAGTGTAGTGTTAGGTTAATTGTAGGTAATTGTAGGTAGTTTATTTAATTATTTTATTGATAGGGTAGTGTTAGGTTTATTTGTAACTTAGGTTAGGATTTATTTTACAGGTAAATTTGTTATTATTTTAACTATTTTAGCTATTAAATAGTTCTTAACTATTTAATAGCTATTGTACCTGGTTAAAATAAATACCAAGTTGCCTGTAAAATAAATATTAATCCTAAAATAGCTATAATATAATTATAATTTATATTGTAGCTATATTAGGATTTATTTTACAGGTAAGTATTTAGCTTTAAATAGGAATAATTTATTTAATAAGAGTTAATTTATTTCGTTAGATGTAAATTATATTTAAGTTAGGGGGGTGTTAGTGTTAGGGTTAGACTTAGCTTTAGGGGTTAATCAATTTATTAGAATAGCGGTGAGCTCCGGTCGTCAGATTAGGGGTTAATAATTGAAGTTAGGTGTCGACGATGTTAGGGAGGGCAGATTAGGGGGTTAATACTATTTATGATAGGGTTAGTGAGGCGGATTAGGGGTTAATAACTTTATTATAGTAGCGCTCAGGTCCGCTCGGCAGATTAGGGGTTAATAAGTGTAGGTAGGTGTCGGCGACGTTGTGAGGGGCAGATTAGGGGTTAATAAATATAATATAGGGGTCGGCGATGTTAGGGCAGCAGATTAGGGGTACATAGGGATAACGTAGGTTGCGGCGGTTTACGGAGCGGCAGATTAGGGGTTAAAAGTGTAATGCAGGGGTCAGCGATAGCGGGAGTGGCAGATTAGGGGTTAATAAGTGTAAGGTTAGGGGTGTTTAGACTCGGGGTACATGTTAGAGTGTTAGGTGCAGACGTAGGAAGTGTTTTCCCATAGGAAACAATGGGGCTGCGTTAGGAGCTGAACGCTGCTTTTTTGCAGGTGTTAGGTTTTTTTTCAGCTCAAACAGCCCCATTGTTTCCTATGGGAGAATCGTGCACGAGCACGTTTTTGATGCCGGCCGCGTCCGTAAGCAACTCTGGTATCGAGAGTTGCATTTGCGGTAAAAATGCCCTACGCTCCTTTTTTGGAGCCTAACGCAGCATTTGTTTTAACTCTCGATACCAGAGTTAAATTTATGGTGCGGCCAGAAAAAAGCCAGCGGAGCGTTAACAGCCCTTTTACCGCCGAACTCTAAATCTAGGCCTGAGAGTTTATGATTTTGACAAATATATACAGCAATGTAAGGATCATGTTTTCATATGGACATACTGGCTCAGACATATTCCAATAATGTTTTTTGACTCTAGTCCCTCTATACTACATTTGGTTTACTATGGACTGTGTCAGGAGATGTGTATACATTGTTTTTAACATGTTTTTAAACTTTGGGTGGCAATATTCACTTAGCTAGTATCACATTTAGCACGTATCACACTTAATATGATGATGCCAACGGCCTGCAGTGGATCAGGGTGTCTCATTAAATATGATTGACATTGATATAGGATCCATTTGCTGATCCGGAACAGTATATGTTATAGGAATATTTGTATGATGGTAGGATGCACCTCTCCAAGCATTCAAAGTGTATGGGTTGATGAACCATTAGGTGAATTACTCTAGGGATCGATCCCAAAGTTTGTTTATATTCGAGTATGTCACATAGTTGCTCTATGGGTTCTATATATGCGAGCACGCTGTGTTTTTATTGTGGGTGAATTACTCCAGGGACCTATCCTCTAATTTCGATCCCAATGTTTGTTTCTATTCGAGTATGTCACATAGTTGCTCCATGTGTTCTGTATATGCGAGCATGCTATGTTTTTATTTTTATTTTTGTTACAATATTAGACACGCCCATGTGGGCTGATAATTTGGAGCAATGGTTGTCGTGATTGGTGGATAGTATGTTGCGTTCACGCCCATCAAAGCTGAATGTCAGTTGTTGGAATATATTAGACATTCCTCTTATGCTGACGTTTTTCTTTTATAATGATGTTAAAGGGGCTTCGACAAGTAAAATCGAAAATTGCCTGGTTTATACCATAATGTAATTTATGGATGACAGCACAGTCTTATAGTTATACACGAATTCGCTATATTACTGTTTTGATCTCTATCTTTACGCCCCCTTTGAAGGGTTGCTGAGGTCTCTCGACAACACGATTGGGCAGGATTTCACGCCCGCTTTAGATTGATGCTGAGGAGAGTTTGTGATCCAAATCGCAAAACAAATTTGTGAGGGTTTATTTGTGTGCTGTTACAACGGTAATGTATAGTAGTGTGTAATGTGAGTGGTAAAGCTTGAGCAGAGGCATGGGTGTATGGGGACGTATATTTGTCTGCTTTTACACTCTGCAGTCAGATGGCTCCGATAGTGAGAGACTGTGGTGATGAGGGCTTGATCTCTATATTCGCCGATCTTAAAATATAGACACGCTTGGGTGATAACAGAACTATTGTGGGTGTTGTCAGCATGTTTGACGTATGATTGATGATTGTGTAGTAGTAATAGGTGTGTTTTTTACTCCACCAATAGAAAATGGGGGAGTCCTCCATGAAGTGGAGGTTTATGATAAATCTTAGATGATTGGCTAACACCAGAGGTGTGAGGTCCCCATCCTCGATTTGTTACGAATTTTGAGTTTATAAGAATATAGGTATTTATTTTATTAGGTTATATGAGATTAGGATTCCCCGCAGGCCTAGCGATATTAATACACACACTTACACTTGTTTATTTTTTTAAATTGGGTTCACCAATACATAGTATTACTCTAGATTTATCAACACATTGCTAACCTATCAGAATTATTGTTTCTTCTGTCTTTGCACACGGACAGCCTCGATTGGCTGAGATGAAGGGGAGGGTTTTCACTTGCCTTTAAAGGTTTGTCATTTTCCACAGTTGTTTGTCAGAGGAAGGAACTGATTTTTTGTCCCGAAACGTCACATTAATATATACTTATTTAACCACAGACGGCTGAAGACCAGTGAGTGCTTAATACCTGAATTTATTGAAACTTTTATAGCACCCTGGCTGTTATGGCATGATGGTGAGAGTGCATACACCTAACAACTATTATTATATATATATATATATATATATATATACAGTATATATATATATATATATAAAGAGTATTGCAGTATGCAGTAATACCTTTTTATTGGACTAATATTACATAGTAAAAGACAAGCTTTTGAGATTCCTCTGTTTCTGAACGCAATACTGATCGATATGATAGAATTTGTTCATTGATATATTGGAAAGAAAGGCGGCTATGGGGACAGGACAGGAGGTGGGAGAGATAGCTGAGAGAATTTGCAGAGTGTCGTAAATAGCAAATGAGTCTGATGCTGAAAAATACTGGGGTGGGGAACACACTGGCAGGGTAAGTGCTGAATAATCTTAAAACTGAGAATTGCATGCATTATATGTGAATTTTAAGTGCCTATGGCAGCACAAACCATAAATACACCACTGACATTTATATATATATATATATATATATATATATATATATATATATATATATATATATATATATATATATATATATATATATATATATATATAATAGTAAAATGTAACAATGCCTGACCAGCCATTGTATGAAATGAGGTCACACACCATACTCACTGTAAAGGTTTAAAGAGGCTTACAGCACTATAAATAACATAAGCTTTGGGTAACAGCATTAGTGCATTGTATTTTGCATCATCTTTGTTGAAGCGTTCGTCTTATTTCTTTACATTAGACTTTATGCATCTGACACACACATTATAAATAAACAGCAAGTAACCTTATGTACGCTCCTGGTAAATATTCAGTGTAAACATGCTTGGTTAAAAACAAATAAGTTTGGATCAGAATGTGTTATTTTGTAAGTGATATCAGATTGGAAGTCATTACAAATCAGGGTCTATTTTGAGGAGCCACTACACATAAAACCAAGGCCGGATTGGCCTACCAGGATACCAGGAGATTTGCCGGTGGGCCTCAGCGGTTGTGACTGGCCAGATACAATTTAAAGGGGTTTTGCTGGTGAGGTGACACAGCTGTATCATCTCTCATCTTCTCTGAGCTATATGTATTAAAGTGGTAAGTTTTATTACCTAGACCATGTACTATTTAGTAGCCCTGCTTTGCATGGTTTCTAGTGTCTAGTCAAATCCCTCTGTGACACATAATGACACACTGTCTTGAATGTCTTCTCCAAGTCACACAGCTATGAATGTATTGTGTTGTAGGGTACCTATAAATCAACAATCTAGCTTTTTTAATTACAAGCCAATAATAGCAAAAAAGGGTTGTGTGCAGTCTATGGACTCAACCAAATATATGGCAGGTCTCCAAGTTTTCCAAGGTTGCTTTTTATTCCCAGTCCAGCTTGTAAAACCCAGGGGATTACAATGTTTATTTTTTTTTACCATATTTTAAAAGTTTTTAAGTTAAAGGGACATTAAAATGCTGGGTACAACTACAATAGCAGTGGTGGTTCCAGAAACCTTATTTTGGGTGGCAAACACTCCTTAGAGGAGTTGCAGATGTTCCATGGCACAATCTGGTGTGGGAAGGTGGAGTCACAGGTGTTCCGAAGACAGAGCCAGGTGGTCCATGGGTGTGGGTTAGTGGATGGGGGTGCTTTTAACCCCTTGCTTCCTCAAGAACCACCACTAAAGGTTACTACTCACCATGCTAATGTTTTTACTCCTAGTCTCTTCAAAGCCGTTCGCCTATTTTCACCTTTTACTTGTGCTTGTTGGTGAAGCGCTACATTGTGTAGCTTAGGAATTCTAACACCATGTGACAGAAAAGGGTGAACATTTACGTGACATTACCTTCTATTTGTGTGTATGTTAAACCAAAGCACAGGGGTCAAGTCCGAAAAATAAATGTTGGAGTTCACCATCCTACACTCAAATTTTATATTGCTTTAAATATAGATACATAGATAGATGATAGATAGAGCTAGATAGATAGATAATTAGATATATAGATATAGATAGATAGATAATAGATAGATAAATAAATAGGTCGATATAAATAGATAGATAGATAGATAGATAGATAGATAGATAGATAGATAGAGAACAATATAGGCAATTTGTATAATTGTGCCTAAAAAGAAAGATATAACAGTTTCTGAAAAGGATTAAAAAGACTAGCATTGACAGCAGCATATATTCAATACATCATTAATTAAAGATATATGTTTTCCCCTCCTCCCGGGAATTTAGTATTTCAAAAAACACTCTAGGCTGGGAGTGACCTAATTTTTTCAGCTAAATTACAAAAATAAAAAAATGCTCACTTTAAAGTCGCTGCTACAGCACTGGATACCAAAGAAGATAAAATGGTGTAAAATACATGCTGATAATCTAGTGGGTTTTTTATGGTACAGTACTGCTGTCAGAATGCATGCATCGGTTACTAGCTCATCTAGTCTTGCTGGGTTTTAGGGAATCATATTGATAATCATCATAAATATATATTTATTGTGACTTAGCAAGTAAACTACAAATGAGCAATGTATAGCAGTGTTTCTCAACCGCGGCCCTCAAGTCCCCACAACAGGCAATGTTTTCATTATAGCTGAACTAGTGCACAGGTGAAGTAATCAGCTGATCAGTAACCATGGTTACTAACCTGTTCTCATCAGCTGATTATTTCACCTGTGCTCTAGTTCTAGCAGATCTTTCCAAACTTTTCATGTTGGTGACACACTTTTTAGACCTACATCATTTTGCGATACAGTAATTCAGTTGTACAAGCAAACAGGAGGTTAAACTAACTTGTTTTAAGAGATACGGACACATACATAAATTATATAATAACAAAATGTATTTACAAGTAACAGTATGAATGTATGTGCAAGAATTAAAAAAAATTTTAATAACACCAATAGCTACTTACTATTTTAATGGGATGTATGAGGTTGATGGGATGAACACAGTTTCTGAATATTTGGTGAAATATTAGATAAATATACTCGCATTTTTAAGCTTCCACTTCCTATCCATATATCAAGAGCATGAGCAGCAATGCACTACTGGGAGCTAGCTGCAAAAAAAAACACTGACTTCTGACTCCAGCTCAGCATTTAAGCTGCCGCCCTCAGAGCTCTGTAAATCTGACTGACTACTGCCCATGCTGCAAACACACTGCTGTCCCACTCACTGACTACACATGCAGTCACGAGCCGATTGAGGAGACTACACGTGCAGTCAGGAGCCAATGTGCCGCCAATGGGAATAGTTTCAGTTCCTCCTGAGCTGTGCCAATAGGTTAAGATGATCGGTGACCCACTAGGTATCAATCACGTGTCAACCATGTGATATGAGTAGTAGGCAGGAGGAAAGTCGGAAACCAAAAAAAATTTAAATAAAAAAAAAAATTTGTGCTGAAGCAGGGACACACCTACACACTGCCGCTGACACACTAATGTGTCACAACACACAGTTTGGAAAGCACTGATGTATAGTATAGGTTAAAAAAGGAGGTGCAGAAAAAGGTGCAGCAATATATTTTCTTTAGTGCATTAGAGCACAGCAATAAATCCCCCTTCACAGCAATACATATTGTATTTTGTATAACCTTATTTGTAATGTCTGTTTCTAATAAAGTTACATAAATACTGGGCTGCTGGGTAGATTTTCATGTCACAGTAGGCTCCCTACATGATGACAAATTTCAAATACCCAGCTAGCGAGCAAGAGGTAAGGGGTCACATTATCCACTTTTTGCTTGCTCTCTGTGTATTTGAAGTCTGTCCTTGAGGGGCCAAAAGTGGGGAGGTGAAGCACATCAAAAGCTTTACCATGTGAAGGCTGAATGGGAAGTACATTCTTCTGCAATAATAGTGGTGCAAGTGTGTTCCCAAATATTCCTACTCAACATGACCCTTGACAAAGCAGATGAATGTGCACCACTGCTATCACCAAATGCAAGAATTCCTTTGTTCCAAGATGGCAGCGCTCAGCAAGAACATGGGGAGCCACTGACACCTGCAAAAGGTTAAAATATGAGAATGAAAGAATCACTTTAAAGAGAGCTGTAGACAAAGGTGAAAAACAGTGGTGATGGTGATCACTAATACATATTTACTATTGATTCATTGTTACAAATTATTAATACAAATATTAAAATGAACAGGGCCAAGTACTGATCCCTGGGGGACTCCATTGATTACCAATCTGAGTATGAACCGTTTACTACTACTTGTTGCTCCCTGTCTTTTATCCAGTTATTTATCCTTGAGCTATCATTTATAGCTAATTCCCAGTCCCTTCATTTTGTACATGGATCTCTCATGTGGCACTGTATCATACGCCTTTGCAAAGTCTAAGTATATCACATCAACTGATTCCCCTTTATCTACATATTTACTTACTTCCTCATAGAATCTAATTAGATTAGTTTGACATGATCTATTTCTCATAAAACCATGCTAATGTGAACTCATTATCTTGTTTACACAAATATACTCATCAATATAATCCCTTATGATCCCTTTAAGTATCTTCCCCATTACTGATGTCAGACTAACTGGTCTATAGTTCCTGAATCATCCCTGCTCCCCTTTTTAAAAAGTGGCAACACGTTAGCTTTACACCAGTCCGGGGGTACTATGCATGAGGATAATGAGTCTTGAAAAATTAAGAGTAGAGGTTTGGCTATAGTAGTGCTAAATTCCCATAAAACCCTTGGGTATATTCCATCTGGGCCTGGAGTTTAATTTACCTTCATATTATCCACTTTTTCTTGATATCCTCTAGAGATAACCCAGTTAATCGTAGTTTGATTCAAAGTATATCCCTTTGGTTTCTCTCTTGTGTATACTGAAGAAAAGAACTGGTTTAGTATGTCAGGCTTCTCCCTGTTGTTAACCATGCTACCCTTTACACATTTTAGTGTACCTATATTTTACTTCTTAGATTTTTTTTGCCATTTATGTTCTTAACCTTTAAGGGTTTGACATAGAATCCTTTGCAATTAATCTTTAATTTTCAATTTTAGCTAATTTGATGGCTTTTTTTTGCATGCTTTGTTACATTCCTCATATATTTGGAATGTTGAGTCTGTACTATTTTCTTAATTTTCCTAATTTCTCTTAACACATTTTTATTTAGCCACATTGGCTTGGATTTATTTATTTTACTTTTATAACCATGTGGTATGTGTTGAGATATCTATATATATTTAATAACCTTTTATATGTTATCCATTTATCATCTGTATTTTTATTAGATAATACTTTGTCCCAATTTATGTTATTTAACAATTTCCTTAAAGGGATAGTAAACACCAAAAATGTTATTATTTAAAAAGATAGATAATCCCTTTATTTACCATTCACCAGTTTTGCATAACCAACACTATTATATAAATATACTTTTTACCTCTGTAATTACCTTGTATCTAAGCTTCTGCAGACTGCCTCCTTATCTCAGATCTTTTGACAGACTTACATTACAGGCAATTAGTGCTCACTCTTAAATAGCTTCACGTGCATGAGCACAATGTTATCTATATGAAACACATGAACTAACACCCTCTAGCTGTAAAAAACTGTGTAATGCATTCAAATTAGAGGCGGCCTTCAAGGGCTTAGAAATTAGCATATGAGCCTACATAGTATTAGCCTTCAACTAAGAATAACAAGAAAATAAAGCAAATTTTATGATAAAAGTAAATTAGAAAGTTGTTAAAAATGACATGCCCTATCTGAATCATGAAAGTTTAATTTGGACTTTACTTTCCCTTTAAACAATTGAATTTTTTTTTCTTAAAATTAAAAGTCTTCGATGAACACTACTACTAGAGAGTGATTTCAAATGTGACCATATTATGATCACTGTTACTCAAATGTTCTTTGACTTCTATTTTTGATAGCACTAAATCCAATACAGCTTTATTTCTATTTGGCTCCTCTATTAATTGTGACATGAAGTTATCCTTAAGAACATTTATAAATCTATCTCCCTTAGCTGTATTACTATTTTCATTGGCCAAGTTTTTATCAGGGTAGTTAAATCTCCTATAATTACAGAATTGGTATTATTAGCAGCTTTTCCTATTTGAATTAGTAGTTGATTTTGCTCCATGTCACTTATGGGGGGCTTGTAGCACGCTCCTAGTAATATTTTTTTTAGGATTTTTTCCTCACTGTTTATTTCAACCCACAAAGGGGCATATTTAACAATGTGCGAGCGGACATGATACGGATTAGCGTATCATGATCGCTGCCCATCGATAAATGCCGACAGCATATCCTGTCGGCATTTATCATTGCACCAGCAGTTTTGTGAACTGCTGGTGCAATGCCACCCCATGCAGATTTGCGGACAATTGGCCACTAGCAGGGGGTGTCAATCAACCCAATCATATTCAATCGGGTTGATTTCTGTCCGCCGCCTCAGGGCAGGTGGACAAGTTATGGAGCAGCGGTCTTTAGACTGCTGCTTCATAACTTCTTGATAGCTTCTGTTAATACGGAGCTTGATAAATATGCCCCAAAGTCTCTACATTATCACCTCTATCATCATAATTATTTTCCCTTATTGTAGGTTTAAGGTCAGGTTTAATATACAAATTCCTCCACCCCTTTTATTACTCTTGTCCTTCCTAAATAAAGTTTAACCCTCTAAGTTAACTGCCCAGTCATGTGAATCATCCCACCAGGTTTCAGTTATACTGATAATATTATAGTCCTCTTCTGCAACTAAGAGCTCCAGCTCCGACATTTTACCAGTCATGCTTTTCCATTTCCTGTCATACATTTAATTTGCATGTGCTATCTGATGTTACTTGTGTTTTTCTCCAAACTTTCTAATGTGAATTTCCTCATTTTCCCCTTCTGTCATCCCTTCCTTGAGATATTCTAGGAGTGTCATATACACACACTGATATGTCTGCTTAATTATGTTTGGACTGCCCCCACCTTTGCCTAGTTTAAAAGATTCTCTAAGTGTGCTGCACAAAGCAGTTTATGGGGACTGTTTCGGCTAGATTTAGAGTTGGGCGGTAGCCGTCAAAACCAGCGTTAGAGGCTCCTAACGCTGGTTTTTACCGCCCTCTGGTATTTGGAGTCAGTCAGGAAAGGGTCTAATGCTCACTTTACAGCCGCGACTTTTCCATACCGCAGATCCCCCTACGCCATTTGCGTATCCTATCTTTTCAATGGGATCTTTCTAACGCCGGTATTTAGAGTCGTGGCTGAAGTGAGCGTTAGAAATCTAACGACAAGACTCCAGCCACAGAAAAAAGTCAGTAGTTAAGAGCTTTCTGGGCTAACGCCGGTTCATAAAGCTCTTAACTACTGTGCTCTAAAGTACACTAACACCCATAAACTACCTATGCACCCCTAAACCGAGGTCCCCCCACATCGCTGCCACTCTATTAAATTTTTTAACCCCTAATCTGCCGCTCCGTGCACCGCCGCCAGCTAAATTATCCCTATGTACCCCTAATCTGCTGCCCCTAATACCGCCGACACCTATATTATATTTATTAACCCCTAATCTGCCCCCCCAACGTCGCTGCCACCTACCTACACTTATTAACCCCTAATCTGCCGAGCGGACCGCACCGCTACTATAATAAAGTTATTAACCCCTAATCCGCTTCACTCCCGCCTCAATAACCCTATAATAAATAGTATTAACCCCTAATCTGCCCTCCCTAACATCGCCGACACCTAACTTCAAGCATTAACCCCTAATCTGCCGACCAGAGCTCAACGCTACTATAATAAATTTTTTAACCCCTAAAGCTAATTCTAACCCTAACCCTAACACCCCCCTAAGTTAAATATAATTTTTATCTAACTAAATAAATTAACTCTTATTAAATAAATTATTCCTATTTAAAGCTAAATACTTACCTGTAAAATAAATCCTAATATAGCTACAATATAAAATATAATTATATTGTAGCTATTTTAGGATTAATATTTATTTTACAGGCAACTTTGTAATTATTTTAACCAGGTACAATAGCTAAAATAGTTAAAATAATTACAAAATTACCTGTAAAATAAATCCTAACCTAAGTTACAATTAAACCTAACACTACACTATCAATAAATTAATTAGATAAAATACCTACAATTATCTACAATTAAATCTAACACTACACTATCAATAAATTAATTAAATACAATACCTACAAATAACTACAATTAAATAAACTAACTAAAGTACAAAAAATAAAAAAGAACTAAGTTACAAAAAATAAAAAAATATTTACAAACATTAGAAAAATATTACAACAATTTTAAACTAATTACACCTACTCTAAGCCCCCTAATAAAATAACAAAGACCCCCAAAATAAAAAAATGCCCTACCCTATTCTAAATTAAAAAAGTTCAAAGCTCTTTTACCTTACCAGCCCTGAAAAGGGCCATTTGCGGGGCATGCCCCAAATAATTCAGCATTTTGCCTGTAAAAAAAACCATACAATACCCCCCCCCAACATTACAACCCACCACCCACATACCCCTAATCTAACCCAAACCCCCCTTAAATAAACCTAACACTAAGCCCATGAAGATCTTCCTACCTTATCTTCACCATGCCAGGTTCACTGATCGCTCCAGGCTCCTAAATCTTCATCCAAGCCCAAGCGGGGGCTGGCGATCCATAATCCGGCAGAAATCTTCTATCAAGCGGCAGCTGAAGAGGTCCAGAAGAGGCTCCAAAGTCTTCATCCTATCCGGGAAGAAGAGGAGATCCGAACCGGCAACCATCTTGATCCAAGCGGCATCTTCTATCTTCATCCGATGAGGAATGGCTCCATCTTGAAGACCTCCAGCGCGGATCAATCTTCTTCTTCCGACGTCCAACTTAAGAATGAAGGTTCCTTTAAGGGACGTCATCCAAGATGGCGTCCGTCGAATTCCGATTGGCTGATAGGATTCTATCAGCCAATCGGAATTAAGGTAGGAAAATTCTGATTGGCTGATGGAATCAGCCAATCAGAATCAAGTTCAATCTGATTGGCTGATCCGATCAGCCAATCAGATTGAGCTCGCATTCTATTGGCTGATTGGAACAGCCAATAGAATGCAAGCTCAATCTGATTGGCTGATCGAATCAGCCAATCGGATTGAACTTGATTCTGATTGGCTGATTCCATCAGCCAATCAGAATTTTCCTACCATAATTCCGATTGGCTGATAGAATCCTATCAGCCAATCAGAATTCGACGGACGCAATCTTGGATGACGTCATTTAAAGGAACCGTCATTCGGCGAGTAGACGTCGGTAGAAGAGGTTGGATCCGCGTCGGCTGGAAGATGATGGCTCCGGAAGAAAGAAGATTGAAGATGCCTTTGATAGAAGACTTCAGCCGGATCATGGACCTCTGCAGCTCCCGCTTGGATGAAGACTTCAGCCGGATCATGGACATCTTCAGCCCCCCGCTTGGGCTTAGATCAAGACATCGGAGCCAGGACGGATCGGTGTGATACCCGGCGAGGTGAAGATAAGGTAGGAAGATCTTCAGGGGCTTAGTGTTAGGTTTATTTAAGGGGGGTTTGGGTTAGATTAGGGGTATGTGGGTGGTGGGTTGTAATGTTGGGGGGGGGTATTGTATGTGTTTTCTTTACAGGCAAAAGAGCTGAATTCTTTGGGGCATGCCCCGCAAAGGGCCCTTTTCAGGGCTGGTAAGGTAAAAGAGCTTTGAACTTTTTTAATTTAGAATAGGGTAGGGCATTTTTTTATTTTGGGGGTCTTTGTTATTTTATTAGGGGGCTTAGAGTAGGTGTAATTAGTTTAAAATTGTTGTAATATTTTTCTAATGTTTGTAAATATTTTTTTATTTTTTGTAACTTAGCTTTTTTTATTTTTTGTACTTTAGTTAGTTTATTTCATTGTATTTATTTGTAAGTATTGTATTTAATTAATTTATTGATAGTGTAGTGTTAGGTTTAATTGTATATAATTGTAGGTATTGTATTTAATTTATTTATTGATAGTGTAGTGTTAGGTTTAATTGTAACTTAGGTTAGGATTTATTTTACAGGTAATTTTGTAATTATTTTAACTAGGTAGCTATTAAATAGTTATTAACTATTTAATAACTATTGTACCTGGTTAAAATAAATACAAAGTTGCCTGTAAAATAAATATTAATCCTAAAATAGCTACAATATAATTATAATTTATATTGTAGCTATATTAGGGTTTATTTTACAGGTAAGTATTTAGCTTTAAATAGGAATAATTTATTTAATAGAGTTAATTTATTTCGTTAGATTTAAATTATATTTAACTTAGGGGGGTGTTAGTGTTAGGGTTAGACTTAGCTTTAGGGGTTAATACATTTATTATAGTAGCGGTGAGCTCCGATCGGCAGATTAGGGGTTAATTATTGTAGGTAGGTGGAGGCGACGTTGTGGGGGGGCAGATTAGGGGTTAATAAATATAATATAGGGGTCGGTGGTGTTAGGGGCAGCAGATTAGGGGTACATAACTATAATGTATGTTGCGGCGGTGTACGGAGCGGCAGATTAGGGGTTAATAATAATATGCAGGGGTCAGCGATAGCTGGGGCGGCAGATTAGGGGTTAATAAGTGTAAGGTTAGGGGTGTTTAGACTCGGGGTACATGTTAGAGTGTTAGGTGCAGACGTATGAAGTGTTTCCCCATAGAAAACAATGGGGCTGCGTTAGGAGCTGAACTCTGCTTTTTTGCAGGTGTTTGGTTTTTTTTCAGCTAAAACTGCCCCATTGTTTTCTATGGGGGAATCGTGCACGAGCACGTTTTTGAAGCTGGCCTCGTCCGTAAGCACCGCTGGTATCGAGAGTTGCAGTGGCGTTAAATATGCTCTACGCTCCCTTTTTGGAGCCTAACGCAGCCCTTCTGTGAACTCTAAATACCAGCGGTATTTAAAAGGTGCAGGGGAAAAAAAGCATGCGTAGCTAACGCACCCCTTAGCCGAGAGTTTTTTATAAATATATGTTTATGCTTATATATATATATATATATATATATATATATATATATATATATATATATATATATGTATGTGTTAATATGGGTATATACACATATTAACACATAAATATATATGTATATCTTCATAGACATATATTTTTAATATTTGCTGCCCAACTCTGCGCGACTTACCCCCTTCACTGCGTTAGGTTTTCAGCCATTGTCAGTTTATTTGCTCATTATAAAATAGGAAAGGTGTGTAATGGTATTTGCAACCATACAATTTTGAAGAAATACAAATTATATATATATATTATATATAATATTAGCACTTCTAATAATTACAAAACAGCTCTATTAATAACATTTTCATAAACTCTTTTTATAATTAGAAGACAGGGGCAGACTGATCAGCCAGTCAAATAGGAACTGGACCGAGGACCCAGCATGTTGGGGGAGGGGGGCCCACAAATGGCATTTCCATGGCTCCTGGTGTGCCGCGTAAGCTGGGGCTGACAGCTACCCTATCAGTAACTAAGCAGTTAAGTATGGGTTTAGTGGGGGCTATGGCCCTTGATGTGGGGTTTGTTGCTTGGGGGCCCTAGAGTGTGGGGAGCCCTGTTGGGGGTTTGTCACTGTGAGGGCCATGGAGAGTGCGGTCTGGCCCTGGAGGTTGGGGGTCCTGTCTCTGGCCGTTGATGTTGGAGGTACTGGCCCTATAGGTTGGGGGACCTGGTGGGAGCAGGGCAGGGAGGCTAACAGGTTCATTTGTATAAATTTGAATACATTTGGGTC
Organism: Bombina bombina; assembly: GCF_027579735.1. Classification (NCBI taxonomy): domain Eukaryota; kingdom Metazoa; phylum Chordata; class Amphibia; order Anura; family Bombinatoridae; genus Bombina; species Bombina bombina. The sequence continues at coordinate 1,378,929,955 of NC_069500.1, read as the reverse complement.
AGTGTGGGACAGTGGGTCTCAGTCCGTCCCTGTTAGGATAAGATTAAGCCAGTCATGCATTATAAATAAAAATGCAATTTATTGACAATAGCGAACCAATAATATAGTTATATAAAAAATCAGCAATAAATTCCAGATTAATGTAACAAGCCTTCAGGCTCGCCGGAAACAGCAAAGACCCCTGCTCCATAACTTGTCCACCTGATCTGAGGCTGCGGACATCAATCCGCCCGATCCAATACGATTGGGCTGATTGACACCCCCTGCTAGCGGTCGATTGGCCACGAATCTGCAGAGGGGCGGCATTGCACAAGCAGTTCACAATAACTGCTTGTGCAATGATAAATGCCGACAGCATATGCTGTTGGCATTTATCGATGTGTGGCAGACATTATACGCTACATCGTATCATGTCCGTCCGCACTTTATTAAATCGGCCCGTAGTCTCATGTTACTTGTACTATGATGAGCAAAATATAGACAGCATAATTGGAATAATTTTATAAAAATACTAAGCACACTCATAAATATACAAGAGTCTGAATGATGCACATTGGAAATAACAAAATATTTTTAGAAATGAACTCTTGTTTATTAAAAAAAATGTTGCTTTTACAAGATTTGTAAGACATTTATACATGTACTAGAAAAAAGTTCTGCAGTACATCGTAGAATAAAAAAATGTGTGTTTTAATACAATATAACTATAACCAATAAAGAGCTAGATTACGAGTGGAGTGCAAATTTGAACTACCGGGGGTGCTTTATCTGCACTCAAGTTTCTTTTTACCATCGCACACCCAGTTGCACACGTATTACTCGTTGCAAGTAAAACTTTTGCAACAGCCCCTAGCTCGTGTAAAGACAAGTGCAGGATTGCAATAAGATATTTGTATGTATTTCTATACATATGTATATATATGTATTTATATGTGTATATATATAGGTCTGTATACATATGTATAGAAATACATGCATATATATTTATGCTCATTCATATATTTAATCATGTATCACTATCGATCCCTATATAAAAGCATTTTTGCTCCTTTTTTTTCCAACACCTGACATCTCATATCTTTGAGTCTCTTCAACCCTTTCCGGTCCTATTAATTTTTAATAAGTGCGCCAGCAGGTCTTATTTATTTTACCATCAGCCTTAGGGATACAGATGGGAAGTGTGCAGTTATTTTATTATGGGAAAATGATGTGCCAGGCTCCTCCTTCACGGCTCCTGCCTCCCTCCCAGCCTCTCATTTCTCCCCATTCAGATACAGCGGGAAATCTCTGATAGCTGTTGTCCAGTGCCGTCTGAGTAGTTCCGCTTCCTGCAGCGGTCCCCGTGCCTGCGGCGTCCCTCTAGTACCAGTGATCAGTGCACAGCGCCACATCTAGCCTAGCTGTGCACCGATCACTGGTAATGTCACTGGGAACTTTGTCACCTTTCCGGTCCTATGTCGGAATTTATCCGACATTGGACCGCAAGCGGAAAAAGCCTTTGTTGGATATATTCCGACATAGGACAGGTTAAGGTTAATTTTATTTTGCAATTTTATTTTTAAAATAATTTTTATTAGATTGTGTTATTATGAGTGTAACTGTACTTTTAAATGTATTTTTGATGTGTTATGTGACACTTTTTTGACTCGTGTAACAGTTAAAGAGCTCTGAAATCACGGTAATCATTCCAGCCACAATTACGCTCACGCATTCCCATTTACTTTCAACTTGTAATACGGGCAAAATTTTACTTGCGTGCATACAACCACAAAAACTCGTTATCGCTCGTGCGCAAACCATAAAGCTCCACTCAAAATCTAGCCCAAAATGTATTACTTTAATAATAAATGTTCTTTACCTCAGTTTCTTGAGTCTTTAGGAATTATTAGTATAAATCACTTTTCTCAAGTAGTAGTAGTCCCATGTAAGGAACCTATGTGTAGAGTTAAATGTGCAGTATTGGGAAGAAGATATACTCAGCTTATGTTAACCCCTTATCAACAGGGTGTAAATTGACCATTATATTTTTTAGGAGTTTTTGCCTGTTTGCTGGTTTTCCTTTATCCTCCACCTTCCCACAACCAGTGCATTGTGTCTACTCTTTATCATGGGGAAATCTATTTGCAAATGTTAGTGCTACCTTTTGGACACATTTTTAATTGTTTGTTTTCTTGTAATGCTATGAAATTTAAGTAAAAATGGAAAATGTATATTGCTGCTTAAATAATACCCACCAGGGGCCCGATCCAATATACGGCGCAGGTTTCAGCGTAAGCGCAGAAACCTGCGCCGCCCGTAATTTCACCTTGCACATCGGGGTATTACATATACGGCACCGGCAGTTCCTAAGTGGCATAAATCGGATAAACTGACGATGTTCAGAAATGTACGCAAATACACACTTCTGTCGCGGCCAGTAACTTACGGCACTTTAGAAACTGCCGACGCCTAAGAAAAGTAAAAAAAATAAAAATCTCCCGTAAAAGTCTAACATGCCTCACAAAAATAAGCCCGACACGTAAAACCCCTATATCCGCAATCCCCCCTCTCACTACTAATAATACATGTATTAACCCCTAGACCGACAAACCCCCACAACGCAATATGCCCACTTAAACTATTAACCCCTATATCCGCCATCAAACCAACACCGCAAGTAGCAACTAAATATTAACCCCAAAATCCGCCAATCCCAACATCGCAAACTACCTATTAAAACTAATAACCCTTAATCCGTCATTAACCCACAATGCAATAAACCTATCCAAGTATTAACCCCTAAACCGCCATAGCCCACAACGCAATAAACCTAACCCCTAACCTACCCCCCTAACCTAACCCCCCCTAACCTACCACCCCCTAAATGAACCAAAATTACCTAATTTACAAAATACTAAAGTAACTCTTAAATTACAAAAAACTAACACTACTTTTAAAATAAACTAAGTATAAATAAAAGGGACAGTCTAATCAAAATTCTAGAATAGACTGTCCCTTTAAGCTGAATGACAGAAAATAAAAAAATATAAGATTACAGAAAATAATAAAGAAAATTACAAAATTCAAAAAAAAATTATACCTAATTCCTATGAAAATAAAAAAGTCCCCCAAAATAAAAACACCCCCTAATCTAATAAACTACCAATAGCCCTTAAAAGGGCTTTTTTGCAGGGCATTGCCCCAAGATAATCAGCTCTTTTTGCAAAAAATACAACAGTAAAACCCCCCACCCACCAACCCCCCCCCAAAAAAAAAAACCTAACACTAAAAACCCTAAACTACCCATTGCCCTGAAAAGGGCATTTGTTAGGCATTGCTCTTAAAAGGGCATTCAGCTCTATTGCTGCCCATCCTATCTAAATAAAATAACCCCCCCAAATAACCCCTTAAAAAACCCTAAGTCTAACCCCCCAAGTGGTCCTCATCTGTCCTCATCTGTCCTGAAGACCGGCAGAGAAGGTCCTGTTCCAGGCGGTGAAGTCTTCTTCCAAGCGGCAACCTCTTCTTCTTCCAGGAACCAGCCGATGCGGAGCGGTGGGCGGAGACTGGCGAGCCTTGAAGTGAAGATCGGCAACCGTGGTGCCATGGAGCGTGGAGGATCCTCTTCATACGATCTCTGCCGTACACGGAATAGGAATTCAAGGTACGCGATTAAAAATTGCGTCCCTTGAATTCCTGTTGGCTGATTTGAGTCTTCAAATTGAAATCAGCCAATCGGATGGGAGCTACTAAAATCCTATTGGCTGTTCAAATCATCCAATAGGATAAGATCTACTGAAATTCTATTGGCTGATTTGAACAGCCAATAGAATTTCAGTAGCTCTCATCCAATTCGCTGATTTCAATTTGAAGACTGAAATTAGCCAATAGGATTCTATTAGCCAATCGGAATTAAGGTAGGAAAAATCCGATTGGTTGATTTAATCAGCCAATTGGATTGAAGTTCAATCTAATTGGCTCATTGGATCAGCCAATAGAATGCAAGGTCAATTCTATTGGCTGATCCAATCAGCCAATCAGATTGAACTTCAATCCGATTGGCTGATTAAATCAACCAATCAGATTTTTCCTACCTTAATTCCGATTGGCTGATAGAATCCTATCAGCCAATCGGAATTCGAGGGACGCCATCTTGGATGACGTAATTTAAAGGAACCGTCATTCATCGTTAGTTGTCGTGCTGGAAGGATGTTCCACGCCAGATGTCTTCAAGATGGAGTCGCTCCTCGTCGTATGGATGAAGATAGAAGATGCCGCTTGGATGAAGCCTTCTCCCGGTCCGGATGTCCTCTTCTGCCAGATAGGATGAAGACTTCTGCCGGTCGGGATGTCCTCTTCTGCCCCATCGGATGAAGACTTCTGGACAGATCGGATGACCACTTGTGCCCGGCTGGGTGAAGACGGCTCAAGGTAGGGTGATCTTCAATGGGGTAGTGTTAGGTTTTTTTAAGGGGGTATTGGGTGGGTTTTAGAGTAGGGGTGTGTGGGCGGTGGGTTGTAATGTTGGGTGGGGGATTGTTCTTTTTTTACAGGTAAAAGAGCTGATTACTTTGGGGCAATGCCCCGCAAAAGGCCCTTTTAAGGTCTATTTGTAATTTAGTATAGGGTAGGGCATTTTATTATTTTGGGGGGCTTTTTTATTTTATTAGGGGGCTTAGATTGGGTGTAATTAGTTTAAACTTCTTGTAATATTTTTTTATTTTTTGTAATTTAGTGTTTTGTTTTTTTGTACTATAGTTTAGTTTATTTAATTGTATTTAATTTTAGATAATTGTAGTTAATTTATTTAATTTATTTATTGATATTGTAGTGTTAGGTGTAATGGTAACTTAGGTTAGGATTTATTTTACAGGTAATTTTGTAATTATTTTAACTAGGTAGCTATTAAATAGTTATTAACTATTTAATAGCTATTGTACCTAGTTAAAATAAATACAAAGTTGCCTGTAAAATAAAAATAAATCCTAAAATAGCTACAATGTAATTATTAATTATATTGTAGCTATCTTAGGGTTTATATTATAGGTAAGTATTTAGTTTTAAATAGGAATAATTTAGTTAATAATAGTTATATTGTTTAGATTTATTTAAATAATAATTAAGTTAGGGGATGTTAGGGTTAGCCTTAGGTTTAGGGGGTAATACATTTAATGTAGGTGGCGGCGGTGTAGGGGGGTCAGATTAGGTGTTAATAAATTTAATGTAGGTGGTGGCGGTGTAGGGGGGTCAGATTAGGGGTTAATAAATGTTATGTAGGTGGCGGCGGTGTAGGGGGGGTCAGATTAGGTGTTAATAAATTTAATGTAGGTGGCGGCGGCGTAGGGGGGTCAGATTAGGTGTTAATAAATTTAATGTAGGTGGCGGCAGTGTAGGGGGTTTAGATTAGGGGTTAATAAATTTAATGTAGGTGGCGGCGGGGTCCGGAAGCAGGGGTTTAGGGGTTAAACACTTTATTTAGGGGTGGCAGGGTCCTGGAGCGGCGGTTTAGGGGTTAATACTAGGATAGGTTTATTGCGGTGTGGGCTATGGCGGTTTAGGGGTTAATAATTAGGTTTATTGGATTGTGGGGGGTTGTCGGTCTAGGGGATAATACATTTATTATTAGGAGTGAGAGGGGGGATTGCGGATATAGGGGTATACGTATCTTGCTTATTTTTGGGAGGCAGGTTAGACAGTTATGGGAGATTTAAAAAATGTTTTAACTTTTCTTAGGCGCCGGCAGTTTCTAAAGTGCCGTAAGTCACTAGCGACTCCAGAAATTTGTAGTTACGCTTATTTCTGGACATCGCTAGTTTATCCGACTTACAGCACTTTAGGAAGTGCCAGCGGGGTATATGTAATACCCCGATGTGCAAGGTGAAACTACGGGCGGCGCGGGTTCCCTCGCTTGCGCCAAAAACTACGCCGTATATCGGATCGCGCCCCTGCTTTTTAAATAAAGATAACAGGAGAACAAAGAAAAATTGATAATAGGACTAAATTAGAAAGTTGCCTAAGATTGCTGCTCTATCTGAATCATTAAAGAAAAAAATTTGGGTTTAGTATCCCTTTAAGTTAGATTTAAAAATGCTTAAAATCCCCCAAACTCCCCAAAAATTACCTCAGCTTGAAAACATTCACCTAGATTACGAGTCTTGCGTTAGCCTTAAAAACCAGCGTTGAGAGGTCCCAACGCTGCTTTTAAACGCCCGCTGGTATTACGAGTCTGGCAGGTACAGGTGTACCGCTCACTTTTTTTCCGCGACTCAAGCTTACCACAAATCCCCTTAAGTCAATTGCATATCCTATCTTTTTAATGGGACTTGCATAACGCCGGTATTACGAGTCTTGGAAAAAGTAAGCGGTAGACCCTCTCCTGTCAAGACTCCTACCGCATTTAAAAGTCAGCAGTTAAGAGTTTTATGGGCTAATGCCATAGCATAAAACTCTTAACTAAAGTGCTAAAAAGTACACTAACACCCATAAACTACCTATTAACCCCTAAACTGAGGCCCTCCCCACATCGCAAACACTTAAATACATTTTTTAACCCCTAATCTGCCGACCGGACATTGCCGCCACTTCAATAAATATATTAACCCCTAAACTGCCGCACTCCCGCCTCGCAAGCATTAGTTAAATTTTATTAACCCCTAATCTGCTGTCCCTAACATCGCCGACACCTACCTACATTTATTAACCCCTTGATAAAGGCCTATAGGGCTGAAACGCGTTGATTTGCTCATTTATTCCCTTTTATATTATTGTTCAATCTGGTTACAGTAGGTGTGGTGCATGAAGCCGCTTTTCATTTCTGAGCGGAATACATATGCTTAATTTCCCCACCCAGGATCTATATACCGTTTGCACATTAACGACACACTGTCTGCTTAATTGCCTAAAGATCTGGGACTTGTATCTGATTCACAAGGTGATCCGATCTTCTAACCTTTTACACCGGAACAGGTAGCAGGACCTGCAGGTACAGCTAGTAAGGAGACTATAGCTGCCAGCAAATACCTCGGTCCCAGGACCTACCTGATACTTTTCTGAAAACTTCGGGACCTACATTTCAGGACGCTAAACTGCTCAATACAGCGGCTTTTTCATCCTGTCTGAAGCATGCAATAGACACGCCTATCCCGGAACACTGCATGTTGTCTTATTTGGACCGGAGCGCTGAATAAAACACTTATTTGATACGGGACTTACTTTTCACAAGTGACGGATATTCCCACTACAAAAGAGACAGTAACATTGTAACCATCTAACTAGATGAGTACTCCTTAATCACACGGCTAATACTGCCAGTTACTAGTTGCAACCTTTATACAATATAACCACCTACCAATTAGATTGGATTCTATCATTAGTCCATAGTGTTTATGTTTTTATATGTCATTATTTTATATATCGTTAATTTTATTGTATTAACCTATTGTATTCGGTACCGGCACCATTGACCATTATTTTTTACGTTTATTAAACTTGCCATATTTTTGTACATTTTATATTGTTATAATTTATATCAGCTTATTTTACAATACCATATTAAACATTCTCATATTGTCCTACACATACCATATCATTTCATCTGCATTTATAGTGTCCCATATCAGGGGCAATCTGCATTTTTTTCACGCTATTACTTTACAATTCTAGGCCTAGATTTGGAGTTTGGCGGTAGCCGTGAAAACTAGCGTTAGAGGCTCCTAACGCTGGTTTTAGGCTACCGCCGGTATTTGGAGTCAGTCAAAAAAGGGTCTAACGCTCACTTTTCAGCCGCGACTTTTCCATACCGCAGATCCCCTTACGTAAATTGTGTATCCTATCTTTTCAATGGGATCTTTCTAACTCCGGTATTTAGAGTCGTGGCTGAAGTGAGCGTTAGAAATCTAACGACAAAACTCCAGCCGCAGAAAAAAGTCAGGAGTTAAGAGCTTTCTGGGCTAACGCCGGTTCATAAAGCTCTTAACTACTGTACTCTAAAGTACACTAACACCCATAAACTACCTATGTACCCCTAAACCGAGGCCCCCCCACATCGCCGACACTCGATTAATTTTTTTTAACCCCTAATCTGCCGACCGCCACCTACGTTATACTTATGTACCCCTAATCTGCTGCCCCTAACACCGCCGACCCCTATATTATATTTATTAACCCCTAACCTGCCCCCCACAATGTCGCAGCCAGCTACCTACACTTATTAACCCCTAATCTGCCGTCCGCACGCCGCCGCCAACTACATTATAGCTATGTACCCCTAATCTGCTGCCCCTAACACCGCCGACCCCTATATTATATTTATTAACCCCTAACCTGCCCCCCCACAATGTCGCAGCCAGCTACCTAGACTTATTAACCCCTAATCTTCCGTCCGCACGCCGCCGCCAGCTACATTATAGCTATGTACCCCTAATCTGCTGCCCCTAACACCGCCGACCCCTATATTATATTTATTAACCCCTAACCTGCCCCCCACAACGTCGCCGCCAGCTACCTACAATAATTAACCCCTAATCTTCCGACCGCAAAGAGCCGCCACCTACATTATAGCTATGTACCCCTAATCTTCTGCCCCTAACACCGCCGACCCCTATATTATATTTATTAACCCCTAATCTGCCCTCCCTAACATCGCCGACACCTAACTTCAATTATTAACCCCTAATCTGCCGACCGAATCTCGCCGCTATTCTAATAAATGTATTAACCCCTAAAGCTAAGTCTAACCCTAACACTAACACCCCCCTAAATTAAATATAATTTTAATCTAACGAAATAAATGAACTCTTATTAAATAAATTATTCCTATTTAAAGCTAAATACTTACCTGTAAAATAAATCCTAATATAGCTACAATATAAATTATAATTATATTATAGCTATTTTAGGATTTATATTTATTTTACAGGTAACTTTGTATTTATTTTAACCAGGTACAATAGCTATTAAATAGTTAAGAACTATTTAATAGCTAAAATAGTTAAAATAATTACAAAATTACCTGTAAAATAAATCCTAACCTAAGTTACAATTAAATCTACACTACACTATCAATACATTAATTAAATACAATACCTACAAATAAATACAATGAAATAAACTAACTAAAGTACAAAAAATAAAAAAGAACTAAGTTACAAAAAATAAAAAAATATTTACAAACATAAGAAAAATATTACAACAATTTTAAACTAATTACACCTACTCTAAGCCCCCTAATAAAATAACAAAGCCCCCCAAAATAAAAAAATGCCCTACCCTATTCTAAATTACTAAAGTTCAAAGCTCTTTTACCTTACCAGCCCTGAACAGGGCCCTTTGCGGGGCATTCCCCAAGAAGTTCAGCTCTTTTGCCTGTAAAAAAACACATACAATACCCCCCCCCCCAACATTACAACCCACCACCCACATACCCCTAATCTAACCCAAACCCCCCTTAAATAAACCTAACACTAAGCCCCTGAAGATCTTCCTACCTTATCTTCACCATAGCAGGTTCACCAATCGATCCAGAAGAGCTCCTCCGATGTCCTGATCCAAGCCCAAGCGGGGGGCTGAAGAGGTCCATGATCCGGCTGAAGTCATCATCCAAGCGGGAGCTGAAGAGGTCCATGATCCGGCTGAAGTCTTCATCCAAGCGGGAGCTGAAGAGGTCCATGATCCGGATGAAGTCTTCTATCAACGGCATCTTCAATCTTTTTTCTTCGGGAGCCATCATCTTCCATCCGACGCGGAACATCCTCTTCTCCCGACGCCTACTAGCCGAATGACGGTTCCTTTAAATGACGTCATCCAAGATGGCGTCCCTCGAATTCCGATTGGCTGATAGGATTCTATCAGCCAATCGGAATTAAGGTAGGAATATTCTGATTGGCTGATGGAATCAGCCAATCAGTATCAAGTTCAATCCGATTGGCTGATTGGATCAGAATAGATAGAATCCTATCAGCCAATCGGAATTCGAGGGACGCCATCTTGGATGACGTCATTTAAAGGAACCGTCATTCGTCGTTCAGTCGTCGGCCAGGATGGATGTTCCGCGTCGGAGGTCTTCAGGATGCTGCCGCTCCGCTCCGGATGGATGACGATAGAAGATTCCGCTTGGATGAAGACTTCAATCGGATGGAAGACCTCTTCTGCCCCGCTTGGATGAAGACTTCTACCGGATGGAGGACCTCTTCTTGCTCCGCTTGGATGAAGAATTTGGCTCGGCTGGGTGAAGACGACTCAAGGTAGGGAGATCTTCAGGGGCTTAGTGTTAGGTTTATTTAAGGGGGGTTTGGGTTAGATTAGGGGTATGTGGGTGGTGGGTTGTAATGTTGGGGGGGTATTGTATGTTTTTTTTTACAGGCAAAAGAGCTGAACTTCTTGGGGCATGCCCCGCAAAGGGCCCTGTTCAGGGCTGGTAAGGTAAAAGAGCTTTGAACTTTAGTAATTTAGAATAGGGTAGGGCATTTTTTTTATTTTGGGGGTCTTTGTTATTTTATTAGGGGGCTTAGAGTAGGTGTAATTAGTTTAAAATTGTTGTAATATTTTTCTAATGTTTGTAAATATTTTTTTATTTTTTGTAACTTAGTTCTTTTTTATTTTTTGTACTTTAGTTAGTTTATTTCATTGTATTTATTTGTAGGAATTGTATTTAATTTATTTATTGATAGTGTAGTGTTCGGTTTAATTGTAACTTAGGTTAGGATTTATTTTACAGGTAAATTTGTAATTATTTTAACTATTTTAGCTATTAAATAGTTCTTAACTATTTAATAGCTATTGTACCTGGTTAAAATAAATACAAAGTTACCTGTAAAATAAATATTAATCCTAAAATAGCTATAATATCATTATAATTTATATTGTAGCTATATTAGGATTTATTTTACAGGTAAGTATTTAGCTTTAAATAGGAATAATTTATTTAAGAAGAGTTAATTAATTTCGTTAGATTAAAATTATATTTAATTTAGGGGGGTGTTAGTGTTAGGGTTAGACTTAGCTTTAGGGGTTAATCCATTTATTAGAATAGCGGTGAGCTCCAGTCGGCAGATTAGGGGTTAATGTTTGAAGTTAGGTGTCGGCGATGTTAGGGAGGGCAGATTAGGGGTTAATACTATTTATTATAGGGTTAGTGAGGCGGATTAGGGGTTAATAACTTTATTATAATAGCGGTGCGGTCCGCTCGGCAGATTAGGGGTTAATAAGTGTAGGCAGGTGGAGGCGACGTTGTGGGGGGCAGATTAGGGGTTAATAAATATAATATAGGGGTCGGCGATGTTAGGGCAGCAGATTAGGGGTACATAGGGATAATGTAAGTAGCGGCGGTTTACGGAGCGGCAGATTAGGGGTTAATAATAATATGCAGGGGTCAGCGATAGCAGGGGCGGCAGAATAGGGGTTAATAAGTGTAAGGTTAGGGGTGTTTAGACTCGGGGTACATGTTAGAGTGTTAGGTGCAGACGTAGGAAGTGTTTCCCCATAGGAAACAATGGGGCTGCGTTAGGAGCTGAACGCGGCTTTTTTGCAGGTGTTAGGTTTTTTTTTCAGCTCAAACAGCCCCATTGTTTCCTATGGGGGAATCGTTCACGAGCACGTTTTTGAGGCTGGCCGCGTCCGTAAGCAACTCTGGTATCGAGAGTTGCAGTGGCGTTAAATATGCTCTACGCTCCTTTTTTGGAGCCTAACGCAGCCATTCTGTGGACTCTCAATACCAGAGTTATTTTAAAGGTGCGGCTAGAAAAAAGCCAGCGTTAGATACGCGGGTCGTTACCGACAAAACTCTAAATCTAGCCGCTAGTTTCTTTACTAATCCCTTAACACATAGGGTCAGTTTCAATTTTAGTTTTAGTTTGGATTCACATTTAGCTTAATATTGTTATTGTCTACTCTAAGCTTTCATTAGCGCTACCCATACACCCCCTTTTTTCTTGCTACATATCACGGTTGGTAGTTTAGAGATTTACCAATTTTTTGGGGGTTAGAAAAATAGAGTTAGAGAGTGTTAGTATCTTTAACAATTTTTTTTGTTCTGGATGAAGACTTCTGCCCATCTGGAGGACTTTTTCTGCCTGGATAGGATGAAGACTTTGGACCGTCTGGAGGACCACTTCTGCCTGGTTGGGTGAAGACGTCTCAAGGTAGGGTGATCTTCAAGGGGTTAGTGTTCGGTTTTATTAAGGGGGGATTGGGTGGGTTTTAGAGTAGGGTTGGGTGTGTGGGTTGTAATGTTGGGGGGGGTATTGTCTTTTTTTTACAGGTATATGAACTGATTACTTTGGGGCAATGCCCCGCAAAAAGCCCTTTTAAGGGCTATTTGTAATTTAGTATAGGGTAGGGATGTTTATTATTTTTGGGGGCTTTTTTACGTTATTAGGGGGATTAGATTAGGTGTAATTAGTTTAAAAAAAATGTAATTATTTTATTATTTTCTGTAATGTAGTGTTTGTTTTTTTGTAATTTAGTTTATTGAATTTAATTGTAATTAATTGTAGTTAATTTAGGTAATTTATTTAATTGTAGTGTAGTGTTAGGTGTAATTGTAACTTAGGTTAGGATTTATTTTACAGGTATATTTGTATTTATTTTAACTAGGAAGTTATTAATTAGTTAATAAATATTTAATAACTATTGTACCTAGTTAAAATAAATACAAAGTTGCCTGTAAAATAAAAATAAACCCTAAGCTAGCTGCAATCGAACTATTATTTATATTGTAGTTAGTTTCCCTATGGGGAAATCATGCACGAGCACCTTTTGCCAGCTTACCGCTACCGTAAGCATCGCTGGTATTGAGGTGAGATGTGGAGCTAAATTCTGCTCTACGCTCACTTTTTTGCGGCTAACGCCGGGTTTAAAAAAACCCGTAATACCAGCTGTTACTGTAGGTGAGCGGTAAGGGAAAACTGTGCGTTAGCCATGCACACCATTACCAACAAAAACTTGTAATCTAGCCGATAGTTTTTTTTTTTTTCAAGCACTATTTGAAAACTCTCTGCCATTGACTTGTATATTAGGATGCATACTTTCCCTGCATTTCTTTTTCAATATGCGAGAAAATACAACATGGATTAAAGAGAACACTTTTAAAATTTGTGGCAAGGCTTTTTAAATGATGCTCTCTGTTGAAACTCCAAAATTAAAACAGGAACATACAAGACATTATAGTATTTTTTTTCTTTGCTTCATTATACATTTTTTATAATTATTTTATAAAGTGAATATTCTGTTGTTTTAATGCCACTGTGCACCCAACAGAAATGTTAAGAGTTATCAGTATCAACCAATGAACAGCCTGTTCCATCGACAAGTTTTGGACAAACATACACTTCGGGGTAGATTTACTACAGTATGCTGCAAATGCAACTGTTTCTGTGCAAGCCTTCACACTCGCCGGAAACAAAAGTAAAGAAGCGATCGTAAGAGGTGGCGAACAGTAATCATCCCAATCGGATACGATCGGGATGATTGACACCCGCTGCTAGTGGCCGATTGCCCGTGAATGTGCAGGGGGCAGCATTACACAAGCATTTCACCAGAAATGCTTGTGCAATATTAAATGCTTACAGCATATGCTGTCGGCAATTAGCGATGTCGGGCAGACATGATCCGCTACAACATTTAATAAATCTATCGCTTCATGTTAAAGGGATATGAAACCAACATTTTTTTCTTTCATGATTCAGAAAGAGTAGCCACCAATCAACAAGCACTACCAAGGGTGTTGAACAAAAAAAGGGCCGGCTCCTAAGCTGACATCCCTGCCTCTTCAAATAAAGATACCAATAGAACAAAGAAAAATTGATAATAGGAGTGATTTTGAAAGTTGCTTAAAATTGCATCCTCTTTCTGAATCATGAAAGAAAACAATTTGGGTTTCAGGAAGGAAGACGCTTTCATAACTGTTATGCAACAGCAGAAATAGGAAGGGTCAAATAGTGATTTCATATTTCCCAACATCTACTGGATGATTATCAGGATGTGAGAGATCAAGAGCACGTGGGCAGTGGCCCACTGATAATTTGTTCACAATGTTTTCTATATGGCACACATGAACTAGCACTTTCTTTGTGTGAAAAGCTAATAAAATGAGTTTTAGACGTTATAAAGTGTATTAATATAACCATGTTGGTTGTGCAAAGCTGAGGAATGGGTAGTAAAGGCATTATCTATCCTTTTAAACAATAAAAAAAAATCAAGTAGACTGTCCCTTTAATTTCCAAAATGATTCCTGAAATACCCCTGATTTCAAGGTGCTAAAGGTTGTGTGCTGGGAATTTCTCACAAGACTCCCAGCTGACTCATTTAAAGGCTCATTTAGAGACAGAACAGCTTCCAACCAACCCAGTGCAGAAGCAACCTTTGTTCCTGACCTGGGTTGCTTGAAAACCGTCGTGTCTGCATGTGTCTAGAAAATGTGCTCTGGGAAGGGTTAAATTTGAAGCACACCTTGGATTTGAAGAGGTGCAGAGGAAAGGGACTCACAGCTGCACTGTGTGCCTCTGAATAACTCCCCTGCCCAACATAGCTGTGATGACTGCAGCTCCCCTCCTCTTCCTCTGCATTTGGGGGGCAAGAGTTGGGCAAAGGCAGGTTGAGGTTTATCTGGTCTGTTTCAAATCTGCTTTTTATACCAATCCTTTGCCCCTTTCACTTTACAAGTCTGTGCCCAGGAATAGTGGGGAAAGGAAGGGGGGAGATGTAAGACTTAGTAGATGTAATCAGTTTTAGTGGAAACACAAAGATTTAGATAACACCAGCTGTACAAAGCAGATAAAGGGTCATATGCTACTTTATCAAATTATTTAAAGTAAAACAAAAAAAAAAACTGTGTCTGAGTTGCTGTACGTTTGTACTGACTATATTTTCACAGCTGTTTTTGTTTTCTTTTATCTTTGTTGTACTATGTGAAAATCAGGGACAGGCTGTTAATCTCCTTGTGTAAGGAACTGATAAAGTTACACTGATTACCACTTTTTGGCGTTGCCTTTAACCCACAAATGGCCATGTACAATATTCATGTACGCTCAATATATGCATTTACATAATTAAATCATAATTTGTTAGGCTATGATAACTGGCAAAACAAAACTAAGTAGGTTTATGAGGTTAACATACTGTATATCATTATGGCTGTAATATAATATATAATCTTAACATATAATCTTAAAGCGATGGTAAATCCTAGCTTTTTTTTGGTAGGATTTACTAGTGGTAGAATTTACCAGTGGAACAAATAAAGGGGACTTTCTGTCATGAAGTATAAAATACTTCATGCTGAAAGTTCCTTTATTTGTCTGCAGCGTATGCTGAAGTGAGCACCTCAGGACTCCCACGGCAGAACACTATTTTATCAGTGGGGTGATGTTAGCCAATAGTGTGCTAGCCATACAGCATAATGCCAACTGGCCCACACGGCTTTTGGCTAAGAGGTGGAAATGCCACCTCATTGATTAAATAGTGTACTGCTGTAGGCGGCCTGAGGCATTCAGCGCGGCATACTCTGCAGGGAAAAGAAGGAACTTTCAGCATGAAATATTTTAGATTTCATGACTGAAAGTCCCCTTTATTTGTTCCACTGGTAAATCCAAGCGTTTCAAAAAGGCTAGGATTTACTATCACTTTAACTTGCATCAGAATATTAGCAAATTATTTCTAAAGTTTACTATTATACAGAAGCACATGATTATTTTAGATTGCAAGTTAATGTTTTATTTATCAAGTCTCAAAAATGTGAAGTTTATTAGAATTAGCCTAATTAGTAATATTTATAAATATAATTCTGTATTAATGTTACACAAAATGAACAATTGGCACCCATTGTTCCAGGTGATAGTATGCACTTAGTGGTAGAGAATGATCATATTGAATTATCATGAAGATTTAACAGAAGCATACACTGAATGTGCAAAAACAGAATCATCTTGAAATGTCACAGACACCTTCTCTGACCCTAAAGCAGCAGCTGGAAGTATAAAGAACAGACCAGTCATTTGCAGATAAAACAAGGGACACGTGTAAAGGTATAAAGGGCAAATAAATAAAGCAGCACATTCACATGAATAGAAATTTGTACCACACATCATAATTGGACATACAACTCAAATTTAAATAAAATGCTTAAAGGGACACTGAACCCAAATTTTTTCTTTCGTGATTCAGATAGAGTATGAAATTTTAAGCAACTTTCTAATTTACTCCTATTATCAAATTTTCTTCATTCTCTTGGTATCTTTATTTGAAATGCAAGAATAAAAGTTTAGATGGCGGCCCATTTTTGGTAAACAACCTGGGTTGTCCTTGCTGATTGGTGGATAAATTCATCCACCAATAAAAAAGTGCTGTCCACAGTACTGAACAAAAGAAAGCTTAGCTGCCTTCTTTTTCAAATAAAGATAGCAAAAGAACGAAGAAAAATGTATAATAGAAGTAAATTAGAAAGTTGCTTAAAATTGCATGCTCTATCTGAATCACGAAAGAAAAAAATTGGGTTCAGTGTCCCTTTCATTTTGTGTTGTAAAAAATCTTTAACCCCTTAAGGACCATGTACACCTCTGCAGGCTTGTTATAATGGGGCGACTATAGAAAACTGCTCCCCCATAGAAAGACCAGCGATGTACAGGGTACGTCACTGGTCATTAAGGTGTTAAAATGTAATTTAATTATTTATATTGTTGCTCTCCCTAATCTTTTACTCTGAAAACTGTAGAATCCTGAGGGAAGACCCATAAACTGTGATTGGTTGATCAGTGGAGGACCTCTTTATATATCTGCCTCTTATTGGTCACAGCAAAGGGGGTAACACACAAAAATCATGAATACTTAACCCACTTAAAACCAGGTTTAGAGAAATAAAGTAGAGTAGGGATTAAAACATTGCTCCCGTACATAGCATTTGTAGGGCCCTGGGATAGACTAATTTGTGGGGTTACCCAGCCTATCCCCTTTTACCCCACCCCCTTTATGCCTGCCCCCCATATAGCCATGCCTTGTATGATCTACCCCTGTCCAAACCAAACCAAGGTTTTAAGGGATTAAATGCCCTGTTAATTCGCAATATGTAACTATAAAACCTTTTTTTTACTCAATTTAACAAATAACACACTGATATTATTTGTTTGGGAGAGAAAAGCAATTTGGTCACACATATGTTTTTGTATCTGATCCCAAACCCTTGTCATTGTATACCCCTATCTCTGTACCCAGCACGACAGAATTTTGCGGTGCTATACAAATAAATAATAAAAAATAATAATTTATTAAAAATCGATACAAAACATCAGGCAATAGCAGCATTGCACCTTAAATTATAGGTAATATCACTAACCCATGTCTACAGGGTCAGTGGTCCTGACAAGCTGACACAGAGCAGAGCACGGCTTCTACACCCTTTGACAGAGGCAGCAACATTAGGAGATATTTGGCCTATTTGGTCGCACAGAAAAATGCTGTGTGGCTAGGGAGCCAATTAGATGAGAGGGGAAAAATGTAATGGGCAGGTAGGGGGGGGCGGGGGGTGAGTTAAGAAATTAATTAAATTATTGAATAAAAAGTATTTACAAAGATTGTACATGCATACAAATTTAACATGACACATATAATAATGCACACATTCAGAATCTTTAAGAACATTTACATACATTTTCATTATTTAGTTTTCCACCTATTGATGTAATTGAGCTCTCAAAATTGAGCAGTTTATAATTCTAAGAACTTGGAATGCTGAATTCTCAAGGCTACCCCTTCTACATACACGTCCCTAATTGGCACTTCAGATAACAACTGCAAAACAATTTACTTTATACTAACGTTATCACTGAGACTAACCTTGTTGTCTGTCACAATAAAGTGTCAAGCACCCTTGGGCTTAGTAGATGTACGCTATAGGGTTCTGCATTAACCCATACAACTTCATATCATCCAAAGAAATAGCAGCACCGTTCCTTAGTGCATCAATGAAATGTTTATTGGAACATAACCTTAAAAAGTACAACAATGTTTTGGTCTATGCAACCTTAATCGTGTTACATATTATGTTATATCATCTAGCAGTGTCCTAATACAACACTTAATAAACCAAAATATTCTAATAATAATAATACACAGATCACAGAAATGGGTTTATTTTATTGAACAGGCATAAGATCGTGCAGCAAAATCTTTACACGTATAGATAGCAATGAGAAGTTGTGGCAATCAGGTCATAAATTGATGGTCGTAGCCCAGAACTGCTGACAGAGCGGAGCCTGGCTACAACACCTTAAGCCCTAAACAAAACATAGTAGATGTTCGGCCCTCTGCATAGGAAATCACAAATGGGGACAGCGTTTGTTATAGGAGTGCACGAAGGAGACTTACCAAGTGTCAGATAGCCATATAAAAGGTAACAAAGTCCTCCAGCTCCTCAAGTAAAAAAGACCTTTATTAGTATTCCATCATGGGTCATATAATCAACAGCAACGTTTTCTTCATGCATGAGGAAGGGCTGAGCAAGGCCCGAAACGTTGCTGTTGATTATATGACCCATGATGGAATACTAATAAAGGTTTTTTTTACTTGAGGAGCTGGAGGACTTTGTTACTTTTTATACAGCCCTCTGCATACTCAGTATGACACCCCCAGGCTCACACATGACAACGTCATCCCCTTTGAAATTACCATCACTCAACTCATCTGCCCACTGTCTGGGCCCTGACCAGCCACCTATTCTAGTGCGCTTTGAAAATTCCACTCCATACCTGTAGAACGTTAGACAGCTAGTCGTACAGTATGCTGCACTAGAGGGAGTGAAAACTATCGTCCTTGGACTTATCCAGCTCCACCAACTAACCCTGCTAGTGCCAAAGACAAAAGCTTGCAACCTGAAGGAAGCTTTAAAACTGACTGCCACCCACTAAAGGGGAGGGAGAATATTCAGGATGAGCAGCAGAGAAATGAGGAATAACCTACTGCTGTAGTAGCTTTTAAGGTAAGCGCAAAACCTCCCACCAAACTAACTTCATTGCTTACCCTTAGGAGCATTTCAGGCTAATGCCTTAGACTATCATTTACAATGGAATAACTTGAATGTAATACACTGAAAAGGAGGCCAAAATCCTTACTCTGGGGAGTCCATATTTATAACAGTATGGAGTCCTTGTTAAGCTGTAAATGGTCAAATTGTTGTACATTCTGATGAAAAAGTAACATTTGCATCAGTTGCCCTGGACCACAACCATGTGACTGGGGAAGTGCAGTAGGTGGAGTTAAGATAGACCACATCCTAATGCATTCCTTGTCATATATATTTTTCCCAGCCGAGCAGTGGTTTTATCCCATTGGCTGCCAGTAACCAAAGACATTTCCCGATTTTACACCCTTGCTGCTAATAATACACACAAATTAGTGATTTTTAAAAAACATCTTTATTTTGTTATCACAGGGTTAAACAACATTCAAGTGATTATCAATTCAAATTAGTGATTTTAACACCCCTTTGGCTGTCAGTAACAGACACAAAAGCAATTCATTTCTCCTAGAGTACCAGTAACACATATCATTGAGTGGCAATACATTGCTGCTCCTTAGAGGACATTAATTATGTGTTTACCTTATTTGTAAAGGTTAAACAAATTGTTACAGGCAATCATTAGTGCAATAATAAATATGCTCCACCATATTAGATAATTTTATTACTGAATTAGTATGTTTTTTTTTACTACCAGCAAAAGAGCAGTGAATTCCCTTATGTGGCAGTACTTATTGTTTCTTTTAATTGCCCTACAGCATTACTGCATGTGCCAGTAAAGTATCTGCCAACTGCCAGGAACAAGTGGCATTGCCCATCCATAGTAATGCAGTTCATAAGCAGTGCTGCATTTGTAGGGGGTTAAAGGGACACTCAAGTCAAAATTAAACTTCATGATTCAGATAGAACATTACATTTTAAACAACTTTACAATTTACTTCCATTAACAACATGTGCACAGTCTTTTTATATTTAAACTTTTTAAGTCACCAGCTGCTACTGAGCATGTGCAAAAATTCACAGAGCATATGTATATGCATTTGTGATTGGTTGATGGCTGTCAAATGATACAGACGGAGTAAAATAGACATAACTGAAATTTGTCAGAAAAAAATCTACTACTCATTTGATCTTTTTATCATGCATTTGTTGATTATGCAAACCCACTGTATTTACTGGTCCTTTAAGGTAAATCAATAGAGCTGGGCATTTAAGTACCCACTGGACAGCTGGTTAAAGTACTGGGCTGTTCAGTTTACTACTAGAAACTTGGTAACAGCTAATCTATGAGAGCATATCATTTTTGCATTACGGTTTCCAAGTGTCCAATTTCCAACCGGACAGTCTAGTATTTTAACAGGCTGACCAGTAAAATCACAAAAATCTCAATTTTTTAAGTCCCATTGTGTTAGCTAAATGTAAAAGGCCTCTTAAGTCTTAACACATTACAAATAAGGAGCAGAAATAAGTGAGGGGCAGTTAAGGGGTTTACATTACTTCTGTTTATGTGTACTACTGGTAGCCAAAGAGGTAAAATTATTTATTTATATGTTACTGGCACCCAAGGGGTAAAATGACTGCTAAATTTTGAAAACTATACATGGTGGATTGAGGAGGTTATGTCTGAGGTAGTGATTTTGGGTGAAGCATTGTGTGGTCCCCCTACCATTGTGTCAGGTCACCAACAGATTGTCCAGTATTTTAGTAGATAGAGCAGCTGGCAACCGTAATCCCAACCATCCTGGGTATGTGGGATTATCATGGTTTGGGAGCTCTGCCCGCTGTCGCTACCACAGCTTACTCCAACAGGGCAAATGCCCAGGCTCTGTCCATGTCATGCACAACACAACCAAACCTAAACATGATACAACCGTACCTCCTGTCGGCTTCCAAACAAGATACTGTTGGGGGATTGGCAGCTACTTTTGACATCTGTATCTAATTGGCTCATTGACTGTTCTGCATGGGAGGAGCAATGCCTGCAGCCCCTGAGAGGGACTTTACCAACAAGTTTAACTCCTTTTCTGGCATTAAATACAGTTAGCAAGGCTCACAAATACAAAATAAAAAAATGACATGCTCTAATAAATTAGACTCATTTTATCACCAGAACATACTGCATTATTATTACTGTGATTCTTAGAAATACAACATTTAGGGAATAAAACATGTTGCTTTCCAAGATCTGACCTCTGCTGTTTGTGCTAAATGTACTTGTCAACATTTCCGCAAAACATATTTTTCCGTTTGAAGGTTGGAATTATAATATGAATATGTGGTTTTGTTTACATCATCACGCCAGGAATAATAAAAAATGGAGATCATTTTTTATTGACCCAATTTTCTTCAGTGTTACATATTCTTTAACTTCATTCAATTTGCAGAATTTTAATATGTTTGGACTATTTGAAGACAGTGAAAGTGAATATTTCACATTACCTAAATATGATTGCTTTTAAAGGTAAGCAATACTATTTTGTTGCTCATAAAAGAGGGCATTTTAAAATGTAAATGTAAAATGTTTTTGTTTTAAAACTGTTTTATGCTTTTAGGGCATGTCACAAGCCACCAAGAGCTATTGGTTCTAATCTTACATATACTTCCTGTAAGTTTCAAAATCAATATGAACAATCATCATTTTACAATCCTTTTTCATGCAAAATAAAATATACCTCTTTTGCCAGGAACAGATAATTCTGTTGTCCGGCATATTGTAGGTTATTTACACCTGCTGTCAACAATCTTATGATTTGGATATCTTTTTTTCTTTCCTATGGCATGGAGAGTCCATGACTTTATTCCATTTACTAGTGGGATATTCAACTCCTGGCCAACAGGAAGAGGCAAAGAGCACCCCAGCAAAGCTGTTAAGTGTAACTGCCCTTACCCATAATCCCCAGTCATTCTATTTGCCTCTGTCAATGTGCGAAGATGGTGTTTGAAGATATTTAATCCTTTTATGGGTACTTTTCCCTGCAAGCAAGGATTGGGGCTATGCTGTGTCCATGTCAATCTCTTTAGTAAGAGTAATGGTGGCTATTAGCAGTTAGAAAGTGGCAAGATGGTCTTTGTTTATTTCTAACATTATTTCTACCCTTTTATAGAAAGCCAGGGTTGGTTACTCTGCTCTTTCTGTTTCTTTAGGTCCCTGATAGAGAGTGAAGTGTCTATCACACCTAAGAAGCTGTTCCTGGCCTGCAGCCCGATCCACAGGTAAGTGCCTTTGCCTTCTAGGTACTGAAGGACAGCACTTTGGGGTATAATTCCTCTAGTGGATCATCTTCTGGGACATGTATATGACCTTTAGAAGTTATCAGTTGGATAGTTTGGCAGGCACTGATGTGTGTGAAACTTTACATGGTTCATTTTCCCCTTTTAACAGAGAGACTGGCTGAAGGGTTAATTAGGGTCTTAAGCATTATACTTTCTTTATTTCTGCTACCTTAAAAAGTCTACTAAGGATTGGGTTAAATAGAAGGAGTGAACTATGTGTGAGACTTTAGTTTTTAATTCGGGTCGGACAGAAACGCATGCTTTTACCAGTGGCCCAGTTTCTTTTCTGAGTCCGATCATGTGACCTCCGCTCTTCCATTTTTTATTCATTGTAGAGCAGAGTGAATTAGGCTCGGCTAATAGTTTATCGATCCGGATCTGTTTGAGCTCACAGCTTTCTAGGTCTGACAGCCAACTCTGACAGCGGATCTGTAGCAAGCGACAATCTCCCTGCAATTACTAGTAACAACTCCGGTCCCGGTGCGGTAAGACTCCTCAGCTAGTCTGAGGTATAGAGGTGTGAGTGACTTTGTTTTAAATAACCTTACATAAATTTTAGCATTTATACGATTGGAGGGATTACTCTCCTCACTTAAAGTGACATAATGGTTACTTTTATTATTCTCCTTATTATTGGGGACTATTTCAGCTATGGACACAGACCAAGATTCTGTTTCTTTGGATAAATATTTATTATGTTTAGAGGCCCAAATTGTTTTGCCTATGCAATTTTGTTCCTCATGCTTAGCTCAGACTCTAAAATTTAAGGATATATTACTCCCTTCTGAGCCAATTGTCTCTCAGGATTATAATGTTCAGGATATGCCACAGCTTTCTCCTCAAACGTCCTAAGCCTTAATGGTTTCACATACAGTGCTCTGCGGTTCCTCTCAGCCTCCTGCGGGTGTTTATTTTCCAGGAGACTTTGCTGCACAAATAACTTCTTTCCCTATTTCAGGTAAGCTTAAGAGCAAATCTAAACATATTTCTGCTATTAAGGTTTCTGACCCTTTTAAATCTGTGCTAGTCAACCTTTCCCAAATGTCTGATGAGGAGGATACTTCAGTAGCTTCTGATGGTGAGATTTCAGACTCTGATACGATGAGGGAAAAATCTTCAGAATCTTAAGAAGTTAATTTCAGATTTAAGCTTGAACATCTCCCGTTGCTACTTAAGGAGGTTCTAGCTACTATGGACGACTCTGAACCTTCGGTTGTTGTCAACCCTAAAAAGTCTACTAAACTTAATAGAGTTTATGATTCTCCCTCTTTTGTGGATGTTTTTCCTGTTCCAGGCAAAATGTCTGAAATTATAGCTCAGGAATGGGATAAACCAGGGGTTCATTTTTACCCTTCCCCTGTTTTTAAAAAGATGTTTCCTGTTGCTGATTCCATTCGTGATTCATGGCACACTGTGCCTAAAGTAGAAGGAGCTATCTCTACTCTAGCTAAAAGAACTACCATTCCTATAGAGGATAGTTGTTCCTTTAAGGATCCCATGGATAAGAAGCTACACGCTTACATAAAAAAGCTGTACATCCACCAAGGATTACAGTGGCAACCTGCGGCAAGTATTGCTACAGTTGCGGGAACAGCAACTTATTGGTGCGATGCCTTGTCTAATCTGATATCAGAAGAGACTATGATAGAGGAGATTTAAGATAGGATCAAAGCTCTTAAACTGCCCAATACCTTTATTTGCAATGCTAACATGCAGGTAATTAGACTGGGAGCTAAGATGTCTAGCTTCGCTGTTCTAGCTCGCAGAGCTCTGTGGTTAAAATCCTGGTAGGCTGATGTAACTTGAAGAATAGACCTAAGGGTCGCCAGAATTCAAATTTTTGCTCCTTTCCTAACTTTAATGGACCAAAGTCTTCCTCCTCTTCTTCCAAACCAGAGCAATCAAAAACCTCCTGGAGGTCCAGTCAGCCTTGGAATAAGGGGAAGCAAAACCAGAAGCCGTACACTGATTCTAAATCAGCATGAAGGGTCAACAGGCTTTCTCTTTTTCAGCAGGCTTGGATATGCGATGTCCCAGATCCATGGGCTGTGGACATAGTATCCCAGGGTTACAGAATAGGATTCAAGTCTTGCCCTCCAAGGGGCAGATTTCTCCTGCCAAGACTATCCACAAACCTAGTAAAGAGGGAGGCCTTCTTAAACTACGTAGAGGACCTATCCTCCCTGGGAGTAATTATTCCAGTTCCAGTAGAGGAACAGGAACAAGGATTCTATTCAAATCTTTTTTGTGGTTCTTAAAAAGGAGGGACCTTTCTGTCCCATTCTAGATCTAAAGTGCGTCAACAAATTCCTCTGGGTTCCGTCCTTCAGGATGGAAACTATTTGTTCCATTCTTCCATTGGTTCAGGAAGATCAGTTCATGACGACCACAGACCTGAAGGACGCATATCTACATGTTCCCATTCACAGGGATCATCACTAGTTTCTAAAGTTTGCCTTTCTGGTCAAACATTTACAGTTTGTTGCACTTACGTTTGGTCTTGTCACGGCTCCCAGAATATTTACAAAGGTTCTAGGGGCTCTTTTGGCAGTGGTCAGATCCCAGGGAAATGCAGTGACGCCTTACCTAGAAGACATCTTGGTTTAGGCGTCATCTTTACAACTAACAAATTCTCATATAGAGATGATGTTATCTTTTCTACATTCCCACGGATGGAAAGTGAATCTGGAAAAGAGTACCCTTGTTCCAGTTAAAAAGGTGTGTTTCTTAGGGACAATCATAGATTCCCTGTCCATGAATATTTTCCTGATGGATGTCAGAAAATCCAAACTTCTTGCTTTGTGCCTTTCTCTCCAATCTGCTATTCGTTCATCAGTGGCGCAATGCATGGAGGTGATTGGTCTGATGGTTGCTTCCATGGACATCATTCCTTTTGCTTGGTTCCATCTGAGACCTCTGCAACTTTGCATGCTCCATTAATGGAACGGAGACCATTCAGATCTCTTGCAGAGGATAAATCTGGATCCCCTAACAATAGACTCTCTCTCATGGTGGATTTCACAGGAACATTTGTCTCAGGGCACTTGCTTCCTGAAACCTTCCTGGGAGATTGTGACTATGGACGCCAGCCTGTTAGGCTGGGGCGCAGTCTGGGGCTCCTTAAAAGCTCAGGGCCTGTGAACTCAGGAGGAGTCTTCTCTTCCCATAAACATCTTGGAGTTGAGAGCAATCTTCAATGCTTTGACAGCTTGGCCTCAATTATCTTTAGTCCAGTTTATCAGATTCCAGTCGGACAACATCACCTAGGTGGCTTACATCGACCACCAGTGAGGAACTTGGAGTTCCTTAATTATTAAGGAGGTGACTCGCATTCTGCAGTTGGAGGAAGCTCACGATTGTCTCCTATCTGCAATCCACATTCCAGGGATGGACAACAGGGAGGCGGATTTTCTGAGCAGACAGAGTTTTCAGCCCAGGGGGGCTCTCCATCCGGAAGTGTTCTCAAAGATAACCCTAAGGTGGGGGGTTCCAGAGTTGGATCTGATGGCGTCTCGTCAAAATGCCAAGCTCCCAAAATACAGTTCAAGGTCAAGAGATCCTCAGGCTGCTCTGACAGACGCTCTAGCGGTTGCTTGGGTCTTCCCTCTGGCATACCTGTTTGCTCTGTTTGCTCTTCTACCGTGATTCATTGCTCGTATCAAACAGGAGAGAGCATCTGTAATTCTAATAGCTCCTGCATGGCCTCACAGGATCTGGTTCACGGATCTGGTGAAGATGTGATCTCTATTCCACCTTGGAGGTTACCTCTGAGGAAGGACCTTCTACTTCAGGGTCCATTCCTCCATCCAAATCTGGATTTTCTGAAGCTGACTGCTTGGGGATTGAACACCTAGTTTTGACTAGACGTGGTTTTTCTGAGGCGGTCATTGATACCATGCTTCAGGCTTGTAAACCTGTTACTCGCAAGAGTTACCATAAGGTATGGCATAAATACCTTTATTGGTGCGATTCTAAGGGTTTCTCCTGGAGTCAGGTGAGGATTCCCTGCATTTTATCTTTTCTTCAGGATGGCCTGGAGAAAGTTTTGACAGTCAGTACTCTGAAGGGTCAGATTTCTGCACTGTCGATTCTTTTGCACAAATGTCTGGCAGATTTGCCAGATGTTCAAGCTTTTGTTCAGGCCCTGGTCAGAATCAGGCCTGTTTAAACCTGTTGCTCTTACTTGGAGTCTTAACCTCGTTCTTAAAGTTTTGCTGCCGGCTCCGTTTGAGCCGATGCATGTTGTTGATATAAAACTTTTATCTTGGAAAGTTTTGTTTCTTCTTGCTATTTCTTCCGCTCCTAGAGTTTCTGAGCTTTCAGCTCTGCAGTGTGATTCCCCGTACCTTATTTTTCATGCAGATAAGGTGGTCCTTTGTACTAAGGTGGGTTTTCTCCCTAAGGTTGTGTCAGATCAAAACATTAATCAGGAAATTGTTGTTCCATCTTTTTGTCCTAATCCTTCTTCCCATAAGGAACGTCTTTTGCATAACATAGATGTTGTGGGTGCTCTAAAATTTTACCTCCAAGCAACTAAAGATTTTCGGCAGTGTTCTGCCCTGTTTTTTGTTTTCTCTGGTAAGCGTAAAGGTCAGAAGGCCACTTCTACTACTCTTTCCCTCTGGTTAAGAAGTGTTATCCGTTTAGCTTATGAGACAGCTGGACAGCAGCCTCCTGAGAGAATTACGTCTCATTACACTAGGGCTGTCTCTTGATGCTGGGCTTTGAAAAATGAAGCTTTTGTGGAGCAGATTTGCAAGGCAGCAACATGGTCCTTTTTGCATACTTTTTCCAAATTCTACAAATTTGATACTTTTGCCTCGGCTGAGGCCTCTTTTGGGAGAAAGGTTCTTCAAGCGGTGGTGCCTTCTGTTTAGGTCCGCCTGCCTTGTTCTCCCTCCCTTTTCATTCTGTGTCCTCTAGCTTGGGTATTGGTTCCCACTAGTAATTGGAATGAAGTTGTGGACTCTCCATGCCATAGAAAAGAAAACAAAATGTATGCTTACCGGATAAATTTCTTTCTTTCTGGGCATGGAGAGTCCACAACCCCGCCCTCTTTTTAATTTTAATTTGACAGTTTTTTTGAGTAAACCTCAGGCACCTTTACACCATTGTGTTTCTTCTTTTCTCATTTTCCTTTGGCTGAATGACTGGGGATTATGGGTAAGGGAAGTTACACTTAAAGGAACACTGAACCCAAATTTTTTCTTTTGTGATTCAGATAGAGCATGCAATTTTAAGCAACTTTCTAATTTACTCCTATTAGCAAATGTTCTTCATTCTCTTGGTATCTTTATTTGAAAAGCAAGAATGTAAGTTTAGATGCCGGCCCATCTTGGTGAACAACCTGGGTTGTTCTTGCTGATTGGTGGATACATTCATCCACCAAAAAACAAGTGCTGTCCAAGGTTCTGGACTTTCTTTTTCAAATAAAGATAGCAAGTGAACAAAGAAAAATTGATAATAAAAGTAAATTAGAAAGTTGCTTAAAATTGCATGCTCTATCTGAATCACAAAAGAAAAAATGTGGGTTTAGTGTCCCTTTAACAGCTTTGCTGGGGTGCTCTTTGTCTCCTCTTGCTGGCCAGGAGTTGAATATCCCACTAGTAATTGGAATGAAGTTGTTGACTCTCCATGCCCGGAAAGAAAGAAATTTATCAGGTAAGCATATATTTTGTTTTTTCCTTGTGTAACTGACAAGGTGTGATACCAAATACTGCAGTCGCACTATTTACAATGTTGTGGGCAAAAGGGTTTAACATAGAATATCATCATAATTACGGTGTAATTCAAAAATTCACAGTAAAATTAAAGGATATTAAACCCACATTTTTTCTTTCATGATTCAGATAGAGCATGCAATTTTAAGCAACTTTCTAATTTACTCCTATTATCAATTTTTCTTTGTTCTCTTAGAAACATAGAATTTGACGGTAGATAAAAACTAAAAAGGCCCATCAAGTCTACCCTTATTACATGTTACTTTTTTCTTAGGATAACTTTATGCATGTTGCAGGCATTTTTTAATTCCTTTACAGTCTGATTTAAGATTTTAACCCCTTGTTTTGGCATTTTTTTGTATAAAATGCTTTCAGCTTCCACTTTATTAAGTGCCTTCATATATTTGAAGGTTTCTGTCATGTCACCTCTTTCCCTTCTCTCCTCTAAACTGTACATACAGGGAGTGCAGAATTATTAGGCAAGTTGTATTTTTGAGGATTAATTTTATTATTGAACAACAACCATGTTCTTAATGAACCCAAAAAACTCATTAATATCAAAGCTGAATAGTTTTGGAAGTAGTTTTTAGTTTGTTTTTAGTTATAGCTATTTTAGGGGGATATCTGTGTGTGCAGGTGACTATTACTGTGCATAATTATTAGGCAACTTAACAAAAAACAAATATATACCCATTTCAATTATTTATTTTTACCAGTGAAACCAATATAACATCTCAACATTCACAAATACACATTTCTGACATTCAAAAACAAAACAAAAACAAATCAGTGACCAATATAGCCACCTTTCTTTGCAAGGTCACTCAAAAGCCTACCATCCATGGATTCTGTCAGTGTTTTGATCTGTTCACCATCAACGTTGCGCGCAGCAGCAACCACAGCCTCCCAGACACTGTTCAGAGAGGTGTACTGTTTTCCCTCCTTGTAAATCTCACATTTGATGATGGACCACAGGTTCTCAATGGGGTTCAGATCAGGTGAACAAGGAGGCCATGTCATTAGATTTTCTTCTTTTATACCCTTTCTTGCCAGCCACGCTGTACTTGGACGCGTGTGATGGAGCATTGTCCTGCATGAAAATCATGTTTTTCTTGAAGGATGCAGACTTCTTCCTGTACCACTGCTTGAAGAAGGTGTCTTCCAGAAACTGGCAGTAGGACTGGGAGTTGAGCTTGACTCCATCCTCAACCCGAAAAGGCCCCACAAGCTCATCTTTGATGATACCAGCCCAAACCAGTACTCCACCTCCACCTTGCTGGCGTCTGAGTCGGACTGGAGCTCTCTGCCCTTTACCAATCAAGCCACGGGCCCATCCATCTGGCCCATCAAGACTCACTCTCATTTCATCAGTCCATAAAACCTTAGAAAAATCAGTCTTGAGATATTTCTTGGCCCAGTCTTGACATTTCAGCTTGTGTGTCTTGTTCAGTGGTGGTCGTCTTTCAGCCTTTCTTACCTTGGCCATGTCTCTGAGTATTGCACACCTTGTGCTTTTGGGCACTCCAGTGATGTTGCAGCTCTGAAATATGGCCAAACTGGTGGCAAGTGGCATCTTGGCAGCTGCACGCTTGACTTTTCTCAGTTCATGGGCAGTTATTTTGCGCCTTGGTTTTTCCACACGCTTCTTGCGACCCTGTTGACTATTTTGAATGAAACGCTTGATTGTTCGATGATCACGCTTCAGAAGCTTTGCAATTTTAAGAGTGCTGCATCCCTCTGCAAGATATCTCACTATTTTTTACTTTTCTGAGCCTGTCAAGTCCTTCTTTTGACCTATTTTGCCAAAGGAAAGGAAGTTGCCTAATAATTATGCACACCTGATATAGGGTGTTGATGTCATTAGACCACACCCCTTCTCATTACAGAGATGCACATCACCTAATATGCTTAATTGGTAGTAGGCTTTCGAGCCTATACAGCTTGGAGTAAGACAACATGCATAAAGAGGATGATGTGGTCAAAATACTCATTTGCCTAATAATTCTGCACTCCCTGTATATAGGTCATAGAGTCTTTCTTTGTACATTTTATATTTTAGACTGTGCACCATTTTAGTAGCCATCTTTTGGACAGTTTCTAGTGAAGCTATGGTATCGAGAACTGTACACAGTATTCCAGATGTGGCCTAACTAATGATCTGTAAAGGGGCATAAGAATCTTGCTATTTCTGCTACTAATACCTCTCCCAATGCAACCAAGTATTCAACTGGCCTTACTGGCTGCTCTGCTTCATTATCTACCAAATGTTAAATCATCTGAAATAATAATTCCCAAGCCCCTTTCCTCTTTAGTTACAGTCAGTAATGTACCATTGAGTATATAATACCTTTAGGTTTTTGGATACTATATGCATACATTTACTCTTGGTAATATTACATTTCAGATCCCATTTATTTGCTCAACCTATTTTTTTAATATCACTGTTCATTTGATTAAAGGGACAGTCTAGTCAAAACTAAACTTTCATTTTTCAGATAGGGCTTGTCATTTTAAACAACATTCCAATATACTTTTATCATCAAATGTGCTTTGTACTCTTGTTATTCTTAGTTGAAAGATAAACCTAGGTAGGCTCATATGATAATTTATAAGCGGTTGAAGACTGCCTCTTATCATGTGCTTTTTTATTTGCTTTTCACAACAGGGGAGTGCTAGTTTATGTGAGCCTTATAGATAACATTGTGATCACGCCCGTAGCTTGTGGCAGACACTACACTAATTGGCTAAAATGCAAGTCAATAGATAATAAATAAAGATACAAGCAGAATACAAAATACAAAAAATGCAATACAAAAGTGTGAGATGGAAACAACACTGAATAACAAAGATCAAAAGAACCAGGAACTAATACTCTCCTTTTAGGTAAGACAGCAGCCTTCTTACAGTCTCTCCTCTATGACTGTGTTAACAAATGGCAGTAGAAAAATAGATGGCCCTGGTCTGTAGAATGATTTTTCTCTAGTGAATGAAGAGAAAAAAAGGGCTTGAAGTGTATATAGAAACCGATGAATATGGGTGCAGTATACTCACTCCATAGGTTGTAGAAGTTCAGCTGCGATGTAATATGCCTCCAGGTAATGTGAATCCCCCAGAATGGAGTGTAGGGTTTCAAAATTTCACAAGTGCCTACTGGTGGGCTGCAGATAAATGGAGACTCAAATGACCAAATGTAATCCAGTAAACAAAGAAAACAAAGCAGTAACTTACTCCATATAAAGGAGAATCCGGCTTGGCACAGCAAAGGAAGGTATTGACAAACTTCCAACTTTAGTAAAAAGATGTTTTATTGGCTCAACGCGTTTCAACTTTAACAAGTCTTTATCAAGAGCAAAATAAGAATAATAAAAGCAAGTGACTGATACTCTTTTTACGAAAGTTGGAAGTTTGTCAATACCCTCCTTTGCTGTGCCAAGCCGGATTCTCCTTTAAATGGAGTAAGTTACTACTTTGTTTTCTTTGTTTACTGGATTACATTTGGTCATTTGAGTCTCCATTTATCTGCAGCCCACCAGTAGGCACTTGTGAAATTTTTAAACCCTACACTCCATTCTGGGGGATTCACATTACCTGGAGGCATATTACATTGCAGCTGAACTTCTACAACCTATGGAGTGAGTATACTGCACAATTGATGTCGCAAACCTAAAAATTTGGGTTCGCGAACTGCGAACGCGAACTCCCGCAAAAGTTTGCGAACCGGTGAACCGTGCGAACCCCCATAGACTTCAATGGGCAGGCGAATTTTAAAACCCACAGGGACTCTTTCTGGCCACAATAGTGATGGGAAAGTTGTTTCAAAGGGACTAACACCTGGACTGTGGCATGCCGGAGGGGGATCCATGGCAAAACTCCCACGGAAAATTACATAGTTAATGCAGAGTCTGGTTTTAATCCATAAAGGGCATAAATCACCTAACATTCCTAAATTGTTTGGAATAACGTGCTTTAAAACATCAGGTATGACAAGATATGAGTGGTGGCACTGGGCAAGTGGGCACAGTATACGCTGTGAGCCTGACACAAAAAAGCAGACTGATGTTTCACAGTCCAAAAAGTTTTTATTTTTTTAAATGTACACTTACACTACTATTAAACAAGATATGAGTGGTGGCACTGGGCAAGTGGGCCCAGTATAAGCTGTGAGCCTGACACAAAAAAGCAGACTGATGTTTCACAGTCCAAAAAGTTTTTTTCGTTTTTAAATGTACATTTACACTACTATTAAACAAGATATGAGTGGTGGCACTGGGCAAGTGGGGCCAGTATAAGCTGTGAGCCTGACACAAAAAAGCAGACTGATGTTTCACAGTGCAAAAAGTTTTTTTTGTTTTTAAATGTACATTTACACTACTATTAAACAAGATATGAGTGGTGGCACTGGGCAAATGGGCACAGTATACACTGTGAGCCTGACACAAAAAAGCAGACTGATGTTTCACAGTCCAAAAAGTTTTTATTTTTTTAAATGTACACTTACACTACTATTAAACAAGATATGAGCGGTGGCACTGGGCAAGTGGGTGGCACTGTGCAAGTGGGCACAGTATACGCTGTGAGCCTGACACAAAAAAGCAGACTGATGTTTCACAGTTCAAAAAGTTTTTATTTTTTTAAATGTACACTTACACTACTATTAAACAAGATATGAGTGGTGGCACTGGGCAAGTGGGCCCAGTATAAGCTGTGAGCCTGACACAAAAAAGCAGACTGATGTTTCACAGTCCAAAAATTATTTTTTGTTTTTAAATGTACACTTACACTACTATTAAACAAGATATGAGTGGTGGCACTGGGCAAGTGGGCACAGTATATGCTGTGAGCCTGACACAAAAAAGCAGACTGATGTTTCACAGTCCAAAATGTTTTTTTTTTTTAAATTGACACTACTGTTACAGCAGATATGAGTGGTGGCACTGGGCAAGTGGGCCTGGCACACACGCTGGCAGACAGGCAACTGCAATTAGATTACACAAGCAGACTGATGTTTCGCAGTCAAATTTTTTTTTTTTTAAATTTACACTACTGTTACACCAGATATGAGTGGGGCCACTGGGCAAGTGGGCACAGTATACGCTGTGAGCCTGGCACACACGCTGGCAGGCAGGCAACTGCAATTAGATTACACTAGCAGAATGATGTTTCACAGTCAAAAAAGTTTTTTTTTTTTAAATTTACACTACTGTTACACCAGATATGAGTGGTGGCACTGGGCAAGTGGGCCTGGCACACACGCTGGCAGGCAGACAATTGCAATTAGATTACACAAGCAGACTGATGTTTCACAGTCAAAAAAGTTTTTTTTTTTTAAATTTACACTACTGTTACACCAGATATGAGTGGTGGCACTGGGCAAGTGGCTTGGCAGGCAGGCAACTGCAATTAGATTACAAAGGAAAAAAAAAATATGTTCTAGCCCTAAAAAGGGCTTTTTAGGGTGCTGTCCTTACAGCAGATATCAGATGAGTCCTTCAGGACTGTAGTGGACACTGAATACACTAGCCTAGCTATCAATTTCCCTATTAAATCACCTGCAGCTACACTGTCCCTCCTCTCACTAAGAATGCAGCTTCCAAATGAATCTAAAATGGATGCTGTCCAGGAGGTAGGAGGGTCTGGGAGGGAGTGTCGGCTGCTGATTGGCTGGAATGTGTCTGCAGAATGTGAGATACAGGGTCAAAGTTTACTCAATGATGACGAATAGGGGGCGGATCGAACATCTCATATGTTCGCCCGGGAACTATTCGCCGGCGAACTATTCGCAACATCACTATACTGCACCCATATTCATCGGTTTCTATATACACTTCAAGCCCTTTTTTTCTCTTCATTCACTAGAGAAAAATCATTCTACAGACCAGCGCCATCTATTTTTCTACTGCCAACAGATAATAAATAAAATGTCATGTGATCAGGGGGCTGTGAGAATATGCTTAGATACAAGGTAATCACAGAGGTAAAAAGTATATTAACTGTGTTGGTTATGCAAAACTGGGGAATGGGTAATAAAGGTATTATCTATCTTTTTAACAATAACAATTCTGGTGTAGACTGTCCCTTTAACCCCTACTGGAACATTAACTCTGTTACAAATAAGCTCACTTTCAATATCACTTATGAACATGTTAAACAAACCAGGCCCAAGAACTGACCCTTGGGGAACGCCACTTGTAACTGACCCCTCACTTGAATGTACTCTATTAATTGAAATCCTCTGCCTTCTATCCTTAAGCTAGCTTTCTACCCACTTAACAATCTTAGCATCTACTCCAAGGCAATACATTTTGTGAATAAGTTTGTTGCATGGGACAGTGTCAAATGCTTTGCTGAAGTCTAGTTATATAATATCTATGGCTCCTTCCTGGTCTATTAAGTTAGTTACATGATCAAATAAATCAGTTAGATTAGTCTAACATGATCTTTCAGCAGTTAAACCATGCTGTCCTTGGCCTTCTAAGTAGTTTGTCTGATGGTAAGACACAAGTATTTCCTTTAAAAGAGTTTCCATTATTTTTTTGCAATTGTGGTCAAACTCACTGCCCTATAGTTAGCAGAATCTTCCCTACTACCCTTTTTATGAAGGGGGACTACATTGGAAATTTTCCAGTCTTTTGGAACAACTCCTGTTAATAGCGACTGATTAAATAAATCAGCTAATGGAGTAGCTATAATGGATCAAAGTTTTCTTAGAACCCTTAGATGAATATTATCTGGTCCCACAGATTTATTTACTTTTATTTTTGATAAAGCCCTTGAAACGTCTTCCTCTGTAAAAAGTACTGCTCACTTTATCATTTAAAGTAATATCCCTTCATATAATCTCACTATCTTTACCATCTGTTGTAAAGACTGAACAAAAGTAATCATTTAGACAGTTTGCTATTTGTTTACCTTCTTCCATTACTCTATCACCAGTCTTACTATCCCTCCATTAGATTTTCTTTTTTCACTGATATATCTAAATCAGGTTTTGTTATCGTTTTTTACAGATTGTGCTATTTTCTCTTCTGCATCAGCTTTAGCTTTTCTGATTAATTGCTTTGTCATCTTTTGTTGGGTTTTCCAGTTTTCCTTATCCTCTTCTGAGCCAGTGAATTTGAATTTTTTATAGTCTTTTTTGTCTTAACTGCATGTGCTACTGCTCTTGAAAACCATATTGGTTTTCTTTTTTTTTCTTTTACAAACAAGCCTAATACAGTGTTTAGTTGCATCTAGAATAGCATTTTTTTTTTAAATATTCCTACTGTTCTTGTGCGCCTGTAATCTTTGCCATCTATTTTAGAGATTCATTTAGGTATTTGGCTATGTAAAAAAATCAGTAGTTCTAAAGTCTTAGGCCTAGATTTAGAGTTCGTCGGTAGCCGTGAAAACCAGCGTTAGAGGCTCCTAACGCTGGTTTTAGGCTACCGCCGGTATTTGGAGTCACTCAAAATAGGGTCTAACGCTCACTTTTCAGCCGCGACTTTTCCATACCGCAGATCCCCTTACGTCAATTGCGTATCCTATCTTTTCAATGGGATCTTTCTAACGCTGGTATTTAGAGTCGTTTCTGAAGTGAGCGTTAGAGCTCTAACGACAAAACTCCAGCCGCCGGAAAATAGCAGGAGTTAAGAGCTTTCTGGGCTAACGCCGGTTCATAAAGCTCTTAACTACTGTACCCTAAAGTACACTAACACCCATAAACTACCTATGTACCCCTAAACCGAGGTCCCCCCACATCGCCGCCACTCGATTAAATTTTTTTAACCCCTAATCTGCCGACCGCCACCTACGTTATACTTATGTACCCCTAATCTGCTGCCCCTAACACCGCCGACCCCTGTATTACATTTATTAACCCCTAACCTGCCCCCCACAACGTCGCCGCCAGCTACTTACAATAATTAACCCCTAATCTGCCGACCGCAAAGCGCCGCCACCTACGTTATCCTTATGTACCCTAATCTGCTGCCCCTAACACCGCCGACCCCTATATTATATTTATTAACCCCTAATCTGCCCCCCTCAACGTCGCCGACACCTGCCTACACTTATTAACCCCTAATCTGCCGAGCGGACCTGAGCGCTACTATAATAAAGTAATTAACCCCTAATCCGCCTCACTAACCCTATCATAAATAGTATTAACCCCTAATCTGCCCTCCCTAACATCGCCGACACCTAACTTCAATTATTAAACCCTAATCTGACGACCGGAGCTCACCGCTATTCTAATAAATGTATTAACCCCTAAAGCTAAGTCTAACCCTAACACTAACACCCCCCTAACTTAAATATAATTTAAATCTAACAAAATAAATTAACTCTTATTAAATAAATTATTCCTATTTAAAGCTAAATACTTACCTGTAAAATAAATCCTAATATAGCTACAATATAAATTATAATTATATTATAGCTATTTTAGGATTAATATTTATTTTACAGGCAACTTTGTAATTATTTTAACCAGGTACAATAGCTATTAAATAGTTAAGAACTATTTAATAGTTACCTAGTTAAAATAATAACAAATTTACCTGTAAAATAAATCCTAACCTAAGTTACAATTAAACCTAACACTACCCTATCAATAAATTAATTAAATAAACTACCTACAATTACCTACAATTAACCTAACACTACACTATCAATAAATAAATTAAATACAAATGCTACAAATAACTACAATTACATAAACTAACTAAAGTACAAAAAATAAAAAAGAACTAAGTTACAAAAAATAAAAAAATATTTACAAACATAAGAAAAATATTACAACAATTTTAAACTAATTACACCTACTCTAAGCCCCCTAATAAAATAACAAAGACCCCCAAAATAAAAAAATGCCCTACCCTATTCTAAATTAATAAATGTAAAGCTCTTTTACCTTACCAGCCCTGAACAGGGCCCTTTGCGGGGCATGCCCCAAGAAAATCAGCTCTTTTGCCTGTAAAAAAAAACATACAATACCCCCCCCAACATTACAACCCACCACCCACATACCCCTAATCTAACCCAAACCCCCCTTAAATAAACCTAACACTAAGCCCCTGAAGATCTTCCTACCTTGTCTTCACCATCCAGGTATCACCGATCCGTCCTGGCATCCGGTGCTGAAGAGGTCCAGAAGAGGCTCCAAAGTCTTCCTCCTATCCGGCAAGAAGAGGACATCCGGACCGGCAAACATCTTCTCCAAGCGGCATCTTCGATCTTCTTCCATCCGGTGCGGAGCGGGTCCATCTTGAAGCAGCCGACGCGGATCCATCCTCTTCTTCCGTTGTCTGATTGGCTGATTGGATCAGCCAATCGGATTGAGCTCGCATTCTATTGGCTGTTCCGATCAGCCAATAGAATGCGAGCTCAATCTGATTGGCTGATTGGATCAGCCAATCGGATTGAACTTGATTCTGATTGGCTGATTCCATCAGCCAATCAGAATATTCCTACCTTAATTCCGATTGGCTGATAGAATCCTATCAGCCAATCGGAATTCGAGGGACGCCATCTTGGATGACGTCATTTAAAGGAACCGTCATTCGTCGTTCAGTCGTCGGCCAGGATGGATGTTCCGCAGTGGAGGTCTTCAGGATGCTGCCGCTTCGCTCCGGATGGATGCCGCTTGGATGAAGACTTCAATCGGATGGAAGAACTCTTCTGCCCCGCTTGGATGAAGACTTCAGCTGGATCATGGACCTCTTCAGCCCCCCGCTTGGGCTTGGATCAGGACATCGGAGGAGCTCTTCTGGACCGATCGGTGAACCTGGTATGGTGAAGACAAGGTAGGAAGATCTTCAGGGGCTTAGTGTTAGGTTTATTTAAGGGGGGTTTGGGTTAGATTAGGGGTATGTGGGTGGTGGGTTGTAATGTTGGGGGGGGGTATTGTATGTTTTTTTTTACAGGCAAAAGAGCTGATTTTCTTGGGGCATGCCCCGCAAAGGGCCCTGTTCAGGGCTGGTAAGGTAAAAGAGCTTTTAAATGTATTAATTTAGAATAGGGTAGGGCATTTTTTTATTTTGGGGGTCTTTGTTATTTTATTAGGGGGCTTAGAGTAGGTGTAATTAGTTTAAAATTGTTGTAATATTTTTCTTATGTTTGTAAATATTTTTTTATTTTTTGTAACTTAGTTCTTTT
This sequence comes from Bombina bombina, assembly GCF_027579735.1. Lineage (NCBI taxonomy): Eukaryota > Metazoa > Chordata > Amphibia > Anura > Bombinatoridae > Bombina > Bombina bombina. Next base: position 1,378,891,846 of record NC_069500.1, on the reverse strand, counting down.
TTATTTTTTGTACTTTAGTTAGTTTATGTAATTGTAGTTACTTGTAGGAATTGTATTTAATTTATTTATTGATAGTGTAGTGTTAGGTTAATTGTAGGTAATTGAAGGTATTTTATTTAATTAATTTATTGATAGGGTAGTGTTAGGTTTAATTATAACTTAGGTTAGGATTTATTTTACAGGTAATTTTGTTATTATTTTAACTAGGTAACTATTAAATAGTTCTTAACTATTTAATAGCTATTGTACCTGGTTAAAATAATTACCAAGTTGCCTGTAAAATAAATATTAATCCTAAAATAGCTACAATATAATTATAATTTATATTGTAGCTATATTAGGATTTATTTTACAGGTAAGTATTTAGCTTTAAATAGGAATAAGTTATTTAATAAGATGCAGATATGAGTGGTGGCACTGGGCAAGTGGGCCTGGCACACACGCTGGCAGGCAGACAATTGCAATTAGATTACACAAGCAGACTGATGTTTCACAGTCAAAAAAGTTTTTTTTTTTTAAATTTACACTACTGTTACACCAGATATGAGTGGTGGCACTGGGCAAGTGGCTTGGCAGGCAGGCAACTGCAATTAGATTACAAAGAAAAAAAAAATATGTTCTAGCCCTAAAAAGGGCTTTTTAGGGTGCTGTCCTTACAGCAGATATCAGATGAGTCCTTCAGGACTGTAGTGGACACTGAATACACTAGCCTAGCTATCAATTTCCCTATTAAATCACCTGCAGCTACACTGTCCCTCCTCTCACTAAGAATGCAGCTTCCAAATGAATCTAAAATGGATGCTGTCCAGGAGGTAGGAGGGTCTGGGAGGGAGTGTCGGCTGCTGATTGGCTGGAATGTGTCTGCAGAATGTGAGATACAGGGTCAAAGTTTACTCAATGATGACGAATAGGGGGCGGATCGAACATCTCATATGTTCGCCCGGGAACTATTCGCCAGCGAACTATTCGCAACATCACTATACTGCACCCATATTCATCGGTTTCTATATACACTTCAAGCCCTTTTTTTCTCTTCATTCACTAGAGAAAAATCATTCTACAGACCAGCGCCATCTATTTTTCTACTGCCAACAGATAATAAATAAAATGTCATGTGATCAGGGGGCTGTGAGAATATGCTTAGATACAAGGTAATCACAGAGGTAAAAAGTATATTAACTGTGTTGGTTATGCAAAACTGGGGAATGGGTAATAAAGGTATTATCTATCTTTTTAACAATAACAATTCTGGTGTAGACTGTCCCTTTAACCCCTACTGGAACATTAACTCTGTTACAAATAAGCTCACTTTCAATATCACTTATGAACATGTTAAACAAACCAGGCCCAAGAACTGACCCTTGGGGAATGCCACTTGTAACTGACCCCTCACTTGAATGTACTCTATTAATTGAAATCCTCTGCCTTCTATCCTTAAGCTAGCTTTCTACCCACTTAACAATCTTAGCATCTACTCCAAGGCAATACATTTTGTGAATAAGTTTGTTGCATGGGACAGTGTCAAATGCTTTGCTAAAGTCTAGTTATATAATATCTATGGCTCCTTCCTGGTCTATTAAGTTAGTTACATGATCAAATAAATCAGTTAGATTAGTCTAACATGATCTTTCAGCAGTTAAACCATGCTGTCCTTGGCCTTCTAAGTAGTTTGTCTGATGGTAAGACACAAGTATTTCCTTTAAAAGAGTTTCCATTATTTTTTTGCAATTGTGGTCAAACTCACTGCCCTATAGTTAGCAGAATCTTCCCTACTACCCTTTTTATGAAGGGGGACTACATTGGAAATTTTCCAGTCTTTTGGAACAACTCCTGTTAATAGCGACTGATTAAATAAATCAGCTAATGGAGTAGCTATAATGGATCAAAGTTTTCTTAGAACCCTTAGATGAATATTATCTGGTCCCACAGATTTATTTACTTTTATTTTTGATAAAGCCCTTGAAACGTCTTCCTCTGTAAAAAGTACTGCTCACTTTATCATTTAAAGTAATATCCCTTCATATAATCTCACTATCTTTACCATCTGTTGTAAAGACTGAACAAAAGTAATCATTTAGACAGTTTGCTATTTGTTTACCTTCTTCCACTACTCTATCACCAGTCTTACTATCCCTCCATTAGATTTTCTTTTTTCACTGATATATCTAAAGCAGGTTTTGTTATCGTTTTTTACAGATTGTGCTATTTTCTCTTCTGCATCAGCTTTAGCTTTTCTGATTAATTGCTTTGTCATCTTTTGTTGGGTTTTCCAGTTTTCCTTATCCTCTTCTGAGCCAGTGAATTTGAATTTTTTATAGTCTTTTTTGTCTTAACTGCATGTGCTACTGCTCTTGAAAACCATATTGGTTTTCTTTTTTTTTTCTTTTACAAACAAGCCTAATACAGTGTTTAGTTGCATCTAGAATAGCATTTTTTTTTTAAATATTCCTACTGTTCTTGTGCGCCTGTAATCTTTGCCATCTATTTTAGAGATTCATTTAGGTATTTGGCTATGTAAAAAAATCAGTAGTTCTAAAGTCTTAGGCCTAGATTTAGAGTTCGTCGGTAGCCGTGAAAACCAGCATTAGAGGCTCCTAACGCTGGTTTTAGGCTACCGCCGGTATTTGGAGTCACTCAAAATAGGGTCTAACGCTCACTTTTCAGCCGCGACTTTTCCATACCGCAGATCCCCTTACGTCAATTGCGTATCCTATCTTTTCAATGGGATCTTTCTAACGCTGGTATTTAGAGTCGTTTCTGAAGTGAGCGTTAGAGCTCTAACGACAAAACTCCAGCCGCCGGAAAATAGCAGGAGTTAAGAGCTTTCTGGGCTAACGCCGGTTCATAAAGCTCTTAACTACTGTACCCTAAAGTACACTAACACCCATAAACTACCTATGTACCCCTAAACCGAGGTCCCCCCACATCGCCGCCACTCGATTAAATTTTTTTAACCCCTAATCTGCCGACCGCCACCTACGTTATACTTATGTACCCCTAATCTGCTGCCCCTAACACCGCCGACCCCTGTATTACATTTATTAACCCCTAACCTGCCCCCCACAACGTCGCCGCCAGCTACTTACAATAATTAACCCCTAATCTGCCGACCGCAAAACGCCGCCACCTACGTTATCCTTATGTACCCTAATCTGCTGCCCCTAACACCGCCGACCCCTATATTATATTTATTAACCCCTAATCTGCCCCCCTCAACGTCGCCGACACCTGCCTACACTTATTAACCCCTAATCTGCCGAGCGGACCTGAGCGCTACTATAATAAAGTAATTAACCCCTAATCCGCCTCACTAACCCTATCATAAATAGTATTAACCCCTAATCTGCCCTCCCTAACATCGCCGACACCTAACTTCAATTATTAAACCCTAATCTGACGACCGGAGCTCACCGCTATTCTAATAAATGTATTAACCCCTAAAGCTAAGTCTAACCCTAACACTAACACCCCCCTAACTTAAATATAATTTAAATCTAACAAAATAAATTAACTCTTATTAAATAAATTATTCCTATTTAAAGCTAAATACTTACCTGTAAAATAAATCCTAATATAGCTACAATATAAATTATAATTATATTATAGCTATTTTAGGATTAATATTTATTTTACAGGCAACTTTGTAATTATTTTAACCAGGTACAATAGCTATTAAATAGTTAAGAACTATTTAATAGTTACCTAGTTAAAATAATAACAAATTTACCTGTAAAATAAATCCTAACCTAAGTTACAATTAAACCTAACACTACCCTATCAATAAATTAATTAAATAAACTACCTACAATTACCTACAATTAACCTAACACTACACTATCAATAAATAAATTAAATACAAATGCTACAAATAACTACAATTACATAAACTAACTAAAGTACAAAAAATAAAAAAGAACTAAGTTACAAAAAATAAAAAAATATTTACAAACATAAGAAAAATATTACAACAATTTTAAACTAATTACACCTACTCTAAGCCCCCTAATAAAATAACAAAGACCCCCAAAATAAAAAAATGCCCTACCCTATTCTAAATTAATAAATGTAAAAGCTCTTTTACCTTACCAGCCCTGAACAGGGCCCTTTGCGGGGCATGCCCCAAGAAAATCAGCTCTTTTGCCTGTAAAAAAAAACATACAATACCCCCCCCAACATTACAACCCACCACCCACATACCCCTAATCTAACCCAAACCCCCCTTAAATAAACCTAACACTAAGCCCCTGAAGATCTTCCTACCTTGTCTTCACCATCCAGGTATCACCGATCCGTCCTGGCATCCGGTGCTGAAGAGGTCCAGAAGAGGCTCCAAAGTCTTCCTCCTATCCGGCAAGAAGAGGACATCCGGACCGGCAAACATCTTCTCCAAGCGGCATCTTCGATCTTCTTCCATCCGGTGCGGAGCGGGTCCATCTTGAAGCAGCCGACGCGGATCCATCCTCTTCTTCCGTTGTCTGATTGGCTGATCCAATCAGCCAATCAGATTGAGCTCGCATTCTATTGGCTGTTCCGATCAGCCAATAGAATGCGAGCTCAATCTGATTGGCTGATTGGATCAGCCAATCGGATTGAACTTGATTCTGATTGGCTGATTCCATCAGCCAATCAGAATATTCCTACCTTAATTCCGATTGGCTGATAGAATCCTATCAGCCAATCGGAATTCGAGGGACGCCATCTTGGATGACGTCATTTAAAGGAACCGTCATTCGTCGTTCAGTCGTCGGCCAGGATGGATGTTCCGCAGTGGAGGTCTTCAGGATGCTGCCGCTTCGCTCCGGATGGATGCCGCTTGGATGAAGACTTCAATCGGATGGAAGAACTCTTCTGCCCCGCTTGGATGAAGACTTCAGCTGGATCATGGACCTCTTCAGCCCCCCGCTTGGGCTTGGATCAGGACATCGGAGGAGCTCTTCTGGACCGATCGGTGAACCTGGTATGGTGAAGACAAGGTAGGAAGATCTTCAGGGGCTTAGTGTTAGGTTTATTTAAGGGGGGTTTGGGTTAGATTAGGGGTATGTGGGTGGTGGGTTGTAATGTTGGGGGGGGGGTATTGTATGTTTTTTTTTACAGGCAAAAGAGCTGATTTTCTTGGGGCATGCCCCGCAAAGGGCCCTGTTCAGGGCTGGTAAGGTAAAAGAGCTTTTAAATGTATTAATTTAGAATAGGGTAGGGCATTTTTTTATTTTGGGGGTCTTTGTTATTTTATTAGGGGGCTTAGAGTAGGTGTAATTAGTTTAAAATTGTTGTAATATTTTTCTTATGTTTGTAAATATTTTTTTATTTTTTGTAACTTAGTTCTTTTTTATTTTTTGTACTTTAGTTAGTTTATGTAATTGTAGTTACTTGTAGGAATTGTATTTAATTTATTTATTGATAGTGTAGTGTTAGGTTAATTGTAGGTAATTGAAGGTATTTTATTTAATTAATTTATTGATAGGGTAGTGTTAGGTTTAATTATAACTTAGGTTAGGATTTATTTTACAGGTAATTTTGTTATTATTTTAACTAGGTAACTATTAAATAGTTCTTAACTATTTAATAGCTATTGTACCTGGTTAAAATAATTACCAAGTTGCCTGTAAAATAAATATTAATCCTAAAATAGCTACAATATAATTATAATTTATATTGTAGCTATATTAGGATTTATTTTACAGGTAAGTATTTAGCTTTAAATAGGAATAAGTTATTTAATAAGATGCAGATATGAGTGGTGGCACTGGGCAAGTGGGCCTGGCACACACGCTGGCAGGCAGACAATTGCAATTAGATTACACAAGCAGACTGATGTTTCACAGTCAAAAAAGTTTTTTTTTTTTAAATTTACACTACTGTTACACCAGATATGAGTGGTGGCACTGGGCAAGTGGCTTGGCAGGCAGGCAACTGCAATTAGATTACAAAGAAAAAAAAAATATGTTCTAGCCCTAAAAAGGGCTTTTTAGGGTGCTGTCCTTACAGCAGATATCAGATGAGTCCTTCAGGACTGTAGTGGACACTGAATACACTAGCCTAGCTATCAATTTCCCTATTAAATCACCTGCAGCTACACTGTCCCTCCTCTCACTAAGAATGCAGCTTCCAAATGAATCTAAAATGGATGCTGTCCAGGAGGTAGGAGGGTCTGGGAGGGAGTGTCGGCTGCTGATTGGCTGGAATGTGTCTGCAGAATGTGAGATACAGGGTCAAAGTTTACTCAATGATGACGAATAGGGGGCGGATCGAACATCTCATATGTTCGCCCGGGAACTATTCGCCAGCGAACTATTCGCAACATCACTATACTGCACCCATATTCATCGGTTTCTATATACACTTCAAGCCCTTTTTTTCTCTTCATTCACTAGAGAAAAATCATTCTACAGACCAGCGCCATCTATTTTTCTACTGCCAACAGATAATAAATAAAATGTCATGTGATCAGGGGGCTGTGAGAATATGCTTAGATACAAGGTAATCACAGAGGTAAAAAGTATATTAACTGTGTTGGTTATGCAAAACTGGGGAATGGGTAATAAAGGTATTATCTATCTTTTTAACAATAACAATTCTGGTGTAGACTGTCCCTTTAACCCCTACTGGAACATTAACTCTGTTACAAATAAGCTCACTTTCAATATCACTTATGAACATGTTAAACAAACCAGGCCCAAGAACTGACCCTTGGGGAATGCCACTTGTAACTGACCCCTCACTTGAATGTACTCTATTAATTGAAATCCTCTGCCTTCTATCCTTAAGCTAGCTTTCTACCCACTTAACAATCTTAGCATCTACTCCAAGGCAATACATTTTGTGAATAAGTTTGTTGCATGGGACAGTGTCAAATGCTTTGCTAAAGTCTAGTTATATAATATCTATGGCTCCTTCCTGGTCTATTAAGTTAGTTACATGATCAAATAAATCAGTTAGATTAGTCTAACATGATCTTTCAGCAGTTAAACCATGCTGTCCTTGGCCTTCTAAGTAGTTTGTCTGATGGTAAGACACAAGTATTTCCTTTAAAAGAGTTTCCATTATTTTTTTGCAATTGTGGTCAAACTCACTGCCCTATAGTTAGCAGAATCTTCCCTACTACCCTTTTTATGAAGGGGGACTACATTGGAAATTTTCCAGTCTTTTGGAACAACTCCTGTTAATAGCGACTGATTAAATAAATCAGCTAATGGAGTAGCTATAATGGATCAAAGTTTTCTTAGAACCCTTAGATGAATATTATCTGGTCCCACAGATTTATTTACTTTTATTTTTGATAAAGCCCTTGAAACGTCTTCCTCTGTAAAAAGTACTGCTCACTTTATCATTTAAAGTAATATCCCTTCATATAATCTCACTATCTTTACCATCTGTTGTAAAGACTGAACAAAAGTAATCATTTAGACAGTTTGCTATTTGTTTACCTTCTTCCACTACTCTATCACCAGTCTTACTATCCCTCCATTAGATTTTCTTTTTTCACTGATATATCTAAAGCAGGTTTTGTTATCGTTTTTTACAGATTGTGCTATTTTCTCTTCTGCATCAGCTTTAGCTTTTCTGATTAATTGCTTTGTCATCTTTTGTTGGGTTTTCCAGTTTTCCTTATCCTCTTCTGAGCCAGTGAATTTGAATTTTTTATAGTCTTTTTTGTCTTAACTGCATGTGCTACTGCTCTTGAAAACCATATTGGTTTTCTTTTTTTTTTCTTTTACAAACAAGCCTAATACAGTGTTTAGTTGCATCTAGAATAGCATTTTTTTTTTAAATATTCCTACTGTTCTTGTGCGCCTGTAATCTTTGCCATCTATTTTAGAGATTCATTTAGGTATTTGGCTATGTAAAAAAATCAGTAGTTCTAAAGTCTTAGGCCTAGATTTAGAGTTCGTCGGTAGCCGTGAAAACCAGCATTAGAGGCTCCTAACGCTGGTTTTAGGCTACCGCCGGTATTTGGAGTCACTCAAAATAGGGTCTAACGCTCACTTTTCAGCCGCGACTTTTCCATACCGCAGATCCCCTTACGTCAATTGCGTATCCTATCTTTTCAATGGGATCTTTCTAACGCTGGTATTTAGAGTCGTTTCTGAAGTGAGCGTTAGAGCTCTAACGACAAAACTCCAGCCGCCGGAAAATAGCAGGAGTTAAGAGCTTTCTGGGCTAACGCCGGTTCATAAAGCTCTTAACTACTGTACCCTAAAGTACACTAACACCCATAAACTACCTATGTACCCCTAAACCGAGGTCCCCCCACATCGCCGCCACTCGATTAAATTTTTTTAACCCCTAATCTGCCGACCGCCACCTACGTTATACTTATGTACCCCTAATCTGCTGCCCCTAACACCGCCGACCCCTGTATTACATTTATTAACCCCTAACCTGCCCCCCACAACGTCGCCGCCAGCTACTTACAATAATTAACCCCTAATCTGCCGACCGCAAAGCGCCGCCACCTACGTTATCCTTATGTACCCTAATCTGCTGCCCCTAACACCGCCGACCCCTATATTATATTTATTAACCCCTAATCTGCCCCCCTCAACGTCGCCGACACCTGCCTACACTTATTAACCCCTAATCTGCCGAGCGGACCTGAGCGCTACTATAATAAAGTAATTAACCCCTAATCCGCCTCACTAACCCTATCATAAATAGTATTAACCCCTAATCTGCCCTCCCTAACATCGCCGACACCTAACTTCAATTATTAAACCCTAATCTGACGACCGGAGCTCACCGCTATTCTAATAAATGTATTAACCCCTAAAGCTAAGTCTAACCCTAACACTAACACCCCCCTAACTTAAATATAATTTAAATCTAACAAAATAAATTAACTCTTATTAAATAAATTATTCCTATTTAAAGCTAAATACTTACCTGTAAAATAAATCCTAATATAGCTACAATATAAATTATAATTATATTATAGCTATTTTAGGATTAATATTTATTTTACAGGCAACTTTGTAATTATTTTAACCAGGTACAATAGCTATTAAATAGTTAAGAACTATTTAATAGTTACCTAGTTAAAATAATAACAAATTTACCTGTAAAATAAATCCAAACCTAAGTTACAATTAAACCTAACACTACCCTATCAATAAATTAATTAAATAAACTACCTACAATTACCTACAATTAACCTAACACTACACTATCAATAAATAAATTAAATACAAATGCTACAAATAACTACAATTACATAAACTAACTAAAGTACAAAAAATAAAAAAGAACTAAGTTACAAAAAATAAAAAAATATTTACAAACATAAGAAAAATATTACAACAATTTTAAACTAATTACACCTACTCTAAGCCCCCTAATAAAATAACAAAGACCCCCAAAATAAAAAAATGCCCTACCCTATTCTAAATTAATAAATGTAAAAGCTCTTTTACCTTACCAGCCCTGAACAGGGCCCTTTGCGGGGCATGCCCCAAGAAAATCAGCTCTTTTTCCTTTAAAAAAAACCATACAATACCCCCCCCAACATTACAACCCACCACCCACATACCCCTAATCTAACCCAAACCCCCCTTAAATAAACCTAACACTAAGCCCCTGAAGATCTTCCTACCTTGTCTTCACCATCCAGGTATCACCGATCCGTCCTGGCATCTGGTGCTGAAGAGGTCCAGAAGAGGCTCCAAAGTCTTCCTCCTATCCGGCAAGAAGAGGACATCCGGACCGGCAAACATCTTCTCCAAGCGGCATCTTCGATCTTCTTCCATCCGGTGCGGAGCGGGTCCATCTTGAAGCAGCCGACGCGGATCCATCCTCTTCTTCCGTTGTCTGATTGGCTGATCCAATCAGCCAATCAGATTGAGCTCGCATTCTATTGGCTGTTCCGATCAGCCAATAGAATGCAAGCTCAATCTGATTGGCTGATTGGATCAGCCAATCGGATTGAACTTGATTCTGATTGGCTGATTCCATCAGCCAATCAGAATATTCCTACCTTAATTCCGATTGGCTGATAGAATCCTATCAGCCAATCGGAATTCGAGGGACGCCATCTTGGATGACGTCATTTAAAGGAACCGTCATTCGTCGTTCAGTCGTCGGCCAGGATGGATGTTCCGCAGTGGAGGTCTTCAGGATGCTGCCGCTTCGCTCCGGATGGATGCCGCTTGGATGAAGACTTCAATCGGATGGAAGAACTCTTCTGCCCCGCTTGGATGAAGACTTCAGCTGGATCATGGACCTCTTCAGCCCCCCGCTTGGGCTTGGATCAGGACATCGGAGGAGCTCTTCTGGACCGATCAGTGAACCTGGTATGGTGAAGACAAGGTAGGAAGATCTTCAGGGGCTTAGTGTTAGGTTTATTTAAGGGGGGTTTGGGTTAGATTAGGGGTATGTGGGTGGTGGGTTGTAATGTTGGGGGGGGTATTGTATGTTTTTTTTTACAGGCAAAAGAGCTGATTTTCTTGGGGCATGCCCCGCAAAGGGCCCTGTTCAGGGCTGGTAAGGTAAAAGAGCTTTTAAATGTATTAATTTAGAATAGGGTAGGGCATTTTTTTATTTTGGGGGTCTTTGTTATTTTATTAGGGGGCTTAGAGTAGGTGTAATTAGTTTAAAATTGTTGTAATATTTTTCTTATGTTTGTAAATATTTTTTTATTTTTTGTAACTTAGTTCTTTTTTATTTTTTGTACTTTAGTTAGTTTATGTAATTGTAGTTATTTGTAGGAATTGTATTTAATTTATTTATTGATAGTGTAGTGTTAGGTTAATTGTAGGTAATTGAAGGTATTTTATTTAATTAATTCATTGATAGGGTAGTGTTAGGTTTAATTATAACTTAGGTTAGGATTTATTTTACAGGTAATTTTGTTATTATTTTTAACTAGGTAACTATTAAATATTTCTTAACTATTTAATAGCTATTGTACCTGGTTAAAATAATTACCAAGTTGCCTGTAAAATAAATATTAATCCTAAAATAGCTACAATATAATTATAATTTATATTGTAGCTATATTAGGATTTATTTTACAGGTAAGTATTTAGCTTTAAATAGGAATAAGTTATTTAATAAGAGTTAATTTATTTCGTTAGATTTAAATTGTATTTAAGTTAGGGGGGTGTTAGTGTTAGGGTTAGACTTAGCTTTAGGGGTTAATACATTTATTAGAATAGCGGTGAGCTCCGGTCGTCAGATTAGGGGTTAATAATTGAAGTTAGGTGTTGGCGATGTTTGGGAGGGCAGATTAGGGGTTAATACTATTTATGATAGGGTTAGTGAGGCGGATTAGGGGTTAATAACTTTATTATAGTAGCGCTCAGGTCCGCTCGGCAGATTAGGGGTTAATAAGTGTAGGCAGGTGTCGGCGACGTTGTGGGGGGCAGATTAGGGGTTAATAAATATAATATAGGGGTCGGCGGTGTTAGGGGCAGCAGATTAGGGGTACATAAGGATAACGTAGGTGGCGGCGCTTTGCGGTCGGAAGATTAGGGGTTAATTATTGTAGGTAGCTGGCGGCGACGTTGTGGGGGGCAGGTTAGGGGTTAATAAATATAATATAGGGGTCGGCGGTGTTAGGGGCAGCAGATTAGGGGTACATAGGGATAACGTAGGTAGCGGCGGTTTACGGAGCGGAAGATTAGGGGTTAATAATATAATGCAGGGGTCAGCGATAGCGGGGGCGGCAGATTAGGGGTTAATAAGTGTAAGGTTAGGGGTGTTTAGACTCGGGGTACATGTTAGGGTGTTAGGTGCAGACGTAGGAAGTGTTTCCCCATAGCAAACAATGGGGCTGCGTTAGGAGCTGAACGCTGCTTTTTTGCAGGTGTTAGGTTTTTTTTCAGCTCAAACAGCCCCATTGTTTCCTATGGGGGAATCGTGCACGAGCACGTTTTTGAGTCTGGCCGCGTCCGTAAGCAACTCTGGTATCGAGAGTTGCATTTGCGGTAAAAATGCTCTACGCTCCTTTTTTGGAGCCTAACGCAGCCTTTTTTTGAACTCTCGATACCAGAGTTAATTTTATGGTGCGGCCAGAAAAAACCTGCGGAGCGTTAACAGCCCTTCTACCGCCAAACTCCAAATCTAGGCCTTAAAGTTTTGTTTTACTATGGTTGCACAGTAGCTTTACCTGAATATTAATTCATACAGACTGATGATCGCTAGAGCATAAGTTTTCACCCACTGACACTTTAGATACTATATCACTGTTTGTAAGTACTAAAGCTTATATAGTTCCTTAAAGTCTTAGTTCTTTTACTAGTTGTTCAAGAGATTCCTCTTCTGGTATCATTATTTGAAAAAGCACTACACTTATCCACCAATAAGCAAGTGCTACCCAGGTGCTAAACCAAAAATGAGCCGGCTCCTAAGCTTACATTCCTGCTTTTCAAATAAAAATACTAGGAGAACAAAGAAAAATTGATAATAGGAGTAAATTAGAAAGTTGCTTAAAATTGCATGCTCTATCTGAATCATGAAATAAAAATTTGGGTTCCATATTCCTTTAAGAGAACATTAACTACCTATTCATTTTTTGTAGAAATTGTGCTTGTCCCACACAAGTCAAACAGCTACTTCTGTAAGCTAGGTAGAGTCGCCAGGTGCCCAGTGTTTAATTTGACAGTCCAGTATTTTAGCCGACTGTCCAGTAAAATCTGTACATAAATACAAGACACTTAAATATCCACTTTTTAAACATCCCCTAAGTGGCAGCCACATTTTAAACGCCTCATATTCCTCTACTGATTACAAGCTCTTTTTTTTATTAGCAGCCAAGAATGGCAAAAAAAAAAAAAAAGTCTTATGTGTTACTGGCAGCCTTGGGAGGTGTTACAACACTGGTCTGTGAGTGGCAGTCAAAGTCGGTCAAATCAATGCTATGTGCGTAACTTGCAGCCAAGGGGATAAAATTACTATTTGGTTGTGATAAATATGTGCAGCAGGGCCAAGGGTGAAATGTAAGGTAGAGCCACCTACCAACAGTGCCAAGTCACCTATAAGTTGTCCATTATTTGTATGATGGCAGCTGTCAAATCTAGAGCTATGTTTTCTTTAAAATGCAGCAAACTTCCTAAACCTGCTACTGATTTGCAGAATTTTCAGATTAATGGATTAGCTTTTTAGCTTCTATAGGGGGTGTGGGACAAGCATAAAGTATGACTCAAGGGAAGCGAAGAAAAAAGTCAAACAAAACTTTTATTGTGCCCAGGATAATAACCATAGTTAGAAACATTGTCAAACAAGACTGACATAGATCCGATGGCTTATAGTCATAGTCAGCAAAAAAATACAGGACACCCATGCACACCAATGGCACAGCACATAGTTACGTGTTTTAAAGTGAATGGGACAATACATCAGCATTCTAAAGATATTGATCATATTTGTTACATATTCACAATTTGTGCACAAAATGGCTAGGATTAGGTATATGCTTTAGTGTTATGAAAAAGTATTATGAATAGGGTTGTGGTTAGAGTAAGAATTATAGCTGTGTGTACAGTTAGGTTAGATATAGGCTATGGCTATTTAAAGGGACATAAAACAAGTTGGCATAGAAACAAAATATAATAATATGTACTCTTATTACTTTACCTGCAAATTTATACTGCAGTACCTCGCCATTAACCCTTTCTTTTGAGTTTACGAATTGTACAGCTCTAACTCCCCCCACACATTTTCTTCTATGGATGTATATGTATCTACCATTGATTTGGTAGAATGCAGAAGTGAACACTCATTATCTGCTGGAGCATGCCTAGCAGCAAATAAGCTTCTGTGAACTCAGTTGAAATACAATGGCTGTGTTTCTGATGATAAACACTGCTAAGGGGTGGTGGATCAGACTACTCCAGACAGCATGGCTATACAAGTAATTTTACTTCTTTTTGGAAATCATTATAAAATACTTGCCGTCAATTTTTAAACAATGTTTTCATGCAAACTAATTTTACTTAATTAGCCCTTTTAGGATATGCACATATCTCAACATGTTTTATGGCACTTTAACTCCTTAAATCATTGTGTTATAGCCTTCTGTGGCATCAAAGAGATCAGTAGGAGTCAACACATTGGGCCCCACGTACTAATTTACAGGCCGATCGGGCAGCGGACACTGTACGCCAGCTGTCTGCATGTACTATTTCACCAGCATTTGCTTGTGCAGAACCACCCTCACACTCTGAATAGACATTGTTCAGGGCGATTTATCTCTGACTCATAGAGGTTAAAAAGAAGCAGTTGTATGACCGCAGCTTCTGACATTGAGGTAAGTAGGCTCACATGGGGTGATAGAGACAGAAGGCTCAGAGAGAGGCCTTTTGGATCTATCACCTGGAGAGTAGGATACCCATGGGGATAAACAAAGAATGGGATTTATCCCTCTTTCTGTAAAAATGTGTACATATAAACATTTATAGTTGTATTACTGAGAATGGTTTGTGAAATATTGCAAACAAATTAAGATTACTATGATGGTTTTACCTATGTGTTTATAGTAAGTACTGTGTCTTTAAGAAAGAAGTAAGTTTTGTGTGCACTAGATTCAGAATTGCTCTGTGATGTCAGAGGGGGTGGGGTCTATGAGGTATTTAAGTCTGCCACATCTGTAACAATTTATGCATGATTAAGGACTATTGTGTCTGAAACGTTGCTGTTTTTATTTTGATGCACTCTCAATAAAACTGGAGTTTTCTAAGTGGTGCTGCTGCTTCAGAATCCTAAAGTTCTGGAACAGATTTCATTCTGCTCACCCTCCTTCCATCCACTCTATTACAGGGCTGTTACATGCATTGCAAGACTCTCATCTTCATTTGTGTTGGACTTGTGGAATTTACACCATACAAGATCTGTGTCAGGATGGCTCTATGCAGACTTTAGCCCAATTTTAAAAGAAGCATTCTCTGCCCACTCCCCTGATTTCAGAATACCATAGATTGAGAATTTAACTATTTTTTAAATGCTCCATTTATTAGCATGATTACATTGGATAAATAAAGGTACTCTAACAAATCACCAAGACGGGCACTATCAGTGTTGTTCAGAGATACAGTATATTGAGACCTTCTGAGTTCTTTATGTCCATATATATCACTCAGTGGGAACATTCTTTAAACTTCCTGACAGACCTTAAACAATGGTCGGCAGCGATTTTACATACTAAGAAGGCACTTCATTACATTACACTGTATGAATTATATTCCAAATTACTCTCCCAATGACATCTCATTCCTCTGCAATTTTTCAAAATATCACTAATCTGCTGGAGAAGCTGTGGTGCCCTAGGTTTCAAGCCCATAGTTTTTATCTCAAATATTTTCCTATTGTGAAACTGTGCGTATCCGGGTACTTTGCTCCCCATAGGCCAACCTTTTTCATCTTCTCCTCAAAGAACTTTCAACTCATCATTATAATATGTATATTTACCTCCTTACAGCCACAAAACCAGCATGGGCCAACCCCATGTACCTTGTATAAAAGAGGTTTTAAACATCATGATATTTCTAAAATATTTTGTATGCAAACAAATAATGCCCCAAAAAATATTCTGGTTTCCCCCTTGGGTTTGCAGGGTGACTAGGGGTTGAGAACAGAGATGGTCTGCTATCTGCTATTTCTGAGCGGGGTGGTCTGGGCTTGGGTCTGACCAGTGGGGTGTCTAATGAACATTGATTTATGTAACAGCCAAAGGTTTGTTGTCTTCTTATTTATTTTGTATTATTCTGGTTTTATAATGACTTGGGGTGCCTATTATGTCCAACCATGTCATATTTCTACTTGAATATTGAGTTATTTTGATAAACTCCATTTTTTATACCTTACTTTTTTCAGGAGTCATTTTTCAGCTACATTCTTGGTGATATGTGACTGGATCTGCTTTGAATAACCTTGCTCTACAAGAAATGAGTGCTACTAGTACTATATATATATATATATATGTGTTCCCCTGTTTAGTTCAAACTTATTGACTACTTTTTATTATAGACTGGAATTTGCTAATCTTTTTTGGCAATGCTCCGTTTTCTTTGTAACTTTTAGAATATCTTGAATCTACTTTTTATCAACAAAACTGAATTTGGTTTTGTGTATGCTCAGTCTTTATTGAAAATGAATAAATCTATTTGAAATAAAAAAAAAAAATATGCATGTGGTTTTACCCGAAGCTGCAAATAAAATATAACAGATGTTCTTATGGCAGCTAATTTACTGTAGTACTTACTGTATTTCTGCCACTTAAGAAGGCTTTAGAACTTATGATTCTCTCCTTTTGCACAGTATAATTTGTCATGAATATTCTGGAGCAAAAATCAATATGTTTTTGTTGCAAGCTGATGAAAAGCACATAAAAGTCTCTAAATAACAAAAGCACCACTGTAAGGAGGGAGCTGATAATTTTTAAGCCACATATGATGTATTTACAGGTCTGCACACACACAGACACAACCAGTCAAGAGCTGATAAGGCAGCCGTGAGCGGGAGTATATTTTTGGAATGCAATGAACAATGCCATAGACAGCTGTGCCTTTGGCTCTGTCACACAGCACAGAGTGTTTCTTGATAGTACATCATTTTGGTTTATTTTAAATTTTGTCTAATGACAAAATTAAAGGGACATGGAACTTACATTTTTTTCATCAATCAGATAGAGCATGTGATTTCCATTTTACATCTATTATAACATGTGTTTTGTTCTTTTCATATCCTTTGTTGAAAAGGATACCTAGGTAGGCTCAGGAGCTGCTGATTGGTGGCTGCACACGTCTGCCTCTTGTCATTAGCTCACCTGATGTGTTCAGCTAGCTCCCAGTAGTGCAGTGCTACTTATTCAACAAAGGATACCAAAAGAATGAAGCAAATTAGATAACAGAAGTAAATTGGAAAGTTATTTAAAATTGTATGCTCCATCTGAATCATGAAATAAAATGTTTGGTTTCATGTCCTTTTAAACTTTTATGGCTTAGATAGAAGGTGCAATTAAAAAATATATATTTCCAACATACTTCTGTTGTCAAATTTCCTTTGTAGTCTGTGTCCTTTGTTGAAGGAGGGTGCACATTCAGCAGCACTGTTTGCAGAATATTTGTAGTAATATTACACCTTGTTTCAAGTATTGTTGTCATAGAGTGCTAAAGTGATGTGCAGACTCCTGAAACTACCTAGGTTTACTCATAAACAAATTATACCAACAGAATGAAGCTTTTTTTTTATTGCTAACACTGTGTTTATTATGAAAGATCAATATTGACGTTAGTTTCCCCAAAATAAAAGTTTGTCCCATGCTCCTTAAGAGGCCAAAAAGCTAATTCTGTAACCTGCAATTCTGCAAAACAGCTGGGTAAAGGGACAGTCTAGTCAAAATTAAACCTTCATAATTCAGATAGGGCACGTCATTTTAAACAACTTTCCAATTTACTTTTATCACCAAATTTGCATTGTTCTCTTGGTATTCTTTGGTGACAGCTAAACCTAGGTAGGTTCAAACTGATTCCTCAACTGTTAAAAACTGCCTCTTATCTCAGTGCATTTTGACAGTTTTTACAGCTAGACTGTGCTAGTTCATGTGTGTCATATACAGTACATAACATTGTGCTCACTCTTGCGGAGTTATTTAAGAGTCAGCACTGATTGTCTAAAATACAAGTCTGTCAAAAGAACTAAGGGGGCAGTCTGCAGAGGATTAGATTCAAGGTAATCACAGAGGCCTAGATTTGGAGTTTTGTCGGTAACGACCCGAGTAGCTAACGCCGGCTTTTTTCTGGCCGCACCATAAAAATAACTCTGGTATTGAGAGTCCACATAAAGGCTGCGTTAGGCTCCAAAAAAAGGAGCGTAGAGCATATTTAACGCAGCTTCAACTCTCGATACCAGAGTTGCTTACGCAAGCGGCCAGCCTCAAAAACGTGCTCGTGCACGATTCCCCCATAGGAAACAATGGAGCTGTTTGAGCTGAAAAAAAACCTAACACCTGCAAAAAAGCCGCGTTCAGCTCCTAACGCAGCCCCATTGTTTGCTATGCGGAAACACTTCCTACGTCTGCACCTAACACTCTAACATGTACCCGAGTCTAAACACCCCTAACCTTACACTTATTAACCCCTATTCTGCCGCCCCCGCTATCGCTGACCCCTGCATATTATTATTAACCCCTAATCTGCCGCTCCGTAAACCGCCGCTACTTACATTATCCCTATGTACCCCTATTCTGCTGCCCTAACATCGCCGACCCCTATATTATATTTATTAACCCCTAATCTGCCCCCCACAACGTCGCCTCCACCTGCCTACACTTATTAACCCCTAATCTGCCGACCGGACCGCACCGCTATTATTATAAAGTTATTAACCCCTAATCCGCCTCACTAACCCTATAATAAATAGTATTAAACCCTAATCTGCCCTCCCTAACATCGCCGACACCTAACTTCAAACATTAACCCCTAATCTGCCGACTGGAGCTCACCGCTATTCTAATAAATGTATTAACCCCTAAAGCTAAGTCTAACCCTAACACTAACACCCCCCTAAGTTAAATATAATTTAAATCTAAAGAAATTAATTAACTCTTATTAAATAAATTATTCCTATTTAAAGCTAAATACTTACCTGTAAAATAAATCCTAATATAGCTACAATATAAATTATAATTATATTATAGCTATTTTAGGATTAATATTTATTTTACAGGTAACTTTGTATTTATTTTAACCAGGTACAATAGCTATTAAATAGTTAAGAACTATTTAATAGCTAAAATAGTTAAAATAGGGGGGGTGGAGCCAACAGCTGTACAAAAGCCCATATAATCTTTTTATCATATATATAGCTAAGTGCTTTAGCCTTGGGGACATAGGCAATATAACCTAGCACCTAACCTTGATTTGTCAACCCAGAGCTACTTTTAGCCCCTCTCACAACCGCCAGCCCGCAGGACATACAGCGGAACACCGCCGCAATACGGAGCTGCACCCAGATCGGCTATCCTGAACCTGAATGATACCGCCGACCACTGCCCCAACATCGAGCACTCAGGTACACACTACGGGTCTCCCGCAGGGCCCCTGATGCAGCGGCGCATACTGCGCTACACCTCCCAGCACTTGGCGACACACGCTACAGAGAGGAGCTCTCGCATCACTACCCACCGCACTTGGGGGTAAGTTACAAGCAAACTCACCGCACACCTAATCCTGGGTTCTGGTGGTTGGGGAGACGGATTGGAGCCCACACTTGGATTGGCTTTATGAGAAGGGACACAGAGGTTGCAGTGACAGTTTTTTTTTTGGCGCGAATAGACGCCATTTTTGCTAAGCACTTCCACACTGGTTAAGGGAAAGTCCCTCTGCTCGCAACGAATTGCTTAATCTTGAGATAGAGCGGGGGCAGGAAAGTCAGTTCCCTTATAAACTAGGCTGCATAAAGGTGCTCCCAATGCCAATATTTTCGCAGTGCACTATTTAGGAGCGCAGGGAAGGAAAATTGTTTATTCAGCTGCAAGAGACAGACACAGAGGACGTTACTTCCCAGCACTACCTACACTATACCACCTGGCCCCTGCTCTTATTGGCTGCATCCCCTCACACCATAAGCAATTCATCAGATATTCTTATACCACATAACACCCCAGTTACAGCATCCCTGCAGCTTTCAACAACAGAAAGGCCATGTAGCCATAACTAAAAAGTTAAACCTTAAACTCCTGAAGGCAATACACTGTTCAGAGACACCAATTATTGGAGACCCTAGTTGCAGTTGATCCCTGCCTCTTCTACTACCCTAACTGAGGTGATCTGCTTCGTCGCTCCCACCTCCAGGCCCAGAGTTTCTAGGAAGAGAAACCCTATCTTTCTTACAAACGGAGAACCTTTGCAAAAGATTGTTAATTTCCTCTCATCAAACGGTCTATCACGCTACCTGTTACCAACTATACTAAATCTCTCCCCCTCCCTCCCTTTCCCACAGCCACTATAGGCTGTGGGTCATACCCACCTTCCCTTTTCCGGACTCGCCCAGAGGTGGCACTATCCCGGGAGGGGGTAACTTCTAAGAGCCCAGCCTCACAAAAAGACTATACCCACTCCCTCAGAATACCAGTTGCAACCCTTTTGAGGGAAAACATACGCTCAGGGGGCACAACAGGCGCTCGGCTCCATCTGCTACCCCTTCCTCTACTTAAACAACCTCCATATATGATAAAGGTCTAGGCCCACCATAAGTGTGGTACCAGCCTGAGTCCCCCCAGGAGTCATCTTCAGTGCAGAAATTCTTTTTCCGACCAGATTATAAACGGCAACTCTCTACTCATCATGGCACAATCTGGAAAGAGGAAACCAAAGCATCAAGAAATCCCCAAAAGAACCTTAACGGACCACTTCCACAGTAAAAATACGTCTGATCCAGACATCTCAGAGGAGGATTCAAGGGACTCTAACTTCTCCTTACATAGACGCCCGAAAGGGGATAACCCATCTAAAGACAGAACAGCTCTATCACAGGCAACCTTCCTTGAGACTATTCAGGCCTTGTCAGATAAAATGGACACTCACTACGCGTCCATAAGACAGGACTTACGCCAATCAGTTAGCGAATTGAAACGTGATATCTCCACACTAGATGATAGAACGGAAACGTTAGAAGAGAAACATGAAGATCTGGCTATAGATCATTCTAATGCTCTCGCATACTCTCAGAGCCTAGCAGTGCAAATCTCTGACTTGGAGGATAAGATGGCTGATCTTGAGGACAGATCCCGCAGGAACAACCTGAGGATCAGGGGAATTGCAGAAGAAATAGTCCCAGCGGAACTTCACAACTATTTGCTCGGCCTCTTTAGAGACCTCTTAGGTGCCGTTTCTGATTCAGATCTTCTGATGGACAGAGCCCACAGGGCATTACGTTCTCGTAACTCACCTTCAGACGCCCCAAGGGATGTTATCCTGAGACTTCATTATTTCACAACGAAGGAGAAGATCCTCAGAGCATCTTTTGCCAACAAGCCCCTCAATAAACCTTACCACAACTTGCAAATCTTTCCGGATCTCTCTCCCCACACCTTAGCAAAAAGAAGATCCTTTCAACAGGTGACACAAACCCTGAGGCATCACAATATAAAATACAGGTGGGGGTTTCCGGTAAAGATTTTCTTCAGACATGAGGAACAATCCTACGTTATCTCAACTCTCGAGCAGGGCCTGAAAGTGCTACACAACCTGAAACTTCACCCCACCCGGGAATCTAGTGATAGAAGGAAAAACAACTCCAAGAAACTTAGCACTACAGCACCAGAATGGCACCCCCCAGGTGAGGGACCTCCTCCCCAAGAAGAAGAAGACCTACACGGATAATCTAACTGTTCGAGACATTGATCTACACCTTCAGTTACCTTTGCTATGTCCGCCCTGGCAAAACCCTAAGCACCTACAGAGCATACACACGGGTACATAACTTACTCCAATTCTGCTCTGACTGCTCATAACTAGCTGATAGGACCCACTCCGACAAGAGGACTCACTCAGGTAAATCCAAGAGCTCACACACGGGTACAAACCTTACTCTCCTTTAGCTCTTGGTATCACATTACATAATATGTTGTGATTTTGATTTTTTGTTCTTGCCCCGTTCATTATGCAATGTTGAACTATAGATCATTTAGCTTCTTGGATTGATCTGAACTCGTATTATGTCTTTTGATAGTTATATTAACTAATATGCGGTTTATTATCATGTCCAATCATTTACTGACACCATATATTTCAGCTTGGGTTTATCTCATATTGCCATAATATAACATGTGTCATGGTATCCTTAGTGTCAATGAGGTTGTGACATAGGAATGTTAGAAATGCCCATACAAGCTACTATCTTATCTCTCTTAAAGAATCACACTGCATAGATGTTAGAGACTTTACATTACCTCCTTAGATATGTCATTTATTGCATGCTGAAAGTTGCTGGTGCTACAGTTAGCAGTTCCTTAAGCCCTCTACTTGTACATTTGCTTTATATGTGAAGTTTGTTATTATGACTTAAATCATAGTTACTCCTCTGAAAAATGAGATCCCCTAAGGTGCATTCATGGTTAGTATAACTTATATGTTACTGCTGGGCCCCTTTCCTCCCTTTTCCGCCGGTACTGGCTGCCTGCGGGTCATACCCCTACTCCTTTTTCCCACATTGCCTATAGCTGGCATTTCCCCAGTAGAGGTACTCACCCAGAAGTCCCCAATATTCCTACATAACTATTTCCCCCTCCCACTTAACTCATCTTATGGAAAACAGATTTATTTGTATTGTGTATTAGGCCGGTAACCAGTTGCCTTCTACTTCACTATGACCCCTAATTATATAATAGTGCTACATAATAACCTTTAGCAACCAACTTACATGCTCTATTGCCCCTTACAGAGGAATTTAGATATCTAATTATATAGATCATCTCCTCATAGGGCATTATCAGCGTCCCACCCTCTATGCTGCTAGATATTTAACCAGTTAGGGCCTCCCGATCAGCCCTTCCACTACGTATATAAACCGCTATTCTCTGAGCAACTTCTTTGCCCCCTTATCAATTATCAATTGTCCACTATCAACTACATTACTAATAGATTGCCCCTTATAGTCCATCCCTTTAGCTCCATAATATACTCTATACTCACCCCTTGCACTTTATGATTCTGATACAGACTAAGGCTCCGCCCCCCCCCCCACTCCCCTTCCCCCTACTCCACTTAGAGCGGCTCTTGTCCGCTGAACTCCTTTTCCCACTCCCCGCCAATTTGGTCCAAAAGTGACCAAACAACAGCTAATCTCCACTTGCCCCGATTGTCCTTTTTATCATATTTAATAACCGCACAAGTTGCAATGTGGGGACCAGGTTTAGTATTCCTATAATATAAAAATGAGGTTTCAGTTTCATTTGTGGTCTTTCCAGTTATCTATATCTTATAACACTATTCTCGTTGACTAGATATTT
Organism: Bombina bombina; assembly: GCF_027579735.1. NCBI lineage: Eukaryota > Metazoa > Chordata > Amphibia > Anura > Bombinatoridae > Bombina > Bombina bombina. The sequence continues at coordinate 1,378,868,907 of NC_069500.1, read as the reverse complement.
GTCATAAATTTTGCTACTGACAACTTGTACAATAAGAACACCAGATATAGTTTCATATTACATAGCTACTGTTTTGCTACTCTTCTGGAGAGGCATGGAATACATGCCCAGTACTGTTATATTTCTATTTCTTTATTATGTTTTTGAGTATACTGTATATGTTTCAATGCCAAACTCTGAGTGTTAAGAGACGAACATTTGCTGTAACATTTCTTATAACCTCAATAAAAATATTTGCAAAAAAAAAAAAAATTTCGAACAAACCTCTTATCTGTTGAGGCTCATATATTTCTCTCATGGACTTTGTATATGCAGTGTCATGATATTTATGCTTAACCTATTTTCTTACATATGCGCTGCTTAGCAAGAACGTTCTGGTTAGGGGTGTTGTGTCTAAAATATTTTCTAAAATGCAGCCGCATTCATGATACTACTCAGAAAGTCTCTAATTAAGATTGAGCTCCTTAAGTTTTTTTTAATTGAGTATCGTTCAACTTGAAACTGCCCATCTATTTCCTAATATGATCCCAAAACTCCCAGTAAGTCTTCTGATAGACTGATATTTTATCTCTTAACCTTTATATGGTTAGAAAAATGTTCTTATAACATATCTTATTGTAAGTGTATGCCATATTTTACATTAACCCTGTTGGAAAGTTAGCACAGGTACTTTAAAATTAAAGCCACTCTCATTTATATATATATCTACTTGTTGAACTGCACTATATGTTATTTTTATAAGCAATTCCACTATAGTCCTAATTCTAGGGAGAATCCTAGGTACAGGCTTAGTTTTGTTAACACCTTAATAGTTATCAATTATTGTTCCTAACCTATTGTTCTATACATCTGATCCACTTTTCACCAGTTTGTAAGCTAATTACTCTCTGTAAATTTTTTTTATTGTACACAGTGCAAGTACTACATATAAGTTGAGGTGACAGGGTTTTTTGACTGACAGCCTCTGCTTATACAGTACTTAGGTTTAAATGACTGAGACAAGCTTCCTTAGATTATTTATAGTTTACACATATTAAGCCCTGTAGAGTTCATTATCTCACTACCTTTCCCATATATTACTTGAGAGCTCTTATGGGAAAACTTGTGAATATATTTTATGTATAAGAACAAACAATTGATGCCTCTAATTTACAACATAGCACCCTACGTACATTCCATTAAGAAGCCTCCTACTAACTAGTGAGTTATTGCTTATGCAAAGTCTATTGTTTTATATTGCTAGGCTTTATGAGATTGTATATGTGCTCAGAAAGGGCTATCATTGTCCCTAACCTACTATATAGAGGCTCCAGTGTCCTCACTACTATTATCCCAGCTACTTATACTACCATTGTACTGTGTTTGGTTTATACAACACTTAGATTGTTTAATTGGGACAAACTTTAAGGGGGGAAATATCATACAAACATATAGATTTGGGTGGGAGCAATCCCAACTTATTCAACACTGCAATAGTCACCAACTAAAACTATAGCATCATCTCCATATCGCACTTAGTCTAACTATTACACTCAAGAAAGGAAGGCTCACAAAACGTCCCCAATTGCAAATACTAAGCGTTGGATAGTGTGACTAGAGGGAGCTCAACTGTTCTCCTTTGTATATATTATTTTCATCTATGATTCGCAAAGAGATCTCACTATCCCGTTCAGCTATATATATCACTCAAACTGAGGGGCTATATTAAACAAGCCCACAGGGAATTATATATTTACAAAAGGCTATTAGGACATCTTCATGGCTATAATTTACTCACAGAATAATAGCATTTAATATAGGAGCTGTCATTTTTACTTTTATCTATACTAGCTAGGTGTAAGATGCCTGTACACCTTGCAAATGTTTATTTAGCATCTTACTAAGGTACATGATAGAGGATACAGCAATACTCTCCCCAATCTATATGTCCATAACACTACTTATAATACTCCCATTACACCCTCATAGCTAAACTATAAATTTTAGGTTCATGCTCACCTCTCCCTTATGTAGCTTATCAGATTCTAATACACTTTTTACGCCTCGGGCAATATAAATATCCCATCTATATTATTAAATCTCCGGGACACGCCTCCCTCCCCCCCCTCTCCCCAATCTAAAGCAGCTCTTGTCTGCTGATCTACTTGCACTCTTTATCATAATGGTCCTGGTGTAACCTCCACATAGCTATCAGCTACCATGAAAATGTCCTATTTCTATAGCCCACAAAATGCATATGTTGTATCTATATCATTTCTATAGTTATTAAGAAAAATGAGGTTTCATTTGTGTATGTGTTAGTTTATAGATGATATTGACTTGTTTATTACTATTTAATATGTCGCAGCTTATATACGTGATCTGCAATGTATGACTACCACACAGTTATCACAGAAACAAGACACTGTTTTATTGGCTGATAGAATGACGGTTCCTTTAAATGATGTCATCCAAGATGGCGTCCCTCGAATTCCGATTGGCTGATAGAATCCTATCAGCCAATCGGAATTCGAGGGACGCCATCTTGGATGACGTCATTTAAAGGAACCGTCATTCTATCAGCCAATCGGAATTCGAGGGATGCCATCTTGGATGACGTCATTTAAAGGAACCGTCATTCGTCGTTCAGTCGTCGGCCAGGATGGATGTTCCGCGTCGGAGGTCTTCAGGATGCTGCCGCTTCGCTCCGGATGGATGCCGCTTGGATGAAGACTTCAATCGGATTGAAGACCTCTTTTGCCCCGCTTGGATGAAGACTTCAGCCGGATCATGGACCTCTTCAGCCCCCCGCTTGGGCTTGGATCAGGACATCGGAGGAGCTCTTCTGGACACATCGGTGAACCCGGTGAGGTGAAGACAAGGTAGGAAGATCTTCAGGGGCTTAGTGTTAGGTTTATTTAAGGGGGGCTTGGGTTAGATTAGGGGTATGTGGGTGGTGGGTTGTAATGTTGGGGGGCTTGGGTATTGTATGTTTTTTTTTACAGGCAAAAGAGCTGAACTTCTTGGGGCATGCCCCGCAAAGGGCCCTGTTCAGGGCTGGTAAGGTAAAAGAGCTTTGAACTTTAGTAATTTAGAATAGGGTAGGGCATTTTTTTATTTTGGGGGGCTTTGTTATTTTATTAGGGGGCTTAGAGTAGGTGTAATTAGTTTAAAATTGTTGTAATATTTTTCTTATGTTTGTAAATATTTTTTTATTTTTTGTAACTTAGTTCTTTTTTATTTTTTGTACTTTAGCTAGTTTATTTAATTGTATTTATTTGTAGGAATTGTATTTAATTAATTTATTGATAGTGTAGTGTTAGGTTAATTGTAGGTAATTGTAGGTAGTTTATTTAATTAATTTATTGATAGTGTAGTGTTAGGTTTAATTGTAACTTAGGTTAGGATTTATTTTACAGGTAATTTTGTAATTATTTTAACTATTTTAGCTATTAAATAGTTCTAAACTATTTAATAGCTATTGCACCTGGTTAAAATAAATACAAAGTTACCTGTAAAATAAATATAAATCCTAAAATAGCTATAATATAATTATAATTTATATTGTAGCTATATTAGGATTTATTTTACAGGTAAGTATTTAGCTTTAAATAGGAATAATTTATTTAATAAGAGTTAATTTATTTTGTTAGATTTAAATTATATTTAACTTAGGGGGGTGTTAGTGTTAGGGTTAGACTTAGCGTTAGGGGTTAATACATTTATTAGAATAGCGGTGAGCTCCAGTCGGCAGATTAGGGGTTAATGTTTGAAGTTAGGTGTTGGCGATGTTAGGGAGGGCAGATTAGGGGTTAATACTATTTATTATAGGGTTAGTGAGGCGGATTAGGGGTTAATAACTTTATAATAATAGCGGTGCGGTCCGCTCGGCAGATTAGGGGTTAATAAGTGTAGGCAGGTGGAGGAGACGTTGAGGGGGGCAGATTAGGGGTTAATAAATATAATATAGGGGTCGGCGATGTTAGGGGTAGCAGATTAGGGGTACATAAGTATAACGTAGGTGGCGGCGCTTTGCGGTCGGCAGATTAGGGGTTAATTATTGTAGGTAGCTGGCTGCGACGTTGTGGGGGGCAGGTTAGAGGTTAATAAATATAATATAGGGGTCGGCGATGTTAGGGGCAGCAGATTAGGGGTACATAAGTATAACGTAGGTGGCGGCGCTTTGCGGTCGGCAGATTAGGGGTGAATTATTGTAGGTAGCTGGCTGCGACGTTGTGGGGGGCAGGTTAGGGGTTAATAAATATAATATAGGGGTCGGCGGTGTTAGGGGCAGCAGATTAGGGGTACATAAGTATAATGTAGGTGGCGGTCGGCAGATTAGGGGTTAAAAAAATGTAATCGAGTGTCAGCGATGTGGGGGGACCTCGGTTTAGGGGTACATAGGTAGTTTATGGGTGTTAGTGTACTTTAGAGTACAGTAGTTAAGAGCTTTATAAACCGGCGTTAGCCCAGAAAGCTCTTAACTACTGACTTTTTTCCTGCGGCTGGAGTTTTGTCGTTAGAGTTCTAACGCTCACTTCAGACACGACTCTAAATACCGGAGTTAGAAAAATCCCATTGAAAAGATAGGATACGCAATTTACGTAAGGGGATCTGCGGTATGGAAAAGTCGCGGCTGAAAAGTGAGCGTTAGACCCTATTTTGAGTGACTCCAAATACCGGAGGTAGCCTAAAACCAGCGTTAGGAGCCTCTAACGCTGGTTTTCACGGCTAACGCCAAACTCCAAATCTAGGCCAGAGGTAATAAGTGTATTAATATCACAGTGTTGGTTATGTAAAACTGGGGAATGGCTATTAAAGGGATTAGCTATATTTTTAAACAAAACAAATTCTGGAGTAGATTGTCCCTTTAAGCAATATGCTGCATTTTTAAAACCTCAGTTACAAATTTTGCTTTTAGATCTCTCTAGGGAGTGTGGGACAAGACACATTTTTTGCACTAATGCAAAAGCAATGGCCTAGATTTGAAGCGCAGCGTAAAACCATTAGCACTATTGCACGTTAACAGTGCTTGAGCGCAATCAGTAGCGCTTCTATTAGGGGTAGCTAACATCTGCATGTTAGATAGCGTGGGGGGCCTTAATCCCTCACAAAATAGACTTCTATGGGAGCTTGCAGTAAAATACATATCGGATATCACTCGAGCACTAAGATAGTGGTATTTTGGATAGCCCTCAAGCGCAACACTTAAGTCACCACTCATGTTCTAATAGCGCTCCCTGCACTCTTCATTAAAAGTATAGGGTACGCTAAAAAAAGCTTTGGCCGCATTCGCTTCAAGTACCACATTACTCCTTATTGTTTTTGCAAAGTAATGCAAAAGATAATGCACCCTGTGATATTGTTTGTGCTCCCCTTGTAATCTAATCTAGCGCAATGTGTCTTAAATGGTAAACTACAGGTTTTGCAAGCTTAGAGAAATGTGATGTATTTGTGATTGACAGTGAATGGCAGCACACAGTGATCATGTCATTCTCATTAGGATTTAATGAGTGTATTTGTAATCTGAAATTAACATTTAAATTAATTTATATATTTGTAGTTTAACATATTTGACCAATGAAAGTGGCGAGACAAATATGTGTAAAGACGTAGAAGTTTGGTATCATACATAAATGTTATATAAATATAATGGGCGAAAAATTATAAAACATTCTTAATTGTTATACTACAGTTAAAGGATAGTAAAGTAACAATTTAACTTTTATTATTCAGATACAAAATGTAATATTTAAAAACTTTACTTATATTATGAAATTTGCTTTGTCTCTTTGTATCCTTTGTTAAATACATCTAGGTAGGTTGATAGGATCATCAAAGTCTTAAACACTCTATGGCCACAGTGTTTGCAACAATCTTTAACATTGCTCCAAACAAAGGTGGTGTTTCGGCTCCTGATTCGGGATCACAAACCATTTCCGCATTGTGAAAAACTCAGATTGGATCCGAGCAGACGGCAAAACAATTGTCCAAGAGATGTATTGAGAGCAATGGCTTTGATGACCAAAATCCTCGCAACCACAGTTTTTGCACTTTATTTTGTCAACAAAGTGAACACATAAAACTCAACACACAAAGGGTGTTGATAAAAATTGATTTCCAAAATCTTTGCTTATATTACAAGACAATTTGGAAAAATTATATTATCTTGCACATGTGTATGTATGTATGTATGTATCTGTCTATCTATGTATCTGTCTTTCTGTCTATCTATCTATCTATCTATCTATCATCTATCTGTCTGTCTATCTATCTATCTGTCTATGTATCTGTCTGTCTATTCTATATACTCAAAATCATTATACAGAGAAGCATGTCTATTATTGATATTGCATATTACTAAATTACCTTTGGGAAGACCAACAAAAATGTTTTCCCCACGGCATATGTAGAGGTTGGCTACTGTATACAATCTTGTGTGTTTAAAAAAAGCAATCTTCTTACAGTTATAGAAATGCATCAAAGAGAAAGCCTGTTCATTCTGTACAATGAGAGGGAGGTTTAAAAATTGTGATATTTACAGGGGGTTCTTTTAAAAAATGGTGATCTGTAATGTGAGTTCTGCAACTTTGGACTAATACCTTGTCACTTATTTAAAGATCACTGGGCTGGCAAGATTATTTAAAACTTCTCGCCAGTCCTTCTATTTCCTGGTGGAATAATATAAAGTCCCTTTTTACCCTGACTGAAAAGAGGGTGTCTCGCTAAGGGGCATGTACTGCATTTTCATATGGGGAGGAGATGCATACATTACAAAAGTGTACAAATAAATTCATAATTTAAAAATCAAAGAAAACAAATAATTTACCCAGGGGTCAAGTCCTACAAAAAAAAGTGTGGGAACTCACCAAGACTTCCAGCCCCCCTTACAATGAATATTGTTTTATACACATACTTACATTTATACACACTGCATTTATATGTATATAATCTATACACTTTGGTTAATGAAAGCAAATTAAAACCAATGAATGGGGTTTTGCCTGAAACTCCTCCTCTGTCACAGATTCCCACGCACTTAAGGTGCAATAGTCCTATTTCTGCTGAGAGGAGCAAAATAACCCCAGAGCAAGCCACACATAAATGTAAGCACCATGTATTCCACACAGTATGGGGGTGATCACACAGCTGGCACACTGACAGGCTTGCATTTACTGTAATGTAGGAAGAGTTTCTGCCCTTTACTAGAGGATCTCAATATCCCTCTAACCAGAATGTCCTCCAGCTCCTTCCATCAGCAGCAGAAGTGTTTCTCTTCTTGATCCAACTTAGTTCTACCTGCAAAAAATAGTGCAGGAACTCCGTTCCCATGCGTTCCCGCTGGACTTGACCCCTGAATTTACCGTTCACACAAAAATACACAGAAAAAAAATTGTATTGTTAAGGTGCATCAAAAATCATAACAAAATTGTTCACCATAATTCATATTTTATCAAAAATTTTACATTTGTATGTAAATTACACAGGAATATACTTAATACCCTAATAGAAAAACACATGCATATGAAAATATAGGTGATTGTAAGATGTTATATGCAGAGATCAGCTGAATGTGATTTATATATGCAAAAGTTAATTTTTAAAGCCCCCTGCTCACAGCTAACAGAAAATTTTCCTTTCCAGTGAGCTCCATTAATTTCAATAGGAGACATCTCACCACTCGAAGGGACTACCCCTTTTTAATGATAATTCCACAAGGGCAGCCCTTGTGAGGGTCGGCATGAAAAAACCACGTCTGATCTGGCGAGGTTTAAAATAATCTCAGGTGAAAAAAAGGCAGGCAAAGGGCTTTAACTTTCAGATACATACATATACTGTACATGTCTAAAGATGTATAAGTATGTATATATGTTGAGGGTAAAGTCAAATATTGGGTAATACCGGATGTATGATCATAAATCTCCTCTGATGCGGTGACTCCGCACTCTAACATATATAGCATGCACTGTAATTCTCCAATCTTCTCTATATTTTTTGCTTCCGTCTGGGGTTTCAAGGGTGGCAAAGCCCCCCTTGTAAAACTCATTCCCCAAGGTTCACTTGAGGTGGATGCCAGTGGGTCGGCGGGGTACCTTCCTTGAACCCCCCAGGTGGAGGCACAAAAAAATAGTGTAGATGGAGGAATTACAGCACATCGGGCTTTACCCACAGCCACTTGCGTAATATCCGTTTTACCCGGGTAATCCTAGGATTATCCAGATTTCTTACTTTAACTGTAACATATATATATATATGTATGTATATGTGTATTTACAGACATATATACACATTTAAACATATAAATACAAATTTAAATACATATAGACACACATATATATATAGTGTATATACAGTACATATAAACACATAAATACCTATGTACACATTTATAGACATATATAAATATGCAAGATTCATATTTAATAATGGTTTTAATGATGTATTTACTGTAAATAATTCACATTCAAATGCTTGTCGGGTTATATTTGCAAGAGCACTAAATGACAGCGCTATTTCCTGGCATGTAGAGCTTCAGATAATAATATGGGAACAAAGCAAACTTGATAATAGAAGTAAATTGGAAACTTATTTTTTTAAATTGTATTCTCTGATTCACAAAAGAAAGTATTTGCGTTTCATAAGCTTTTAGAAATCTTGGTTGCATTTGACTTGGAAAGATTGTGATCACTTTGTTAAAGAAAAAAAAAACAAAAAAAGTCTATTCCTGTTTTTCCAACATCGAATAAAAGCAAAAAATGGAAAAATTCGAATCAACTCCAATGTTGCAAAACACTTCCGCACAGAGTGCTAAAGACGTGCACAGTCCTCAGCTCCTATCAGCCTTCCTAGATTTAAACAAATGATACAAAGAGAACAAAGCAAATTTGACAATAAAAGTAAATTGCATGTTGTATCTGAATAATGAGTCTCATGTTGACTTAATTGTCCCATTAATTGCAAAGACAAGAAGAAATCTTGCAAGAAAGGGGATAGGCCTGTCAGGCTCTAAGCATATATTTTAAACAACCCACTGGTTTAGATTATCAGCACAAGATAGTAATTCATGGAAAAGAGCAATGCTCTATGTCAGGGAGTAACTAGAACCCCATATATCCAATTTTGAACTTAGAATGAAGTTAAAATTGTCTCAGAAAACCATTCATACTGACAAAATCTTTATTAAGAGACAAAGGATAAAGTCCAGCAGGACTCAGACAAACATTCACACATACACTGGTTAAAAATAGCTCAAGCTCGTTTCTTAATTAAAGAGAATGCGGTGTATGGCGTGTGAAATAGAAATAGTATTTAAATAGTAATCTCTGCAAGTAGAATTCTTAAGGATATCTAATATGAGCAAATGTTGAAAGATTCCTAAAAATTGTAATGTGCAGAATAACTGTTCTACAGTAAATGGTGGACCTTTGGATGGTGTGTACAAGGAATATAGCTAGGATATATATATGTAGCTTATTCAATTTTTAGCATTCAGGGTGTCATAAGGTTCAGTAGTTTGTGCACTTATGGGGAGCACAGGGTAGCGCTTAATATCACTAAGATGAATTGATTGTATTGCAATATAACTGAAGGCTTGAATTCAGCAATGTTGTTCAGAGATAATATAGATGCTATGTGCAAAAAATGGTGGACACCAAATAGTATTCGATTATCTCAGAGATCGATTAAATAAATTGCAATATGACTGGGAGCTTTCAGCAATGTTGCTCAGAGAGAAAATATATTTTAGGTCTGACCTAAGCGATATTTTGTGACCCAATATTCTCAATGGTTTAACTGGTATGTGCGTGCTCACTAATGGTTACATTTGTATATTTTGATACATATTAGCACAGTTGAAAATATAAATCAATATCTAATGTCTCCCAGTTACAAAACATATATATGCTAGGCTGCACTGTTGTTGTAACTTTGGTTAATACCAGGTTACCATAACATGTATATATAGGTATTTAGGTAATGTACCACAGGTTTTATAACCTATATATTAGTATCATAGATTTTGGTTAACCTATTCCTTTAGTTTTGATATTAACGTGAGCCTAGCACAAATATCAAGTTGCCACCTTAGTTGCCAAACATATATGGGTTAATGTATTGTTGAATATCAGTTATACAAATTTAGCAAAGTAAGGAAACTCTCATAACCCCTGGCTGAAGTAAGCCTCTTCTATAGCGGAGGCTGAAATTAATATTACTTCTAGCTAATAACACTCAAACGTTCATATCTTGATCTACAAAAGTCTCTACTATATCGGAGACTGTATTACTGTTAGTCTGCTCCAATTTCACACACGCATATATTCAATAAGTATTAGAAAGTATATTAGCGAGCGAGCGGCTAAAAGCAGTGAGGTACTATGACCTCGTGAACAATGCCCCTGACGCGCGTTTCACATAACGCTTCTTCAGAGGGGTACGCGCCGGCCGGACTTGTAATGTTATATTCTTTTGAAAGACCCAGTCAGGATCATCGATTGGCTCACAGAGTATCAGGTTGTCGGATGGTATTGGTTAGTATAGATGGGACGCACCTATGACTGACCCAATCAAATAATCTTTGCGAGCATCACCTGTTGTCAGGTAAAATTCATGTGACAGAAAGACTCGATCTGTAAAACAGAGACGATCAAATGAGCAAAAAGGAATGATTCATTAAGCTGCTTGGATATCATAAGCTGTAATGCCTGCACTTTTTGTGTGCACTTGTCAGTATAATTTACAATATGTTAAGCAATGCAGTATCATGTTGTGTTTGATCAGTTCCAGTTTATACGTGATGCAGAAAATAGAAAAGTGTAAGGGAAATGTGCTAGAGTACTTGTGTGAGATTGCACCTTGTATTTGGATAAAATATAATAGAATATTCAACGTGAGAGTGGGGAAATAAAACACGATCACTTGGAAGGTTTTTTATATAAAATATAAAATGTGCTCTGGAATATCAAGCATGGTGTTTGACATTAATAACAGACATGGTGAAGGTAGAAAAACATACTATTAAATAAGTATGGTAAAGTTATATTCTAATAATGTGATAGGTGACATAGATATGAGATAGCAAAGAGATTTGCTAATGTATGTGCCCTTTTCAATTTTATAAAACTATTCAAACACTTGACTGAAACTTTGTGTATGCAAACAATTTTAAATGAGTAACCGATCTGCATATTAGTCGGTTTCAGTGATTTATTAGGTTTGCAAGAAAACATTGTAGTTATTATGCTCATTTAATCCAACTGGGTGTACAGTATTGAGCAAATGTATCCATCTGCACTCTGCCTTCAGTAGTGCATTCTCAATATTGCCACCTCTTATGCCTAGTGATATTTTCTGTAATACTGCAAATTTCATATGGTTATATTGACTTCTGTGTTTAGTTAAGAAGTGTTTAGCAACACTAGTAATCTTTTTGCCGTTCTGAAGGTCGTTTTCAGCATTTTTGATGTTGTTCTTATGTTCCAATATCCTTACTCGTGCCTCTCTAGTAGTCATTCCTACATAGGCTTTGTCACATTCGCAAAAGATAATATAGATTACCCCAGAGGTCCTACATGTAAAATGTTGGTAAAGTTTATGGACTGTGCCATATTTGTCTTTGATCTCTTTTATCTTTTTAACAAAAGGACATGCTGTACATGTACAGCAAGGGTACATGCCTGGGTCAGTATCTTTTTTTCTTGGATTGTGCACATAGTGGCTCCTGACCAATTGGTCCTTCAAATTCCTGGGTCTCTTATATCCAATTTTAACCCTATCTCCTATTATGTCATGGAGATCAGGATCATTTTCTAGGATGAACCAATTGTCGTTGAATATTTTGATTACATGCTGCATCTGTGGATTATAGGTGGTAATTAACCTAGGAATGGTTTTGGAGGTATCTTTCTTTTTTGGATGAAGTAATTCAGATCTTTCTGTTTTCAAGGCTTTAAATTTAGCCTTCTTAACAGACCTCTTACTGTATCCCCTTTGGATTAATCTTGTTGTTAAGTCCTTACTCTCATTTTCAAAGATTGCAGTGTCTGAACAATTACGTCTGAGTCGAAGGAATTCCCCGTAAGGTATTGCTTTTAATGTACTGTTAGGGTGAGCACTTGATTCATGTAGTAATGAGTTTGTGGATGTTTCCTTTCTAAAAATCTTAGTTTGTACTGTACCATCTAGATTTTTGGTTATTGTGAGATCCAGAAAGTTAATCTCATGTAGTTCTGCTTGGTAGGTTAATTTGATGTTAAGATTGTTGACATTGAGTGTTGATAAGAATTCATCTAACATTTCACGTGTGCCTTCCCACAGGAAGAGCACATCATCAATGTACCTCAGCCAGAGTACCACATGGTTAGTGAATTTTTCCATGGTGTCTGTGAAAACTACTTTTTGTTCCCAAAAACCTAGAAATAAATTGGCATACGTAGGGGCGCATGAGGTGCCCATCGCTGTGCCTTGTGTTTGAAGGAAAAAGCTATCTTTATGACACCCTGAATGCTAAAAATTGAATAAGCTACATATATATATCCTAGCTATATTCCTTGTACACACCATCCAAAGGTCCACCATTTACTGTAGAACAGTTATTCTGCACATTACAATTTTTAGGAATCTTTCAACATTTGCTCATATTAGATATCCTTAAGAATTCTACTTGCAGAGATTACTATTTAAATACTATTTCTATTTCACACGCCATACACCGCATTCTCTTTAATTAAGAAACGAGCTTGAGCTATTTTTAACCAGTGTATGTGTGAATGTTTGTCTGAGTCCTGCTGGACTTTATCCTTTGTCTCTTAATAAAGATTTTGTCAGTATGAATGGTTTTCTGAGACAATTTTAACTTCATTCTAAGTTCAAAATTGGATATATGGGGTTCTAGTTACTCCCTGACATAGAGCATTGCTCTTTTCCATGAATTACTATCTTGTGCTGATAATCTAAACCAGTGGGTTGTTTAAAATATATGCTTAGAGCCTGACAGGCCTATCCCCTTTCTTGCAAGATTTCTTCTTGTCTTTGCAATTAATGGTACATCCATATGTATCTTTCCTGTCTCTCTCTTAAAATTATAGGGCTAATATACTTATAAGTCTTTATCATATAATTTCTCCCTACAATTTTTTATCTAGTCTTAACCCACTAGCCCTCAGCCCCCCTTTTTCTACGTAATTGTGACTTAATTGTCCCTTTGATAACTATAATTGCGTACTTCTTCACTATAGATCTTTTTTTCTTATTTACATTGAGGCAACCAATCTTTACTTTTAGTTAAATGGACAAAATGTTCCTTTCATGATTCAGATAGAACAAACATTTGTAAACAATTTTCCAATTTACTTCTATTATCAATTTTGCTTCAATCTCTTGGAATCTTTTCTTGAAGAAGTAGCAATGCACTATTAGGAGCTAGCTGAACACATTAGTAAGCCAATCACAAGAGGCAAATATGTGCAGCCACTAATAAACAGCTAGCTCCAAGCTCCTGAGCCTATCTAGGTATGCTTTTCAACAAAGGATACCAAGAGTACAAAGCAAATTAGATAAAATAAGTAAATTGGAAAGTTGTTTAAAATGGTATACTCTATCTGAATCATGATAGAAAAAAAAAATAGGTTTCATGTCCCTTTACAAAAATCCAGAATGATCAGCGAACCCGAAAGCCATCCGATTTAATTTTATCAAAACACAGGATGACAAGGTATTTATAAAGAGTATAATAAAGAGACCAACAACACTCTGCTAGTCTTACGCATTTCGACTGTAGGTGCCTTAATCATAGACAATGACACAATATCCGGGGTCATCCTTAAATAGCCCATTAATTACTTAACATCAGTAATAGCTGTGGTCTCTTAAAGTGATATCATGAACATGTAATAGTATATACTGACTGACAATAGATAGCTGACTAATAGTAATTAGTAAAAAAAATTCAATTATCATATACAAATATGTTTTTAGACCTTAATCCTATGACAAATACTCTGTAAACACAGCCTATAATTTATTATAGCGCTAAGATTATACTTAATTATCTATATGTATATTACTATATGGCCAGGAAAAGGATTGTGCAGGCAACGGTCAATGTAGATTAAAACTTCATCTTTATTGTGCAAAACATAAAAGCATTCCAGGGGTCAGCACAGGCACACAACAACAAAACAGTCCGCTAGTTAGCAGACTGTTTTGTTGTTGTGTGCCTGTGCTGACCCCTGGAATGCTTTTATGTTTTGCACAATGAAGATGAAGTTTTAATCTACATTGACCGTTGTCTGCACAATCCTTTTCCTGGCTGTTTACTTATATCTGGGCTGCAGCAACGGTCTAAGGACTCTAAGCTCCAAAGTTCCCGGAGGATTTTTTCAAGCAGTGTATATCCTCCTTTGGATTGGTCCACGGATATCACATGGTGAGAGAGGACCGGAACACACCCCCTCCCGCATAGTGGGACGCTCTGTCGAAGACGCTGCAGCATTGGATCAGCAGGCTCTGGGAATTTGCTTTCTAAGGACGCTGACTATACACACAGAGAAGAAAGGTTAATCGGTGCACCCGTGCGGGGGTGGGTTGAGGCGGTAGTGCCTCTTGGGAACACGGTTTCCCCCTGATATTTATCTGATGCCTGTGTGTGTGTTATAAGTATATGTAACCTTGCAGTTCTCAAGAGCCTTGAAATATGCTGCAGTTTATCACAAGTGTAAAGTGAGCGTGTATAGGGGAAATTTGTTGGATACCATTATCACTTTGATCAGCTTTTGAACTTTGACATGTTCTCCTGTTAACCTATTGGTTTTTGAACGTTTATCCTCCGGAGTTAGAACTTTGTTTAAGTATTTTTCTTTGGACATTTTTGGATGGTTACAGTTAATTTTACTTTACTCTCCTATATTACTATATGATTACGTTTGGTGCAAGTTACAGAGTACATTGGATTCTTTCATAAAATATTATTATTATCAGTTATTTGTAGAGCGCCAACAGATTCCGCAGTGCTAATTATTAGTCTATTCTCCTTTGGAGGACATTCAGAATTGAGGCTATGGGATGTTTAATGAGAACTAAGACAAATTTAAAAAGATAACAAATCAATATGAGTGTGAAAAGTTTAAAGTATAAAGGTTATTTGAGAACGAGAGTACATGACTATATATATTGTCATTAAGTCTAGTAGAGGGATGCATCAGGTATATTATCCATATTACCAAGCATTAATTGTGTTTCCAATGGTTAATGATATCCCCCTCTACATTAAATCCCTGGGGGCGTCTTCATGTCTCTTTAACCTATCAATAAAAATAAATACTTACAATCCTCATATTATTCCTACTTGTATGAATGACAGCAGGACTTTTCAACTTTTGTTGTGAAACCGTAGTTACTGTCACCTGCAAACTATATAGACAGTTCAAACTTTATAATCTATTTTATTAAAATGGCATTAAAGTGAATGTAAATTTTGCTGCTAAAGTGCCCGGTTTTTAAAAATTTGATTAAAGGGACAGTCAAGTCCAAAAAAAACTTTCATGATTTTAATAGGGCATGCAATTTTAAACAACTTCCCAATTTACTTTTATCACCAATTTTGCTTTGTTCTCTTGGTATTCTTAGTTGAAAGCTAAAACTAGGAGGTTCATATGCTAATTTCTTAGACCTTGAAGACTGCCTCTAATCTGAATACATTTTGACCACTAGAGGGCATTAGTTCACATGTTTCATATAGATAACATTGAGCTCATGCACGTAAAGTGACCTAGGACTAAGCACTGATTGGCTAAACTGCATGTCTGTCAAAGAACTGAAATAAGGGGCAGTCAGCAGAAGCTTAGATACAAGATAATTACAGAGGTAAAAAGTATATTAATATATAACTGTGTTGGTTGTGCAAAACTGGGGAATGGGTAATAAAGGTATTATCTTTCTTTTTAAACAACAAAAATTCTGGTGTTGACTGTCCCTTTAAAAACAGGGGCACTTTAATTCATCAGAATTTACATTTCGCTTGTGTTGTGAAAAAGAACTTACCTTTTAATCTTCACAGCAGCTCCAGCTTCCTCCGCCCGTCGCAAAGCCTCTTCCTGGGTCTTAAATGTGGAATCCGGCTTCCTCCAATCACAGTATTGAATCAGACACTGATTCCCCCAGGGGGGAAGCCGTGATTGGAGGATAACGATCCATCATTTCTGACATCAGAAATGGCTTTCACAACAGGAGTGAAATGTAAATTTTGATGAATTAAAGTGCCCCTGTTTTTAATCAAATTTTTAAAAACCGGGCACTTTAGCATCAAAATTTATATTCACTTTAAAGACTTTAAAAAGTTTAATAATTTGTAAAAACAAACAAACATAAATCCTTTGCAACATACTTTCAGGCCTTTTTTTATCTTCTTATCCGTTCATTTTCTGCTTAGATGCTGCAGATTAAAGGGATACGAACCCATCAATTTTATTTTGTGATTCAGACAGAGCATACAATTTATAAAAAGTTTCCAATTTACTTCTATTATCAAATTAGCTTGGTTTCCATTGTATTCTTTGTTGAAGAGATGCCTAGGTAGACGTCTGGATCTACATATGGCAGGAAATAGTGCTGCCATCTAGTTCTCTTGCAAATGGATAACATTCTTGCAAAACTGCTGCCATATAGTGCTCCAGACATGTGCACTCTGCTGAGCTTCCGTCAATGCTTTTCAAAAAAAGATACCAAGAGAACAAAGAAAATTCGATAATAGAAGTAAATTAGAAAGTTGTTAAAAACTGTATGCTCTGAATCATGAAAGAAAGAATAAAATAGGGTTTCATGTCATTTTAAAGGGACATTACATCAAAATAAAACTTTTATGACAGAGCACAGTATTTTATTTAAACAACTTTATGCACAAACTTTATATGTACACTTTCTGAGGCAGCAGCTTCGGCTGGGCATGTGCAAGAGTTCACAGTACATTGGCTGATCGCTGTCACATGACACAGGAGACAAGAAAAACTTTAAAAGGAAGCTTTGAAATTTGTCAGACAAGAATGTATTGCTCAATTGAGAAGTAACGTAATTATTTTGCTCCAATGTTTATATGTAAACCCTTTGCAGTATAGTGTTAGATTACAAGTGGAACTCAATCAATAACACAATTTGGTGTATGGTTAAATATTCCAACCAAATCATCTGAATGCGGCTGCAACATGTTTATCGCACTATAGTGATTAGTGCAGGAATCGCTATTAGTGCTGTCACCGCGATTGTATTACTAGTGGTAAGTCAAAGGGACAAAAATTAAACGTTCATGATTCAGATAGAGCATGCAATTTTAAGCAAATTTCTAATTTACTACTATTAAAAAACAGGAATGTAATTCTTAAAGAGACTGCCCATTTTTGGTTCAGATCATGGGTTGCACTTGCTTATTGGTGGCTAAATGTAGCCACCAATCAGCAAGCACTAGCCAAGGTGCTGAACCAAAAATGGGCAGGTTCCTTTGCTTACATTAATTCATTTTTAAATAAAGATACCAAGAAAACAAATAAAAATTGATAATAGGAATACATTTGAAAGTTACTTAAAATTGCATGCGCTCTCTGTATCATGAAAGAAAAAAATTGAGTTTACTATCCCTTTAAGTGTTACGCTGTAAAATTTAGAGCTTTTTGAAACCTGAACTAAACCATTATTAATAGTATAGCACAGAGCTACATGAATAATTGAACTACTTGTGCACCTTTGGCTTAGCGCTCAAGCTTATACTATCACTAAACTATAAAGAACAACTTTGTACTTGTAATATGAGCGCACAAACAGAAGCTCTATTGATTGCGCTCAAGTGAAGTTAAAGGGACAGTCTACTTTAAATGTTTTATTGTTTAAAAAGATAGATAATCCCTTTATTACCCATTCCCCAGTTTTGCATAACCAACACGGTTATAATACTATACTTTTTACTTCTGTGATTACCTTATATCTAAGCCTCTGCAGACTGCCCCTTATCTCATTGCTTTTTACAATCTTGCATTGGTTCTTGTATAACCATTATCATTCTTCACGGGAGCGAGCAAGAGGCGGCCTTCAAGGGCTCAGAAATCAGCCATCATTGTCATTTAGGCCAAAGTATTTAAAATGACATCAAACTCTATGATATTGTAATATAAGATGTTTAATATTAATTATGAAGCTATTTTTGTAATACAATTCCATTATTCATTTTGTCATCTGTGCCTGTCTAATTTAACTACTGGGATTTAGAAATCTCACTCATGAGAATTGGAAGTGCACAATTCAGACATTAATCTGGCAACTCATTAATAACTGGCCTCAGCAGAGGAGATAACACTACTTATTTCTTTAATATTTAAACAACTGATACAATGTTAAAAAAATACAATACAGCTGCATATTATTCTAAGGCTAATCTTCTACTTTGAAAACATCATCTCATCAAGCATTTTTAATGGTTTATGTCTCTTTAATTGTTGATATCTCCAGCTTTTAAGTTTTTTGAGGCTCTGTTCATCAAGCAGTTTCCTAATAATTCATAATATATTTTGTGCTATATATTAACCGCTTGGGTAAAATAGACTTTACCAGTATCATAGAATTAAGCAATAAGCATTAAGGGCTAGATTACAAGTGGAGCACTAATTTTGCAACGACATCCAAAAGTTTGCAACAACATCCAAACGGGAATGGAACAAAGAGACCTAACTGGAGCTATTTTCCTTGATTTTGCAAAGGCCTTTGACACAGTAGACCATGACATACTACTGCTCAAACTAAAAAACTCAGGTATTGGTGATCATCCGCCAACCTGGTTTCGATCATATGTATCGGATCGATCACAATATGTCTCCATTTCTGTATTTTTTTATTTTTTTTATTTTTTTTATTTAAATGATTTTTATTGAAGTCATAAACAAATACAGAGTATAGGGTATGCCCCAAAACATTTACAAGTCAATGTATACACAGCATAATTAGGAAAGCAATGTATTCTAGTATCTCAAGCATTTCTATAAAATGTGGGCTATCACATAGAAAGACTTCAGTTTTGTTTTAGAGTATTATAAATGTAATATAAGCAAGAATGGTCCTCTCCTAGCTATATACAAAGAAGAGTAAGGTATCTATGCAGATAAGGGTAAGACTAGGGAGGAGGTAGCTCTATAGTTTTATGGGGAAGGGGGATGCAGCGGGCGAGAGCCGCTCAAAATGTAATAGGGGGGGGATGGAGGGGGAGAATGGAGGGCGGAGCCAACTAGTATATCCGCATCAGGAGCAAGTGTAGTTGGAACTAAAGGATTATTACTTAATATGAACATAACCACACTCATCTAAACCCTTGTACTCCTATAGAGAGAGCCTGAAAATAGATACACACAAGCTAAAACCACAAGTGTAATTAGGTCAACTTTAAATGTATTTCAGATAACATGAGCATATTAATTAGGTTAATGAGACAGAGTCTAATTTAGCTATTTAGGTGAAATGAGCAAACTTATGCTACTATCTAATGGAGCTAGGCTCTCATCCCATAATAGTCAAAAGGTGAATTGTCCGGGGAGAGGGAGGACATGTTGTTTATAAAAAGTGAGGGGTGGCAGTTGAGTAGGAAGCAGCTGAATCCCAATCCAACACCTAATGCAAGCAGATTTGCTTTCTATGAGATAAACAGAAATTGCACTCTACAATATTATATTATGTGGAGGGGGGGGGGGGGCGTTAGAATGGTTGGAGCAGTAGTATGTGGTCAGGGTGAGGGATACGGGCGGGTTGTGTGTTAGATGGGGCCTATATACCTATCACGGACACAGATAGAGTGTAGACATTATTTCAGATCAAAGGTTTTCTATAGTGACCTTGGCTACTAAGCTACAATCTGAAGGTACTAGGTACACATAGTTATAAAACATTATAAGGCCACATAGCTACTGTAAAATATTATCTCTTGTTTAAAGCATAAAAAAGTGCTGGAAGTAGTTCACACTTTCTTATGTGGATGTGTAGGCGGTATGGAGGACCAGTACACCACAATACTAGGTTACATTATAAAATCTAAATTAACATATAGGTGCATTAAATCAAATCTGCCAGAGGATGGTGATAGTATGGTTAAGCAATTGAGATTACATTTTGCATATGTAGAATATAAACCTTCTGGGCGTTCACCAACTGTACTGAGTTTTATCATTCTGTCAGGCTGGTAAACATGACTAAGAAGGCAAACACAAAAAATAAAATAAGTAACATGGGAACCGATAGTATCTAAGTTATCTACAAATCAGCTCTATATAAAACCGCAACAGTCTGCAGTCCTTGTCCTCAGACATTGAAGTCTTCATCTAGATAGCAGCGTGGTTAAAATTAGAATGTTTTAAGGAAGAGAGCGTTCTGTGAGCTGAGTTATAGGTAGGTAAAGAAACACCAAGTTGCTAAGCAGAACTAACCAATGCCTCTGCTATATAGTTGATCAGGACCGGTCTGGGTAAAGGGAGAGGATCTGCGTCGGGACAGCCGATCTAGTGAGCTGGTTTCAAAGGAGCCCCGGCAGAAAAAGTTAATTAGTGTCTGTGAAATCTTGTCGGGAGAAAAAGCCCCAGTGAAGGTGTCACCCTGGCTCTTGCATAGATATGCATTCTGTATTTGTTCTGTTCCCCAAGCTTCCTCTTGCATAGCGGCAAGTACCTTAAATGGCATATGTGTGCTCCCCGCTAGTTGCTCGTAGGAGTCTCCTGCCTCCACCTGAGTCTGAAGCATGCCAGAGTTGCGAGTTACTTCTGAGCCTAGGTTAGGAGGGAGAGAGAGCTGGGGGTGTAGCCCCGTGGTGAACTGGAAAGATCTTGCTGCTCTCGGTGTAGCGGTGGTGATGCGGGTAGGTCAGCTGTGCTTGGCTGCATCGGGTTGTTATTTGCAGATCCAGGGAGAGTGCTGCTTGAGTCCCAACTGTACTGCCCCTCCTGCGCTCGTTTAGGAGCATGTTGAGTAGGCAATGTGATGTCCATCTGGCTTGCTGCGTGGGGGTCGCAGTTAGAGTGGGAAGGAGCGCCATCTTTGTTACGCATCCCCACAATGGTGAACCTCAGGCAGCAAAACTGATTATCAGCCCTATCGAGCAGATCCTCCAGGAGTGAGACAAGATACATAGAAAGTTCCTCCATCCTAAGGGCAGTGTAGAGAAAACGTATATAGGCACCCAAAACGCCAAAAATCAAGGTTTTGATTAATAAATTTCAGGAGCTCTGCATTAGCACGTCTTGGTTCATCGGTAGTTGGCTCCGCCCCCCATATTTCTCCATTTCTGACAGCGACTCCCTCCCTCTCCCAGTCACGTGTGGTGTTCCCCAAGGTTCCATTCTCGGCCCCCTGCTATTCACATTATTTATAAATGATCTGCCTAATAATTGCAAATCCTTAACTGTACACGTGTATGCAGATGACACGGTAATCTATGCAAACAATTCCAAACTACCGCAGCTTGAAGCAGTGCTCCAAGACCAGTTCACAGAGGTAGAAAGTGGATCTCAAAAAACAAACTCTTCCTAAACACTGACAAAACTGTCGCAATGATCTTTGGAACGGGACCTAAACTACACAAACTACAAAATTCCCATCTATGCATCAAAACAAAATCAAATTGCACACTGACCGCAGTCCACTCTTTTAAATGTGCTCTCGTATTAGTCAGTGGAGCGCTGGTATTACTTAGTGGAGTGCAAATATTGCTTTCACGAAAGCAATATTTTGCGCTCTACTTGTAATCTAACCCTAATTGAATGTTAATGGATTACAAATAAAGGGGAAAGTTTATAATCTTTTTTTGTTTTTACGCCTAAGGTGTATTATGTCCTCACAGCGTGACTATATCCTTGGTTGTTTAATATCAGTACTCATGAAAGCAAACAATTAGTAACCAGATATCAAAATGTGTTTCACTTTGTTTCTACTAATAATTTTTCCTATGAGAGTTGTTAAACATGTACCAGCAACATGGCTGCTATTGATGCCGGAGGATACACATAATACAGTGTAGTGTATTCTGAAACGCCAATGAAATGCACAACCATGGCTCTATTTTAAGTAATGCTTCTGGCGTCTATCACAATAAGTTATTAAAATTGGTTTTGTTACTTAAGTGCTTCATTGTACAAAAGACTTTAGATCTGTTTCAACAAAAAAAATAGTAAAGCCATTCAAGTGTATTATTGTAATACTGCCAACTTTAAGCTCTCTAATAATATTAACTTCTTAATAATGGGTTTGGCTGTGTATATGACTAACAGTATTTCAGGATTTATAAGACGCTTTGACAGGTTATTTTGACAGGTTAGAAAAATATTTAAAGGTACATGAAACCCAAATTTTTCTTTCATGATTCAGATAGAGCATGCAATTTTAAATAACTTTCTCATTTACTTCTATTACGAAAAGAAAGATGGCAGCAGTTTTGCATGAATGCTATCCATTTGCAAGAACACTAGATGGCAGCAATATTTCCTGCCATGTAAGGCTCCAGATGCCTATCTACGTATCTCTTTAACACAGAATATTATGTATAATAAGTCAATATTCCTTTAAATAAGGCCCATTAACACGTGTAACCTATTGCTATATAATAGTTTTTTTCAGTGTCAATAATCATAACCAGGACAAAACTGTTAACCCTTTAAGGACACAGCTTTCAGTTTGCTCAATGGTTTTATGACGGAAAAAATCCGTCATATGTCCTTAAGAGGTTTTAAATAAATGTTTAAGACTTATTACGCTCTATTCAATCCGTATATGTTTTTTAGCTGCACACTGTAAGCTTCACATTTTTCTCTATCTTTAAAGGAAATGTAAATTTTCATGAATCAGTGCCCAGCTTTTAAAAACACTATCAAAAACAGGGGCACGTTCATTCATGAAAGTTTACATTGCAACGTATTTTAGAAATACTTACCTTTTTCTTCACCAAAGCCGGATCGGCGATCCCCGCTCGTTTCTTCCTGCTGTACTTACACAGCAATGAAGAAACCGGCTTCCTCGAATAAGGGCGTGGCCTCACGAGATGGACGCTCTGGGGCGAAGCCATGATTGGAGGAAGCCGGGTTTCGTCATTGGTGACGTAAGGACAGAGGAACTGCGGGCGAGGGATCGGCAATCCAGCTTTACTGAAGAAAAAAGTATTTATAAAATACGCTGCAATGTAAACTTTCATGAATGAAAGTGCCCCTGTTGTTAATAGTATTTTTTTAAAAAACGGGCACTGATTCATGAAAGTTTAAATTCACTTTAAAGGGATATGAACCACAATTTTTTTCTTAATTCAGACAGAGCATGCAATTTTAATCAACTTTCTAATTTGACCCAATTATAAATTTTTCTTAGTTCTCTTGGTATCTTTGAAATAAAGAATGGTGTACAGACGTACATCCAAAACCTCAGGGGGCGCTTCCTACTACCAGTGTATAAAAATAATATTCGTAAAAAATAGATACAAAAAAAATAAAATAAAAAGATAAAAATGTAGCAAGAAGCATAAAACAACTATTCATAAGAGTCCATATAATCTATAAATGGGGCAGCTCTATGTCGAAGGACGGTCAACCTGGTATGTCGTGATCTGCAGAAAAAGAACAGAGGCACCACCAGGCCTAGTACCACCAAAAAAGATATAGAAGGATGTAGATAAACATATATACTCACAAACCAGAAGCACCCAACGGTGCTAGTGGGGCAGACTGGAACTTCGCAGTGGTCCAGCTCACTGGGTGCGACCAGCAATGATGTCCAGTCGGATGACCTTGTGGGAATATGCCTGTTGCCTTTAAATGAATGCCTGCCCCTTGCTGAACTGCTTTTTCTCTTCTCTTATGTAATAGCCAGCTTGGCCAATGTGAGGCTGCGCACACTGGCGATTAGAAATAATAGGTGTCGGCTTCCGAGCCTCAAGAAAGCTTTATGAGGTGCTGGTTACAGAACATATCTCACACCATAAGCATGCTTGCCGTTCCTCATGTCAGTAATCATTGGGAATTTGCGGAAAGTGAAAAACCACAATATAAGACAAAATATTGTGTGAGAGGTGCGCCAAAAAATCAACCCCAATGTGGCAAAATGCAGATTAACACAAATCAAATTGACACAAAATACAAACAGAAAACACTACACATATAATTAACCAAATACTCATATAAGCAATATAAAAATGAAAAGTCCACAGGTGATCCTGCAACAACAAAACGATTTGTAAGGGCGTCTCTTCTTTTTGTCTTTAAAGGGACACTGAACCCAATTTTTTTCTTTTGTGATTCAGACAGAGCATGCAATTTTAAGCAACTTTCTAATTTACTCCTATTATCAATTTTTATTCGTTCTCTTGCTATCTTTATTTGAAAAAGAAGGCATCTAAGAATTTTTATAAGTTCAGCACTCTGGGCAGCAATTTTTTATCCACCAATCAGCAAGAACAACCCAGGTTGTTCACCAAAAATGGGCCGGCATCTAAACTTACATTCTTGCATTTCAAATAAAGATACCAAGACAATAAAGAAAATTTGATAATAGGAGTAAATTAGAAAGTTGCTTAAAATTTCATGCTCTGTCTGAATCACAAAAGAAAAAATTTGAGTTCAGTGTCCCTTTAAGGACTTTATAATAATAAACATTTTAAGTGAGTTGCACCTCATAACCGCCCGATATCACAAATGCCACCTCCCCACAGGCTGCATTTTCTGGTCATTGTTGCACCTTTTACAAAACTACATTTAATAACCCAACCAGGAATTCATGAGTGGAATTGAACAAAGTGTATTGTATTACAGTGGGTTGATTATAAAATAGTATAATACAATTCTCTGAAAATGTAAAGGATATGGGCTTCATTAAAAGTGGAGGGCTATATTGACAGTGTAGGGTGCGCTATTGATATCATGAGCCTATGCTCAGAATAGAGCAAATCTGGTAATACATGTGAATGGCAAACAGAATAACCAGAGAATGTGTAGCATGGTCGACACCTCTTTAGCCCGCCCTTTACTTTCAATGGATCGGGCGACCATGCTAAATATCACTCATATTACAAAGTGTGAGTTATGTGTTACAAGCAATAACAGAACTAAAAAATGTAGTGCAACTGGAGACCTGACGTAAAGTGTTAGGGCTAAAATAAAAGTAAAACAAAACACACGTAAAACATATTAAAATAAAGTATTATGTATGTAAATGTATATATTTATTATTAAAATGAGTGTTTAAAAAGTTTTTTTAACATGATATTGGGGATGATTAAGATGTTGAATTAGGAATTGCTCAAATGTGTATATTTATATGTGTGTGGATTGGTATGAGTTGAAGTATATATGTGTATGTAGGTGTGCACACACACACACTCAAACATATGCATAAACACATACCAATCCACATACAATCCATCTTTGCATCTTTGAGCCCTTTCCAGTCCAACACCTTGTCATATACTAAATCCCATTATAACACTGTTTTATTTTATTTTTTTAAAATTAAATAGTTGAAATACATTTGTTATTTACTAAGAAGAAAATGTTATTTATATATATTTATATCTATCTGTATATATATATATATATATATATATATATATATATATATATATATATATATATATGTGAGCTAGATTACAAGTGGTGTGCTATTTAAAGCTTCCGCTCGAGCATTGTCAACGTATAACAATTCTGTAGTTAAAACCCATAAAAAAAAAAAATAATAAACAAAATGTTGCCACATTGGTCTGGGGTTTGAGGATTTCAAAGTTTCTTTACATTAAATAAACTGGGATCAAAACCAGGAATTGAAATTCCCTCAATAAGATGGCTGCTATCTATAGAGCTGAATTATTCACAGATTCAGGAGATTTTCAAGGGCTCAAATAAATGAGGACATGTGGCCCAGCAGTGTTTGTGTCATGTGTGCATCAGGAGGGGCGGGGCCACTTGTCTTTAGTATAGGGGTCAGCGTGGGTTGGGCTGAGGAAATTGAGACATTTGCCCCGAACAAGAACCAGCATGAAGGAAAAGCGGACAGAGCTCCCAACCTGTGATATTCCCACAGTATCCAGTATGGTTGAGAGCTCTGCTAGAGAAAGTGACAAGCCTCTACATGCATGAAAAAGAAAAGTATGTTTATTAAACAAATAACTCTTTCTTTGTAATAATTACACAAATAAATAAAAATTAAAAACAAGAGATACCACGCATAAAATTGCGCTTTTCGCGGATGACGTCACTCTTGTATTGACTTCCCCTAAGTCTTCTTTACCCCCCCTCATGGAAGTCATTAGATTATTTGGTGAATTAAGCTTTTATAAATTGAATATGTCTAAAACCGAAGCGTTAGCAATTGAGATCCCAGATGCAGTAGTCTTAGACATTAAGCGCGGTTACAGCTTCAAATGGATGGGAAATTGTATAAAACACTTGGGGGTGTATCTTAGTCCCGATGTGCCCACAATGGTTAACAAAAACTTTACAGATAGAATGCATGAGTTTAAAAAGCTTTTAGGGTCATGGGAATATTCGGAAATTTCGTGGACAGGCAGAATTGCCTCAATAAAAATGTCATTTTTGCCAAAAATTACATATCTTTTTAGATGTATTCCTGTCCAAATTCCCAGATCATTAATCAATCGATTGCAAAGCATGATTTCAGCTTATGTCTGGAGAGGTAAGAAACCAAGGGTTTCAGGGAGCGTTTTACAAAGAGCGAGTAAACAGGGAGGCTTGGCACTACCCAATATCCTAGCATATCATGATTCGGCCAGATTCTCTCACATTTTGGGGTGGAGTACTGCAGACTCCAACCTCAGATGGCAAGACGTGGAAAGGGACACTTTACCGCCAAACATGAAATTGACGGATTTGAGCTGGATCCCTGCCCATTATCGGTGTGGGTTAGGGATAACACAACCAATTATCTTAGATGCTCTCAAGTTCTGGGATAAAAACAGACATAGAACGCATATGGCTCCACATCCGTCTCCCATCCATCCAGTTGTTAGTGTGGCTTGGTGTCTCCAAGAGACTCACATGAGTATATGGCTAAGACTAGGTGATGTCTTGGTTGAGGATATCTGTGAAGATACAGATCAATCCTTACTTAATTCCTTCATGATAAAACACCATATCCCTAAAAAATTCTATTTTGAAACACTCAGATTACTCGGTTTTTTGAGAAGTTGGGGATTACAAGGTAGTAAATGGAGAGAAAAAACTAAATGGGAAACATGCTGGACTTCAGATCGTAAACCTAGGGGTGTGATGTCCTTTATATACTCCCTATTAACTAGGGAACAAACACCAATGAAAGCCATATCCCAATTGGCTTGGGAAAAGGATTTATGTGAGACCTTCGATTTGAGTGATTGGTACAAAGAGATGATGTTTGCCAAGAAGTATCTCCATTGTGCTACCCTATGGGAAATCCACTATAAAATAGTATACAGATGGCATTTGGTACCTAAGCGCCTTCATCAATTTTTCCCCACTTCTTCTCCAGTTTGCTGGAGAGATTGCGGGCAGATAGGTTCCTGGATGCTTGTGTGGTGGGAGTGCCCCAAGATCAGACCGTTTTGGAGATCTTGTCTAAAACTTCTGGGGGATTTACATTATAATCTTCCTCACTCACCCGCTCTTACTCTGCTGCATATGAGGTCTCCTAGAATGCCTCTTCCAAGAAAGATCTTCCTAATTTATTTTTTTACTGCTGCCAAACTAATTATTGCAAGGAAATGGAAACAGGTATCTCCACCTTCCATTCAGAATGTTATAGATCAACTCACTTACATGAAACAAATGGAAAAATACGTATATAACTTAGCCGGGAAGATTGACCTATATTATATGGTGTGGGAGGGGTGGACAGAGTTTTTTGGTGACTGACTAAGAAAATATAACAGATAATAAATGGTTGTGACTCTAATAATATCTCCAATATCTCCCCCCCCTTAATAGTCCCTTCCCCCTTCTCTATCTTCTTCCTCTCTTTCCCCCTTTTTTTTTTTTTTTTTTTTTTTTTTTTTTTTCTTTTCCCTCTCTAGTAGGAAAGTAAAGGTAGAAGGGTGAGCGAATGAAGATACTCTTTGATTTGCCTTCCCATATTAAATGTTACATAAGAGCAACTTGGTATGACCTCCTATAATATGTTATATTCTTGATAATAAATACGATATTAATATGTTTAATTTATCATTCTATAAGTTGTATACGATTCTTGGGTTGCAAAAATTATTACAAATCTAATGTGTTATAATATATGATATAAAGTTAAAAGAGGAAATACTGGATTATGAATATTATATATATTACTAGCATACAATCTTAATAACTCTATTGATGATGTGTAACTGAGGAAGAATGAATATGAGACATTTGCTTTGAGGTTGCTTTGTTTTCCTTATTGATATTCATTTTTTTTTATTGTCATATGATTTTGTCTTACTATATATGCAATGTATGCCAACTTCATACGAAATGTATGTATTGTTGTTGTTGTATCTATCCAGTGTTCCTTCAATAAAAAACTTTGATTTATAAAAAAAAAAAATTAAAAACAAAACTATTTTTTAAAATAGCAGCCTTTACATGCAACAAAGAAATATAGATTTCTCTATGATACGCTTAAATATGTAAACACCCTCTTATTGACTTCTCATATCTATTAAGCTTTTGCACATTGCTGTAAGGAAAATAAAAGGTAATTCTAGAAAGGTTTGTTTTTATATTTTCAGTTTTGTAAAATGAGTTTTAGCATTGCTAATAATGGATATATCTGCACCAGCTGTAACTGTGATGTCACTGATATATTTACACCCACTGATTGAGGGAGAGAACTGAATTAAACATTACTGGAGTAAGAAATGCTTTCCAGAAACAATTTGTAATGAACTTTTACTGCTGATCTTCCCAAAAGAAATAGGAATAATGCAACAGCAAACAGTAAAACCATAAAGTAGTGGAAAATTGTCTTCTTTCTGGCCAAGATAAGGAACCCACTCACATTTTTTACTGTTGCTCCAAACCCAGCCCATACTGATTGCAAACAGTCATTTCTTTGAACGCAACATAATTAGTCCACTGTAGCATAAAATTATATGTAATATGACAGGATAGCTGCACAAAATGCCTTCTATTTAAAAAGATTTTTGTTGTAGTGGGTGATGAAAATATTGTTCTCCAGAAATAAGCTTTTAAGCTTTGCATTGATATCAAACATTTAAAATCTACAAATTTAATTTTACACCATTAGAATTCATAAAGATGTTCCACTTTGGGATATTCTATTGCAAACATTCCATGTTATAATTTGTGACATCATACAATTTTGCTTTACTGATCCTATGGGGTTGATCATAATCAGTAAGTTAGTAGACCCAGAAATGCCCCAGTAAATCTGGATTTTTAGTATGTTCTGTGAATTTCAGTCCCAGCACATGAAAAGCCTGTTGTGTTAAGCCCCTGCTAAGCAAAGCCTCAGTATATACATGGTGGAAATTAAACATGTTCCAAATTATGCAACACTATTGAGATGCCTGGCTTCATCACCCCTTGCCTCCTGCCCTTCTTGATATTATATTTCACATATAATGGCTTCCCCTTACCTGACCTCACACTACTAAACTTCAGTATAAAATATGAACAGATACCTGCTAGTACTAATGAAGATTCTACCATCCCTGGTATTATATATCAGATATCACAGCTTCCCCTTACCTGACCGCACACTACTAGCTTCAGTGTAACAGATGAGCACACATACCTGCTAGTACTAATACAGATTCTACCCTCCCTGGTATTATATATCACATATCATGGCTTCCCCTTACCTGACCGCACACTTCTAACTTCAGTTTAACAGATGAGTGTATATACCTGCTAGTACTAATGACAGTGGAGGGCCCTCTAGTGGGCCTGTAACAACATTAAGGGTTTACCAACTTGAAGTCTGGAGTAATGCTAAGTTGTGTTGCTACAATGTTGCAAGTGGAGAGGCGGTGTTTGTTTCTTACCTTTATAGGGTCCTGCAGCAGTGAGTTCAGCCTCTTTCGGTTTCCAGACTTCAAGGAGAAGGTTTCTGAAGATTTGCTGAGATTCCAGAAGTGGAGCATGGAGAGTTCCAGGAGAAAATCTGTGCCTCCCAAGCGTTACAGGGAGGTGGTGGAGCTGACTGCGAGGAAGAAGGGACCTGCAAAACAGAGACAGGAGCCTGAGTCAGAGGATCTGGTACCCCCCACTCCCCAGAAATCCCCCCCTGCTAGGAGTTTTAATAAAGGAAAGGGAAAGGCAGGGGGAAAGTCAGGGGTAACAGGCCCTAGTGGTGAGGCCCAGACTAGGGTGGAGCAGGGGGTAGGCCCCAATCCGGGGCCGCATGCTGGGGGGGTCGGGGCAACTGACAGGGGGTGTATTGTGGGGCCTGATGGTTGCTCTGTGGCCCTGCAGGGTCCGGAACCCCCAGCTGATGCTGGGGCTGGTTTAGTTGGGCGGTTTGCGGCCTTGCCACCGGCGGCCATGATGGCGGTCTTGGCCTTAGCCCAGTCACTAACTTGTGTGATGGCCCCTGGGGGCCAGGTGCTAGGCTCAGCGGTCGCTGGGGCTGCCGGGGGTGAGGCGGCAAACTTAAGGCCCAGAGTAATTGCAGAGTGTGCAGCATAGTCTGCCCCATGGAGTGGCGGTTCCCGCGAGATCTCCTCCGAGAGTTCGGAGGAGGAGGGGGATCGCGGCCGCCATTTTGAGGACAGTCAGGACCGGGAGAGGACGGCCTCGCGCACCCGGAGCCCCACAGGTAACTTGGGGGGACTTCCGGTCGCGAGCGAGGCATCAGTTAGGCAGGCGGGAACCGGTAGGTGGTACTTACCCAGCAGGGGCTTGGCTGATGGTCCGGTTGCCGGGCGGAGTGTGAGTGGCACAGTGGAGTCCCACGTGGGTAGGCCTGTGAATGGTGCGCATGCGCACATGGCGGTAGATCGCGGTCTCACTATGGGACCGTCAGGTGTGGCAGACAGAGCGGTGAGATCATCTGGGGGGGTCTAGGGAGCGGCCTTGCACTAGCGCGCAGGCCCGTGCCCAGGACATGTGCAGAGAAGGGCAGAGGCCCGCGGCTGAGGTGAGAGAGAGTGGCGCAGCGGAAGGGCGCACAGGTGGTGTGGATATGATAGAGCAGACTAGCATGAGAGAGGGTGCTGGTCAGATGTATGGATGCGCGGGTGCAATAACAGAGGCCGGTAGGCCTGTGGGGACGCATGGTCGATTTGAGACACGAATGATGCATGAACCACATAGAGGTTGGGAACATGCGGGGATGACGCATGGCTATGAGAACTAGACAAACTAGTTGTAACTGAGAGTACAACAAAGTTATAAAGAGAGAGTAAATCCACTTATGTATTATCACACTTTTTTCTCTACTAGTTTCATAAAGTGTTCAAAAAAATGATAAAAATCGTTCCCAATCATTCATACATTATAGTTTATTAATTCAACTAAGGAACTCACACTCATACAGTAGCAAAAGCTGTGAATTAAAACCACTTAAACTCTGTGGTTAGCATAATAGACATTAAGTCAATATGTCACTATTAAATATCCTCAATCCCGGTAAATTAGAGTTAACTAAGCCCTTACAATCCGAGGGCTGTTTTAATTTTACATATGCACTAAAGGATAAGAGGATATGGTATTAACTACTTAGTAAATTAATTTTCACAAGAGTAAGCAAAATTAAAAACGGAAGATAGGAGAGACAAAGCTGCCCCTATCGGACCCCTGACGCGCGTTTCACGAACGCTTCCTCAGAGGGGATGCGGGCCGCTGCTACTCGGCGTCTTTTATTCAGTCTGAATGCCCACCACTAAAACCGGATTGGATACCGGATTAGGAGTTATCTCCTAGCGATTGGCTGATTCTCTTGTCAGTCTTGGTATTATCCTACGTAGGAGAAACTCAGAAAAAGGGTGTGTATTTGATTTTCGATTCGTCACAGAGGCAACACCAATCTACAACACGCTTGTCATACCTATAGTGGGTGTGTAGATTTGGAGTACTGTGATTGGACGATCAGATGGCTAAACGTTATTTGTAAACATCACAGTGGACAGATTGTAACTCAATTGGTGTACAATTCTATTGATTAGAATTTGCGATTGTGAAATGTAACTTAACGTATGCAAGAGATTCCAATCCATATTACACATTAATGGATCAGTTTATACTTGATGGGATTTATGTAATATGCATGTTGAATATTCTCAAACTTACAAAGTATATCATTGCTCATTATTACATTACATAACAACAGATAATCGCTGTTACATTCTTATTTGTTTGCATGACAATTGTAAGATTTGTACTCAAGCATATATATATGATAAGTGTTATATGATAATACTGACTACTTATTTTTATTATTATTGCTGGCCACAGTTTTCACGGTTCATATCCGTATATGCTGTCAACTAGTTGTTTACTTTCAAGCAAATAATGTTAACTTATATTGAGTGCTAAATAGACGTTATTATTGTAATAATACTGATATCCAAAAAGATCCTGACAGCAAATTCTTTTATGCTAGATGGAAAAAAGCATAATGTGAATCAAGAATTTTTAAGATTATACAGAATCCATGTCTCTGAAAATATTGAGATTATAAAGACATTTTACATGCAACAGAGAATCAACTGAGTATAGAAAATTGTAATATAAAAATGAGAAAAAAGTATAAATTTGACAAATGTGGATTTTCATCGTGCAACTACTCTAATGCTATTAGAGTGTAAGTGAGTGTGCCCAACTTGACACTTATTTATTATATTAAATTAAAAGAACTTGATCACTCTAACAAAAATGTGTAATCCTGAAAAACAAACATAGTACTCTAGTGCTGAAATCAAACATAGAATGTGGCTTATTCTTAAAGTCACAATATAACATCACTTTAATAAAAGTTTGGTGAATATATACTTATTATAAAGATGACACTTTGAAAATAGTGTGTTTGTGAGTAAATGTTATGAGGGATATCAGATCCAAATATCCCACTCTAGTGATTATTATACTGTATACAAACTCACATGTGAAGTGATTGATAGATATAATTTAATACCATTGTTGATCCTAAGTGCAGTAAAGTGTTAATTCAATTATTTAGTTACATTGTGGATATGATAGAGCAGACTAGCATGAGAGAGGGTGCTGGTCAGATGTATGGATGCGCGGGTGCAATAACAGAGGCCGGTAGGCCTGAGGGGACGCATGGTCGATTTGAGACACGAATGATGCATGAACCACATAGGGGTTGGGAACATGCGGGGATGACGCATGGCTATGAGAGAGATCTAATCAGTTTGGGTCTGGGGGCCTTATGAGACAAGGAGACTTGATGAATGATATGCAGTATGATAGGGGGCAGACACCGAGAGGTATGCAATCACATGGTGGTGTGGATGAGGATATGATTAGGAGAGCCGTAGAGGCAGCGCTGCGTGTAGTGAATACTGCGAGGCCCCAGCCTGGGTTTAGTGTTCATGTCCGGGAGGGGGCAGCGCAGGAGGTGGTTATCAGAAATGCTGTGGCTAACGTTCTTGGTATGACTGCCGGGGGGAGACAGAGAGAGGGGAGGGAGGGTGTTTCAACTGATGCTCCTCTCGTAGACCGGAGTACTCCCCAAGTTGTTTTGTCTCAACAGGTTCCTGCAAGCACAACAGCCGGGATGGCATCAAGTTCGACCAGCGCCCTAGCGGTGGCTGGGTCCAGCGGAGTCCAGAGTGCTGCAGTACCGTCAGCCCCTTCTGGAGCAGAGACACAAGGAGCTGGTGAGTGCCATGCACCAGACATAATGCACACTGACACGGGGTCTTCCACGAGTGGGTCAGGGTCTGATATCGGGGAGGACCTTGGGTTAGTGGGGAAGGGGCAGTGCAGGATGTTTAGGTGGATCAAGAAGATGGAGGCGGCTCAAGCGAAAGACAGGGCAGGCGCTGGGAATCAGGCAATTGAGGTTCAGGGGCCGCAGGCTTTAGGGGGCACGATGGCGCCAATGGGCCCAGTACCGCGCAAAGTGGCGGCACAAGGGGACACTTACCCCTGTTTAGTGCACTCGCTTTATGGCCATCTCAAATTGAAGATTGTTAAGAAGATCCAGGAGGGCAGATACGTTAACGTTTTCGAGCTCTCTCTTGACGCATTTAGGGCAAAAGAAAGAGCTGCAGATGGTTCAGGCCCGAAGAAAGTGCGTAGGCCAGAGACGTACGAGGAATGGCTAAAATGCTTCTGCATACTGGCCGCATGCTATGTGGACAGATGGCCGTTATAGGGGCACAACCTTTTTAAGTACCAGGATACCATTGAGGATATCCGTACGAGGTTCAAGGAAGGCGCATGGCGTGAATATGACATGGCCTTTAGGAGAAAGATGGTGGGTAACCCTCTGTTGCACTTCGGTACGCAAGATATGCATTTGTGGTCCAAACTGGGAGTGGAGGGCGGTACTCCCTCCCCCGTGGCGTCACGTCAGGTGCTGCCGCGTCAAGGGGCACGGCTTGGCAGGAGGGGAAGGGAGTGCTGGAAATTCCAGGAGAAGCAGTGTGATAGGGGGAGCAGCTGCTCCTTTCGACACATCTGCAAATTCTGTGCAGGGCCCCATCCAGGCACGGAGTGTGGGAAGCGAAAGGAACAGGGCCAGACCAAACTCACTCCTAAGCCAGGAGTTACAGTCAAGAGCACCAATCCGCTTAGGTTGCAGGCCATGTTGATATGGCTGGCTAACTACCCCGACAGGAGGGCAGCTGAGCTGCTGAGGTCGGGGTTGGAATGGGGTTTCCGTATCCCTGTCACTGGGAAGGTTGTGGGTTCTCCAGTGCATAGGAATTTAAAAACGGCCTACGAATTCCCGCAGGTAGTGAGGGAGAGTGGCGCTGGGCAGGGTGTCTGGGCCATTCTCCTCCTGCCCGTTGGAAGATCTGGTGATCTGCCCATTGGGTGTGATGCCCAAAAAAGAGGAAGGGAAGTTCAGGTTGATACATCACCTTTCTTTCCCAAAAGGGGAGTCAGTTAACGATGCCATTGACCCAGAGCTTAGTTCTGTGCACTATCAATCATTTGATTGTGCGCTGGATGTGGTCAGGGCGTGTGGTCCGGGTGCACTGTTAGCAAAGCTAGACATCGAGACGGCTTTCCGGCTTCTACCATTGCACCCTTCGGCATTCAGACTAATGGGCATGAAGTTTGAAGGGGAGTATTACGTGGACAGGTGCTTGCCAATGGGATGCTCACTGTCCTGTTCCCTGTTCGAGTGTTTCAGCTCGTTCCTGCATTGGGTAGTTTATAAGGCGTCAAGTGGGGGAGCAGTGGCTCACTACTTGGACGATTTTCGGTTAGTTGGGAAAGATGGCTTCGCTGAGTGCGAACAACTCATGGCCGTCATGCAAGATATGATGGCGCGTTTTGGTGTGCCGCTTGCGGACGATAAAACGCAGGGTCCGTGCACATGCCTCACCTTTCTGGGGATAGAAATAGACACTGTGCAGGCGGAATGCAGGTTACATATGGATAAGGTGACGCGGATGTTGGCTGCAGTGCGGAGGCTTAGGGAAATGGGCAAGGTTCCCATCAGGGAGGTCCAGTCGCTGTTGGGCCTCCTGAATTTTGCGGGACGAGTTATCCCTATGGGAAGGGTTTTTAACCGTCGATTGGAGGGCCTTTTGAAGGGTGTTCATTTTGGCGGCCATGAAGTTGTAGACGAATCCATATGCCATTTAGTTTTGCAGGAATCAAATGAATGTTGATTTATTTTAAATTTAACTGCAGTAAATGTAGATTTGGTGTTTTATAGCAAAGTTTTTGTATGTAGTACTTTATTTAAAAAGCGCAAATAGTGGTTGGTTTCAAAGGCCTGTTGTATGTTTCTCAAGAAAAGCATGGCTTTAAAAAAACCTGTATTTCTGGTCTGTATAAATTTGCATTTGCATAGGGGAAGGCCTGTTTTGTAGCCTGCTAAATCTTAAATAACCCCCACAGTGTTATCTATATGGCCCATGTGTATTTTCTGTCTCTTTGTGTTGAAAAGAGATTTTAAAAAAAGCATGTGATAAGAGGCAACCCTAAAAGGCTTAGAAATTATCATATGAGCCTACCTATGTTTGGCTTCAACTTAGAATACCAAGAGAAAAAAAAGCAAGTTTGATGATGGCAGTAAATTGGGAAGTTGATTATACTAGACTGTCCCTTTAACTCTTGTATTTTTCTTGTTTTTGGAAACTGGATACTTTTATTGTTGAGCCAGTTTTCTATCAGTTTTCTAATGAATTTTAGAGACATGTGTTGTGTTGGTCCCATCTAAATGTTTTTACAAACAAAAGCTTTACAGTACTATGTAATAGCTGCCACAGTAAGGTTTTTTATTTATTTCTTTTTACAAAGGATTCATTTCTGTGAATGTGTTACACCCAGAGCTGTAGCTTGCCCTATACATAAATTTAATTCTGAATTGTATGGGAAATTGTGTAGAATTTAAAGTTAAGAAATTACAGTTTAATTAAGCTTTGTTTTGGGTAACAAAGTTAAAAATTTGCATTTCCTGTGTTTGGAGCAGATCCTGGAACCAAAACTACAGTTGAAATTAGCATTTAGAAGTTCTATAGAATCTTCCTGTGCTTAAAATATTTTTATAATTTTTCCTCAATTTGGGAAAATATCAGTAAAAAGGATTCCTTGCTTTGCTTTGTTCATTTATTTTATTTAGGTTAGTATTATTGATGGTTCACACCTTTTAAAAGAGAACAATATTTAATTTTTTAATTTTGTTCTGCTTAATTTCTGTTTAGTCTGGTGTTTCATTGCCCTATAGAGATTATAATTCCTTGCATTTGGGGCAGTTAAAATAGTCTGGCAAACTATGCTGTGAGAGACACACAATAGTCTGTTCCCCAGATTTAAATAAAGAATAATGAGCAGTGGTTAGAAAAACTAAATTTAACTATATTACCACCTCTGCTGGAATGCTGACCTGCTTATAAACAGATCTAATTACTACCCTTTCTACATGGCTTAACTGCTATGTCCTTTGTTGTGTAAAATTAGCATCTCAATGGTATCTTGTACATCCTGTGTTAACATTAAAAAAAAAAAAAACTACTATGCTGTGAGAGACACACTATTCTAGTATATATATATATATATATATATATATATATATATATATATATATATATATATATATATATATATATATATATATATATATATATATAGAGAGAGAGAGAGAGAGAGAGAGAGAGAGAGAGAGAGAGAGAGAGAGAGAATTTTTGTTTTTTTATTATTTTAGTTCTAACGGCTATCTGTTAAAAATGTCTGGAAAAAACTATATTTCACAGGAAATCTGTGATTACTTTAACACTTACATTCATAAATATAATGGTCCATTCCTCATCCCAGAAGCTAAAAACAACAAGTGTGAAAGTGTTTTAGATATACTAACACAGGTATTAACGCTTAAAAAGAGGAATAATAATAAAAGAAAATGTATGATAGCGCAGGCAGTGATTTCAACTATAAAGAGATTAACGGACATTATTGGAGAACTTACAGAGCAAAATAAAGACCTTAAATTAAAGTTAGATAACACACAGACTGACAGAGATTGTATTAAGCTTTCTGCTTTAACTAACACCATACAGATCAGTAAATTACAACGTAAATTAAAATTAACAGAACACATCAGTAACGAATACTCAAACAAAATTACTGAGTTACAGATGAAAATTGAACAAAAAGAAAAAATAATTAGTGATATTTCTGGGAACAATGCAGATAGTGATAACTTACTGCCACAAAGGAAAGAGCCAAAACAATTAGTAAAACAAGATAAAATGCAAATGGGCCCCACTAAAAACCCAAGTTCTGTTCCAATTGCCCCTGTCATAATTTCTGAGAATTTTAACAACCTGAAAGTTCCTACAGGTTTTTCAAATCAGACTAGGCCAATGACTGTAGCAGATAAAGACATTTTTAAGAAATGGTGGGGCACAATCCCCACAAACAGCTTTAATAACTTTTCACATTGGTTTCACAAGGGAACTGAAAAAGCCATAAAATTTGGTATGAGCATGCCGGAATGGACCGAATTGCTTCAAGATGCCATGGGCCCCTATGCCAACAGGTTATTAGGATTTAATTCAAGTATATGTGATCAGGCTGGCAGGATAGCTAAAACCTTTTTCAATTTTACTAGTCTAGAGAAAGAGATTAGTGAAATTACCATGAGACCACTAGATGGGCCATTTGAAGTAGCAAAAAGAGTTTTATTTTGGTGTGTGCTGCGCCAGCCACAGACCCAAATGGTCTGGGGGTTACCAGCTCACATACAGAGGGTACTTGAAGCTCTCCCCAGAAAATGTCAGGAGTTTGTAAAGCTGTATGATCCAAACTCCACAAACCTACATATGGTGCTCACTAGAGCTGAGAAGTGGTGGAATTATCACCCATACACCATTAAGGCAAATTCTGCAGTGAAGCAGTCAATGGAGAATAATCTGAATATTCACAGGCAGGAATCAGAGAGGGGTAATAGAAGGAATGTTTGTGGATATCAGAATAGTAGAGCATCAAATACAGGAAACTGGAGAGACAGGAATTTAAATGGCGATATTAACAGAGGAGAAAATTGGAGGCTGAGGTCAAATGAGATAAACAATAAGGCCAACTTAAGTTATTGGGAACTCAAACAAAAAAACAGGAGAATGAGAGATCAAATTGGGTTTCTAAAGAAGCAACTGACAGAGCTGGAGGGCTCAAATTAAATCATTCAATTTTTTTTAT
Source organism: Bombina bombina (assembly GCF_027579735.1). Taxonomy (NCBI): domain Eukaryota; kingdom Metazoa; phylum Chordata; class Amphibia; order Anura; family Bombinatoridae; genus Bombina; species Bombina bombina. The sequence continues at coordinate 1,378,830,106 of NC_069500.1, read as the reverse complement.
AAGCATATTGTTTGCAGTACATTTGTATCATGTAATGTGTACTTTAGTTTTAAGTTCAATTAATAATTTTAGGTGTTTTTCATTATTAAGTTTTAAATGCCAATATTAAGAATGTATAGTTAATTGATGCATTCTCTTTCTAAAAAAACAATAACAGATACCTCCATTGTGATTAGTTTTGGGAGGCCACATGCAATACCATTTCTATCTAAACTGTCTGAAGTCTTATCTTGCAGGAAGAAAACCAATGAAGATAGAAGGCTTCTCACCTTTCCTTCCAGTTTTTCCCCAATAACACATATTATAGATTGTTGTTTTTCAGGTGTCTTCAGGACTGATCTTACCATGAAGCTATGATGGTGGCGTTGGACAAATTAAATAAGTATAATGTATCACAATGGAGATGTAAAATGGTGCATTAGGCCAAAATAATTATATATATATTATATATATATATATATATATATATATAGCATAAAGGGGTAAATAATCATATAAATCAAGCAACATAAGTTAAGGGTGCGAGTGGGATGATGCAATAACAGAGGCACTTTCCAACTTGAAGTTAATAACTGTGAATGTGGTTTCTACTGCAGATGGAGTGTTGTAGTGTGAAGTAAATATATGCCTGGTTTTAATCTTTTTTTCATTCCTTTGAGGGTCTTGGAAAAAACAAAGTGGTTCAAAGAGAGAGATTTGGTAAAGCAAAAGCAAGGACCAGATGCCAAAAGCAAGGACCAGATGCCAAAAGCAAGGACCAGATGCCAAAAGATGACAACAAAGAACTTCAGTGAACCATTGTAATTTTGTTTTAGAGGCACAATTCACACTTTCTTAATAAAGGTTTTACTACACGCATACCCATCTAGTGTACCCACACTCACACACTCATACATGAACTTTTCCCAATATTTAAGACCATTGTATAAATATTTCTAATGGGGTTTAGCACAGGATTTTGTGTTTCTATGTATAATTTTAAATTAATTTTTCTAATGAATTGTATAAAGTTAGATTAAGAATTGACAGTCCTAGGAAAAGTACAGAAGAGCTCATATCGCCGAGGGAATGATTCCGAAGGGATGGTGGGAGAATTTCTCCTGTAAGGTTTTCGCTCCCACTGTGTTCTTCTGTACTAGTGGGTATAACTAGAAAACGGGGCAACATAGGAGAAGAAAAAGTGAGGGAATGTGGTGACATTTTTATCACAGGGATATTGGAATATAGCTCACAGATTTTATAACTGGCAATACACATAGCTGGTTTATTCAAGCAGTTCTTTTGTCTAGTGTCTGTCTAGAAAGACACACCCAATGGTCTTTTTGAGTGACATTTGATAAGCCACTCCCTTTTGAATTGGGTTATAAAATACTGTAACACCAGAGCCTCTGTCTCTCTATTTTATCCTGCTCCTGCTAAAAGATGGATGATGTTGGACACAGAGAATCTGGCTAAGTATTTCTGGGATAATATTCTGTGTAGCAGTATTGCACAATTGGGGTTAGTGTAGAAGAGTTGTCCTGTATTAATTAAATTTTGGACTGTTTATCTGTAAAATAGATTTATATATATATACCTGTAAATATTTATCTTATTATTAACATATATTGATTCCTAAATAAACTGTTTGACAAATAATGGAGGACCCCTCATAGAGTTTATTTCACAATTTATCTGTGTTGGTTTTAGTGGTACCACCATAGAGATTTAGTATATTATATTTAGTAGAAAGTAGAGTTATTTTAAATTAATAGATAACCACATAACTGCGGAAGTCAGGGAGGACCTGGAGGTATGGGAGAAATTCTTGGTGAATTTTAACGGTGTGTGCTTATGGAGGAGTAGGAGGGTATCAAACCAGGCCATAAACCTGTACACGGATGCAGCGGGCGGATTCGGGTACGGGGCATACCTCGATGGTGAATGGAGAGCAGCTCCATGGCCGCGGGAGTGGATTGCCACGGGATATACTAAAAACCTGACTCTGTTGGAACTATTCCCGATAGTGGTGGCAGTGGAAATCTGGGGTGGAAGATTGGCCAACAAATCGGTGGTATTCTGGATGGACAACCTGAGTGTGGTGTACGCCATTAACAGGCTGTCTGCGTCCTCGCCAGCAGTTGTGTGTTACTTGCGACATTTGGTGTTGCACTGTTTGCAGAGCAACATACATTTCACCGCCAAATGCGTCCCGGGAGTGCAGAACGTTATAGCGGATGCACTCTCTCGATTTAAATGGGGCAGTTTAGGGAAGCAGCACCCATGGCGGCAGAGGAGGGGTTAACATGCCCTTCTTCTCTTTGGCAGTTGTTGAAGGTTGGATGAGCATACTATCCTTGGTTAAGGCATCTTTGGTGCCAAGGACATGGTCAGCGTATAAGAGTCACTGGAACAGCTATGAAGCTTTCTGTCAACTCAGAGGTGTACAGGTACAAAGGGCTACAAGGGTTCTGGTGTTAGATTGGTTGGCGTTGCAAAGGCATGAGGGGGTCAGTAGGGCCGGCGCAAGCGGACGGCTATCGGCAATAGCCTTCTTTAATAAGGCGTTGGGTTTTGTTGACCACTCCGGAACCTTCCTAGTTAGGAAGGTGTTGAAGGGGTGGGGTAGGCTGGCCCCCCGTCAGAAAGATCGGAGGGAACCTATTACCCAGGAGAGATTGCGGTCGCTAGCGATGGGCATGGCAACTGTCTGCAAATCTGAATACGAGCAGCTTCTTTTTAGAACGGCATTTGCGGTGGCGTTCGCAGGAGCCCTCTGGGTGGGAGAGCTGGTTGCGTCTGCCAAAGCGAATGGCTGCGGGGGAGTACAGTTGGAGCATGTCCGTCTGACGGACGGGGGGCTCCTTTTGTTTGTGCCCAGGTCCAAGATGGACCAGGAGGGTGCGGGGGCATGGTTGCCCCTTGAACGGCAGGAATTTGAGGATTGTTGTCCGGTGAGTTGTGTGGAGAAATACCTTAAGATGAGGCCGGCAGGGGGAGAACTGCTCCTGATACACGAGGATGGTTCGGCTCTGTCGGCTTTCCAATTCCGCCGGGTACTGGCGAGAACGGCAAAACAGGCAGGGTTGGATCCGAGCAGGATTGCTCCACATTCCTTTAGAATAGGCGCGGCAACCAGCGCAGCTCAAAGGGGAATACCTGCAGCGGAGATTAAGCGCTTGGGTAGATGGAAATCAACCCAGTACAAAACTTATATCAGGCCAACTAAAGGGCATTCTTAGAACGCATAAGTGGTATGGGTAACTATTTCCAGGGGGGGTTTTCTTAGTTGAACCCATGTTGTGAGGGGATGGTATTTCATGGTGGTGTACTCTGTTTTACCAGGTATTGTAAATGTGGAAGCGCCTCCGGTTCGTGTATGGATCGTAGGGCATTCATACATCCACTGGGCTCATCTCAGGGCGTTACGGTCGCCGGAAGGACAGCAACTTGGATTCCCAACGTCCAAGGCAAGCTTCCGGTGGTTAGGGCGCAGGGGATTGTTGTGGGCCGATTTGCCGGCACTATTGCAGGAGGCGCACAAAAGGTGGGGACGGCCTAATGTTTTAGTGCTGCACCTTGGCGGAAATGATTTGGGGGCATTGCCCGCGCTGGATTTAATTAAAAGAATGGCAGCGGACGTGCACTGGATGCACACTTGGTTGCAGGATGTGACTTTGGGGTGGTCTAATGTAGTTGCTCGACTGCATTGGCGGCACATTGTCACACAGAGGGCTGCATATAATGTGCGCAAAAAGGTAAACAGGGAGATGGGAAGAACGGTCACGGGCCTTGGGGGTTTCGTGATAAGGCACGAAAGTATCACGGCCGACAAAAGGGACCTATTTAGGCCTGACAGAATCCACCTTACGGATGTTGGGCTGGATGCAGGGGAGCATTGTTGAGGGTTATTCACTAATGTATGTTCTGAACTGGTTAATATTGCAATCTGTTAATATTGTTATGGTTATTTTGTTATGTTGTTATAAAGCTATTTAATTAATGGGTTCCAGTTGGTTTATTTGGCGGCAAGAGTTCGCCTGGCTCTTGTGGCGGGTGGTCAATGCCCTGGGGAGCGGGCACAAGGAGAGAAGAGTGACGGTCCTGGAAAAGGGAGGGGTTATGCCCGCCAGGTGCCGGCCTGGGGGTCCTCTCCTTCACAATTGGACCGAAGACCTCTCAACATCACAGCTCTCTCTGCGTGCCATGGGGCGTGACAGCCGGGTGTCATGCTGCAGGTATCGAAAGGGGCCTTGACTATCTGCTAGTAGGGGCTAGGTTAGGGTGAGATGCCGCCAACGTTTAGGATTACGAACTTGTTGCCAAGTTTCGTTGCTAGGTTGATTAAGTGCCTAAGGGTAATCAGACTAACGCTTAGGCACTAGTTTAAAGCGTTTATTTAATAAACGTGAACCGTGACCGGTTCTTTCTCCCAAATAAGTTGAATAGATGGTTTAAACCTTATACAGATTCTACCCTTCCTGGTATTATATATCACATATCACGGCTTCCCCTTACCTGACCTCACACTACTAACTTCAGTTTAACAGATGAGTACATATACCTGCTAGTACTAATGAATATTCTACCCTCCCTGGTATTATATATCACATATCACGGCTTCCCCTTACCTGACCTCACACTACTAACTTCAGTGTAACAGATGAACAGATACCTGCTAGCACTAATGAATATTCTACCCTCCCTGGTATTATATATCACATATCATGGCTTCCCCTTACCTGACCCCATACTGCTAAACGTCAGTGTAACAGATGAGTGCATATACCCGCTAGTAGTAATACAAATTCTTCCCTCCCTGGTATTATATATCACATATCACGGCTTCCCCTTACCTGACCGAACACTACTAACGTCAGTTTAACAGATGAGTACATATACCTGCTCGTATTAATTCAGGCTCTACCCTCCCTGGTATTATATATCACATATCATGGCTTCCCTTTATCTGACTTCACACTGCTAAACGCCAGTGTAACAGATGAACAGATACCTGCCAGTACTAATACATATTCTAGCCTCCCTGGTATTATATATCACATATCATGGCTTCCCCTTACCTGACACCTGATCTCACACTGCTAAACGTCAGTGTAACTGAAGGCCATAGTTAAAGAAAGCTACAGAAAAAAACATATTGTCAACAATGAGACTAATGCCCCAGCGAACCGCACTACACACAATATTCATAAACTATATACAGACTGAATTGAACAAGGTACTGTAATGCTCATGGGATAGTCCACTATCAGACCAAACTCGGCCAGTAGTCTTCTTATCCCAGCGTTGAGCCAGAATGATAGGAAATATCCCAGAGCAGAGAAAGTTCGCAAAATGAGGTAAGCAGCACTCACAATAGGCAGGATAGTCTTTGACTACAACAGGCGGGGAATCAGAAGAAGGTGGTTCAAAGGTAAACCACTAGAATGGTCAGGCAGGCAGGGTTTGGCAACAGTAAGGCAGTCCAAAGGTAAACCACTAGAATGGTCAGGCAGGCAGGGTTTGGCAACGGTAAGGCAGTCCAAAGGTAAACCACTATAATGGTCAGGCAGGCAGGGTTTGGCAACAGTAAGGCAATCCAGTATATTAGGGGTTAAGCAAGCAGAGTAGTCAGACAGGCAGAGTCCATTAATAGTGAGGCAATCCAGTACTTTAGGGGTTAAGTAAGCAGAGTAGTCAGACAGGCAGAGTTAATTAACAGTGAGGCAATCCAGTACTTTAGGGGTTAAGCAAGCAGAGTAGTCAGACAGGCAGAGTTCAATAACGTTATGGCAATCCAGTATACAGTAATAACAATCACACCCAGGAGCACACAAAGTAACACCTATACTTGGGCAGTGAAGGTAGAAAAGTGAGCAACTTACATAGGCGCAGGATTCACGCCACAGGAGATCCTGACCGGCTTTAGAGTGAGAGGAGCGTGTGCGGCAATGACGTCACCGCTGCACACAACAGGAGCCGACACAGCCCTTGACAATGAGCAGGGAAGCAGGCGTTGCGTCCCTAGCAACAGCTAGAGCGGCGCGGAGTGGCAGGTACACACTTAAAAGGTAGGGACAAGAAGCAAAAGAAACATGACTGTCCCGGGTAAAAACGTGACAGTTGGCAACTATGACAAGATGAAGTACCACTGACGCTAGTGAAGTTTTAAATTGGTGCGGAAGAATATTCCGTAATTTCCATAAATGTAATAAGTTGTTGTTTTCCAGTGTTTAAATACAAGAAACAGACATTAATTCAGTATTTTTTGTCCATTTGTTATAGAATTTAGCTGAATGAAATAAAACTCTCTTGAAATTAACTTGGGGAAAACAAATGCTGTGCACTGGCACATTGTTATATTAGCAATGACTGACATTGGCTGTTAATTAAACTTTGAATCTTAAGTAACATGAATCAATCATTAGAAGAAAAGAGGGAGAACATAATACTAGACTAACGTGTGTATTTGTGTCCCCAAAAGGAACCTCAATTTCATTGGACACAGGGGCAGATCAAATTGCCTAATAGTAGGAGCTGACCTGAGATGTGATTGGTCAGCTTCTACTGTTGCATGCTGGTAGATGAAGTGCACTCATGTTCTGTTAGCTAGAACTTTGGACTACAGATGCCCATGTCTTAAAGGGATATGATACATATAGAGCATGCAATTTTTACCAACTTTCCAGCTTACTTCTATTATCAATTTTACTTCATTCTCTTGTTGTCCTGTGTCAAAGAAGCAGCAATGTACTCGTGGGAACTATCTTAATGAGACATGAAACCCAAAATTTTACTTTCATGATTTAGATAGAGAATACAATTTTTAAAATGTTTCCAATTTTCTTCTTTTTTTCGAATTTGCTTTGTTCTCTTGTTATTCTTTGTTGAAGAGATAGCTAGATAGGTAGCGTGCACATGTCTGGAGCACTATATGACAAGAAATAGTGCTGCCATCTAGTACTCTTGCTTATGTATTACATTGTTACAAAACTGCTGCCATAGTATGCAAAATTTCCAAATGTCCACCAATTATCCCAATTTTAAGTGTATTGTTGTTTTAATTAACCCCTTAACGACCAAGGATGTGCCAGACAAGTGCTACAAAAAACGGTCGTTAACGCGCTGGATCATGAACGCTTCCAGCCGCTTTCAGGATATTGCAGTGATGCCTCGATATTGAGGCATACTGCAATACCCTTGGTGGCATGGGAGGGATAGCAGGGAGGCATGTGGGTGGCCCATCGCTGAAGGAGATCCGGTGAGCAGTGAAGAGAGGTCCGGGAGCGCGCATGAGGGGGCAGGAGTGGTTGGGTCCGCTACACTATGGAAAATCTTTAGTGAAAGGGAAGGAGGGAGAGGGGGGGATAAGTGTTGGGAAAGAGATCTGGGAGGGGGTAGGGTAGTGAGGGGGGCCAGTTGCACTACAGAAAAAATGTTTTTTTGTTTTTTTTGTTTTATAAAAAAAAGCAAAATTGTTAGCAAACTGGGTACTGGCAGACAGCTGCCAGTGCCCAAGATTGTGGCAAATAGGTAGAGGGGGAGGGTTAGAGAGCTGTTTGGGGGGGTTTAGGGAGGTTGGGTACTAAGGGGGGATCTTACACTGCAGAATATAGTAAGAGGTAAGAGAGCTGTTTGAGAGGGGTCAGGGAGGGATCAGGGGGTGTGATGTGTCAGGTGGGAGGCTGATCTCTACACTAAAGCTAAAATTAACCCTACAATCTACCTAACTAATCCCTTCACTGCTGGGCATAATACAAGTGTGGTGCGCAGCGGCATTTATCAGCCTTCTAATTACCAAAAAGCAATGCCAAAACCATATATGGAACCTGCCCTGTGAAACTGCTGTATTGTCTTGCCCACCTGCTACAGCTCAGTTTCAGGATCTTGGCAATCTTCTTATAGTCTAGGCCATCTTTATGTAGAGCAAAAATTATTTTTTTCAGATCAACAGAGAGTTCTTTGCCATGAGGTGCCATGTTGAACTTCCAGTGACCAGTATGAGAGAGTGTGAGAGCGATAACACCAAATTTAACACACCTGCTCCCCATTCACACCTGAGACCTTGTAACACTAATGAGTCACATAACATCAGGGAGGGAAAATGACTAATCGGGCCCAATTTGTACATTTCCACTTAGGGGTGTACTTACTTTTGTTGCCAACTGTTTAGACATTAATGTCTGTGTGTTGAGTTATTTTGAGGGGTCAGCAAATTTACAATTTTATACAGGCTGTACACTCACTACTTTACATTGTAGCAAAATGTAATTTCTTCAGTGTTGTCACATGAAAAGATATAATAAAATATTTATAAAGATGTGAGGGGTGTACTCACTTTTGTGAGATACTGTATATTCATATACATGAAAACAAGCAATCTCCCTTCCAATGGCTTCAGATGTTCCAATCAGCAGGTGTACAGGAAGAGCCGCCGGCAAACATAGCCAGCATTTAATCACGGAACACATTGGAATAGAGATCCGGATGAAAAATAGCAGTTTTGCAGCTTCCAATATTGCGGGGACCCAGACCAAGTGTACGTGAGCGTCACACTGTAAGAAATCTGAGGGAAAGATCCACTTGGGTTTTTCACTGCTCCGATTCTCTTATTGTGGACAAGTAATGTGTGTAGCAGCAGGGTTAATACAGATTGTACCCAGGCGGGATTTTTCTTATACCAGAACATCTGGAACCATTAGAAGGGAGATTTTTGTTTTCTTGTTATAATATTTATTTTTCTCCTTTTTGGTTCAACGTTGAAACGATCCAGTCCCATTAAGCATAGAGAGTGTTCCTAGGTACTATATTATTTTGTACATTGCAATTGTTGGTTATATTATGGAGAACTCTGACTTATTTACACTTAAGCCATTATTTGATCTTGACACGGAGAGACTATCTATTGAGGATACGTTTGTCAAACAACATAAAAAACACTGTCTATTAGCTGTCTTTTTGTTAATGGAGAGGACACTGTTAAAAGAGTACAAAACGTGGTGGGACAAAATGGCCCTTGAGAAGTATTTATTGATGGATCTCATACCAAAGGGGCTAAGGTTAAAGAAATTCCCCACTTTCCAGGTTGAAGATGTTAATTTCCTCAATAAATGGAACAATGCACTGAGTGAATGCTCTAGGAAATTGATGGAACTCACTATTAAATTAAAAGAGACACAGCTTGCCAAAGTTAGAGACGAATTGACCAACTTACTGATTCAACTTAATGTTTTCACGGATCACCCTAAATGCAATGAAATGGACAAACTACTTAAAGAGACTGTGGATAAATTCAGGGTCAAGCTTGACAATTTCAAATTAAAGAAATTTTATAGAGATAATGCTGACCATGTTAATAATAGGGTGTATACCTAGCACAATTGCTCTAACTTTAAAGGTAATAGACAGAACAGGTACAGAACCAGATCAAGGTCTAGAGGTAAAAATACTGCCCAGAAACAAGATAAGAGAGTAACCTTTTCAGACACAGATTATTCTGATGAAGATAGATTAGAGCATACCACCAGAATTAATGCTAGTGGCCAATTAAAAGATGACGATCAGGTACTAAGAAGGCTAGGGGTAATCCTATCATCACTTGAAATTATACTAAAACAAGTAACACAAATAGATCAAAGAAGGCTAGATTTTCTTAGTGACAATGAAGGGGACATTAGGCCAGTTGGCCATATAGCAAAACCCTGTATTAAGAATGGTGAACAACAGATCTTTCACAGGGAAACAAAAGAGATGAAGGCAGGAGGAGATATAGGAAGAGGGCTAAGGGGCAGAGAAGGACAAAGACGCAGAAGGGACGCAACAAATATACAATATGAAAGTCATTCATTTATCTAGCACTGACCTTACCCCAGCGGAACATGAGGTGTTGAGCCTTGGTTTAGGCTTTGTTCCAAATACTAATTTTAATCTATTTGAAACTATACTGAATGTAAATAAATTAGTAAGGAATTTGACATTGAGGAAGTTTGTTTTGGAACAGAGATGAGCTGTCAGTGAATAGTAATTTATTAGATGATAATACTGAAGGACAGTTAAATATAGATCTTCATAGATAGGATTTATGATCTTGCAGACTTTAAAAAAACTTTTAAAAAACTTGTGATTACTTAAACTTACATGAATTATTATTACAGGCAATGGATGAGGTTATACTACTTAAATATACGCATGGGGGTAAAAAGCCCAAATCAGTGTTTTATCCCACTAGAGAGAGAGGTCTGTTTCTTGAAGCATTTCACCACAGAGTTGAATTGTCAATAAATAATAGAAAGACCTACCCTAATTTGAACTTGGAACAAAAACAAGCATTAGAAGATCTAAAGATCAAAGATGGTATAGTGATCAAGCAATGACAGGGGGGGGGGCAGTATTGTTATGTAAAATAAACTTGATTATGTAATGGAGACCAAAAGACAGTTGTGTGATCTGAATGTATACCAAAAATTGTTGAGAGATCTAACTGAGGCATTTAAGTTACTATGGAATTTACTTAACAATGGGTTACGGGAAGGTATTCTAGATTCAGACACTATAGATTTCCTTTTTGTTTCAAATTCCGTTACCCCTATCTTTTACCACCTTTCCAAGGTGAACAAGTCCTTGGAGGAGGTGAAAGGCAGACCCATAGTAGCGGGTATTGAGTCTATTTTTGAGAACTTGTCAAGCTGGGTAGAATCTCTCCTGCAACCCATAGTGTAACAATTGCCCCCTTACCTCAAAGACAATAAGCACCTCCTTAATAGCTTAAAACAAGTGGTTTGGGATAAAGATTGTCTACGGCTTATGGTTGATGTAGTCAAACTTAATTCAGCTATACCACACCAATATGGCCTGAAGGCAGTCAAATTCTCATTGGGTAATTATAGCAATTATGAAAGCAATCAAATAGTTTTTTGGCAAAGTTTTAGACTTTTTATTAACTTACAATAATTTGATGGGGAGTTTTATCTCCATAAGCGTGGAACAGCTATGGGGCCAAGTTTGCCTCCGCTTATGCCAATCTTTTTATGGGTTGCTGGAAGCGGTCCAACGTTTTTGGAGATAACAATCCATTTCGTCAATATATTAGGATATACTCTTGTTTATTTGGACTGGTAATCATCAGAATTTATGTGACTTTGTATCTTATTTAAATTCAAATGGTGTTAATCTACAGTTTACCAATACTTCTGATGCAATAAATATACCCTATCTTAATGTAATCTTGATTGGAGATTTGGAAACTCAGAAAGTAAACACAACTTTAAATAGGAAACCAATAGCATCTAATGCTATTCTTCATACACAAAGTAATCATCCAAGACATACTGGCTTTAAATTAGCAAAGGGCCAATTCATTCGAATTAAACATAATTGTACTAGGGAAACTGATTATGTCAGAGAGAGAGTGAAACATTAATCTCACAATTGCTAGAGAGAGGATATTCCAAAAAAAAGTAGTGAATCGAGTATATTTAGAAGTTGCACTTTTGGACAGAGATTCAATGTTAAAAGAAACTAGACCATTTAAAAAAGAGTAGCAGTTTTGATAAATCTAAACCTACTTTTATAACTAAATATAGCTCACAATATCGTGAAGTTTGTCATATTATTGAGAAACACTTACCTATTTAAACAGCTGAGGACAGCCTCAAGGATTTGGTCACAGATGGGTGTAATTTTATGGCTAGAAGAGGGAGTTCACCGGGAATGTTCTATCACCCAGTATGTTGAAACCATCGAGATCTTAAGCTAATAGTTAGCTTAACATTAAGGGTCATTACAAGTACAACTTCAACAAATGTATTGCCTGTGGCTACACTAAGGTTTCGTAACTTTCAGTCGAGGGTCACTCAGCGGGTATATGAACTTACTTGTTGCACTAATTGTCAGACAACACATGTGGTCTTCTTAATGGAGTGCTTCCTGTGTAAGAAGCAGTACATAGGGTGCACCACTAGGGAAGCACGCAGTCATATCAGAGAGCATCTCAAGAATATTGAACATGGCAAAGAATGTTCAGACTTGGCTAGGCATTTTATTTTTCCCCTTTAACAATATTTAACCAGTTTCCAATGGCAGGTTATTGACCATGTCCGAGCCTCCGTGAGAGGAGGGGATAGAACTGCTAAACTGTTTTATAGGGAAGCCTTTTGGATATTTCAACTCAAGACTAGAAAGCCTTGGGGCTTCAATATTGACAGGGATGTTATTCATTTTTGGTCCCATCACACTGGTTCTTGTCTATAGATGTGCACATGTATCTAAATTAATAGCAACATTCTTTATTGTCAATTCAGTACTCCCAATGGTCTATTCTCTACATTCAGTCTTGATGTATAACTTGGTCAATATTTTAAGTACATGCTGCTGATAAACCATAAAAATGGTTGATTGTGATAGGACCATCAAAACTGCTTATTGACAGCTGTTAATATACCAATAATTATCAACAATAGACTGTGATTAACCCCTTTGTGTATATGAGAATATTATGGGACTGTGAACTCGAACCCCTGACTTAGAAAAAGCAATGCGAAGACACATTGCTAAGCAATATGTTGAAGCTCTCTATAGCAGTCAAAAGGTTACTGATTTTCTTTAAGATTTTATATTAGCGCTGCGGAATCTGTTGGCGCTCTGCAAATAACCGATAATAATAATAATAATATTACAGCCTGCTGAGCTATAGCTGTGTTTAATCAGTTATTCTTAACAATGTAAGCAACAGCTTTTTTTTCTTTTCTTTTTTTTTTTTTTTTAAATCCCTTCTTAGCCAGCAGCACCGGTGGAATTAGCACAGGGCTTGTGAGTACTAAAGGATTAGCGCTGTGTCACACTATTGGTTTTACGTAGCACAAGCTTTTAAACAATTACCATATTATTCCTACAATTTACTTCTTTTATTCTTTGTGCGTCATACATACCACCTAGAGAAAAATAAAAATATATTAACCTGAGGGGAATACAAATATATATATACATTTTTATATGTGTATTATGTACAGAGATTACCAGATGGCATGAAAGCTCTGTCTAGACATATGATGACCAAACTGTAATGTGTTTACCACTTACACAGGTCTAACAATATAACGTTTGTTTTTTCACTTTTCCTAGCATCTTTAAAAAAAAATCAAATTAGTAATATATGAAAATTCCATTTATATAAAACATATTTTGCTTTATGGGCTTTTAGAGAGTGTGGGACAATCCTCCATTTTTACAGAAAACAGGAACTGTTTAGCATAAAGGGATAGTGTATAGCAAATTTTAATGTTTTTTTAAATTGACTTGTTATATCAGCTGCAGAGTTTAAAATGTATGTGAAATTGCTCTTTTACATATATTTTTGTATATGAATTAGCTGTCTCTGCTAATTGAAACCAGAACCCAATACTCAGGGCCGAAGATGTCAAGACTCTCTGGGCTTGTGAGATTTTCTAAGAAATCTTACCAGTATTAGTGATGCATACCTTATAATAGGGCTCACAAAAAAAATCACACGGAGGCCTTGGTCACATGGTGGGGATATGTTGTATACTTGTTGTGTGCTTCCATGTGACCAAGGAAGTGGTGGTGAGTGCTGATCTTTTTGTATATATATAAGAAAAAAAAGTCCATAGGGTGCACTCGCCATTTGAAAGTTCAAAGTGTCTTTTATTGAGTTAATGTTTTCAGGGAATAACCCCCGTCCTCAGACTCTAGTGAAAATAACAAGTGTTAGAGTCTGAGGAAGGGGGTTATTCCCCAAAAACGTTAACTCAATAAAAGACACTTTGAACTTTCAAATTGCGAGTGCACCCTATGGACTTTTTTCTTATTATTACTCTGGGTAGCACCCCAATATCGTGGATTGGGAACAGTGAGTGCTGGTATCTTCAAATATATATATATATATATATATATATATATATATATATATATATATATATAAATAACTATATATTCAGATATCTATCTATCTATATATCTATCTCTCTATGTAGATATACATTTAAAAAAAAAATCATATATATATTTAAAAATAAAAAGAACATATTCTTTGTGAACAACATTGGAATGTAAAATAATGATAACTATTTTCAGGTTTAGCGCTGTAGGTCTAAAACAGTGTCAAGTTAGCGCGCAAGCAATGTGTTAGTTATTTTTTGTTTTGTGCACTTCATTGAAGTCTATGGGGATAAAAAGTTTATACGGTTGTAATATCCAGTTAGCGCACATCAGATTTCGCTCTCGTGCTATGTTTTTAATTTCAATTTATATGCGTGCTAACCTGACTGCATTAATTCTAGTGGTGTTAGAGTGTGAGCAAAAAAATGTCATCAGAACGAGGCTCCCATTGGAGCCTATGGAAGCGCACTCTTTAAACTATTATTACTATTAAAGGGAAACTCAAATCAAAATAAACTTTTATGATTCAGAAAGAGCAGGCAGTTTTAAGACACTTTCCAATTTACTTTAATTATCAAATTTTGCACAGTCTTTTTATGTTCCCACTTTCTATGGAACAAGATCCTACTGAGTATGTGCATAAGCTCACAGGGTATACGTGTACTAGTCTGTGATTGGCTGATGTCTAGGCTGACCATATTGGCGCTTTAAAAAGGGACATATATGACAAATACATATGTCAGGGCTGTTTAAAGAAATGTTTTGAATAATGTTCAATTATAAGAGACCTGACATGTATTTTTCATATGTGTCCCTTTTTAAAGCGGCAATATGGTTAGCCTACTGAAGTCTGTCACATGACAAAAATTGTCAGAAAAAAATCTACTGCTTATATGAAATTCAGAGTAAGTGTTAATGCATTGTATTTTTATTATGCACTTGTTAATTATGTAATTCTACTGCATTGAGTGGTCCTTTAAAGGGACAGTCAACACCAGAAATTTTTAAAAGATATTTAATCCCTTAACCCCTTGAGTGCTAACAATGGCTCTGAGCCGTCGCAGATTTTCCCACTCAGGTGCTAATCACGGCTCAGAGCTGTCGCTGGCACTCTCCCACCTTGAGGGAGATCTGGGGACTCCCACCCCGTCGATCGGGCTTATATAGTGACAGGCATCGCCGGGGCTTAACGTTTTGCGCGGTTACATTACCCGCAATGATGTGATGATGTCACAGAGCAACTTTATTTAAAAATGACAATGACAAGTATAGGGAAACAGGGCATGCTGCTTAGAAGCCTGTATCTCAGGCATCTAAGCAGCTACAGACCCCCAAGACAGGTGTAAGTCTTGGGGTTCTGAAAAAAAGAAAAAGTTAAAAAAATATATATTTAAAAAAAAAAAATTAAATCCGCTTAGCGCCCAGGTGGGAAAGTGCTTAGCACTCAAAGAGTAATTACCCATTCCCCAGTTTTGCATAACTAACACAGTTATAATAATACATGTTTTACCTCTGTAATTACCTTGTATCTCCATTATTTCAGTTCAGTTGCATTTTAGCCAATCAGTGCTCACTCTTCGGTAAATTCACGTGCATGAGCTCAATGTTATCTATATGAAACACAAACCAACACAAACTAACGCCCTCTAGTGGTGAAAAACTGTCAAAATGCATTTAGATTAGAGGAGGCCTTCAAAGTCTAAAAAATTAGCATATGAACCTCCTAGGTTTAACTTTCAACTAAGAATACCAAGAGAATAAAGCACATTGGTGTAAAAAGTAAATTGTTTAAAATTACATGCCCTATTTGAATCATGAAAGTTTTTTTTGGATTTGACTATCCCTTTAACCTGTAATACCAGCGCACATTAGCTTGCGCTGGTATTACACAGTGGGGGAAATCACGTTATACTGCCCATCTAACTAAAAGGGATTACGTTTGTTTATGCTGGAGGTTGCATTTACAAAGCAGCTGTGCTCATGAATGAGTTTATAGTTTGTTATATAACAATAATTCAGTGCTATAATCACCCTATTTATTACATTAATTGATAAACTCCTTGAAATAATCACATTAGGTAGCATGATTAATTTCTCAGGCACAGAGCCTGCTTTGTAGAAAAGCTGCTTAGATCTTTATTTAGCCCAGTGTAGATTAATTGCCATGCTTACTTAGATACAGATTTAAAAAGAAAAGAAAAACACAGCAATCATATACACTTTCATGTGGCAGTTACAACAATTATTCTGCATTTCTACATTTATTCTACATCTAGAATCTGCATTAAAGGGACAGTAAAGTAAAAATTTAACTTTCATGAATCAGATAGGGCATGCAATGTTAAACAACATTCCAATTTACTTTTATCATCAAATTTGCTTTGTTCCCTTGGTGGTATTTTTGAAAAGCTAAACCTAGCTAGGCTCAAACCGTTGAAAACCGCCTCCTAGCTCAGAGCATTTTGAAAGTTTTTCACAGTTAGACAGTATTAGTTCATGTGTGTGTCATAAAGATAACATTGTGCTCACTCCCATGAAGTTATTTAGGAGTTTTCACTGATTGACTACACTGCATGTCTGTCAAAAGCACTGAGATAAGGAGGCTGTCTGCAGAGGCTTAGATACAAGGTAATCACAGAGGTAAAAAGTATATTAATATAACTGTATTGGTTATGCAAAAACAGGGAATGGGTAATAAAGGGATTAGCTATCTTTTTAAATAAGAAACATTTTGGTGTAGACTGTCCCTTTAATTGTGTTTTTCATATGTCACCAGATCCCAATTATTACATAAAAATATGTTTTTGAGACCTGATTTCATCATAAGTATTGCAGATATCTGCATATGTTACTTTTTAACAACCAACTTTTACTTCATTATGATACTCATGTATTTCTTTTAAAGGGACATAGAGGCAGTTGTTTGAAACTGCTGTGCAATAGTATTCTAAAACCGCTCAATAGTATAGCCTTAAAGGGCCATGATACCCAAATGTTTAAACACTTGAAAGTGATGCAGCATAGATGTAAAAAGCTGACCAGAAAATATCACCTGAACATCTCTATGTAAAATAGAAAGATATTTTACCTCAACATTTCCTCAGTAGCAGCCACATCACATTGTAAAGGGACTTAAAAGGAATATGAAACAGTCTGTTTCATTGTTGCCACTAAGCAGTGCTTTATACTGCTCTAGAATTTTTATTGATTAAAAAGATTCCTTTATTATCCATTGCCCAGTTTTGGATAACCAACACGGTTATATTAATATACTTTTTACCTCTGTGATTACCTTGTATCTAAGCCTCTGTAGACTGCCCCCTTATTTCAGTTCTTTAGGCAGGCTTGCATTTTAGCCAATCAGTGCTGACTCCTATATAACTCCACAGGAATGAGCACAATGTTATCTATATGGCACACATGAACTAGCACTGTCTAGCTGTAAAAACCTGTCAAAATGCACTGAGATAAGAGGCGGCCTTCAAGAGCTTTTGAAATTAGCATATGAGCAATGTCTTTCTAAGTTAATTAATTCCTATGCCAGAAAATAAGTATGTGTACAATTATGTCTATGATTACGGTCCTGTGTGACCGAAACCGGTCAGACGTTTCTGCTTGGCTGCGTTCTGTTTGTCCTGTGCTTTTTGTCTCCTATTTTTAATCAACATGGATTAAAGCTTATTTCATTTAATATTAGTGTGAGAATCAGCTATTTTTTTTCCTCTTTTTTTATGCCTATATTCGTAGTGGGTACAGGGACCCGCTTCCTGATTCTTTCACTCCTTTTTTATTTGTATACATAGTATTGCACTATAGCCCAAGTGAATGCTGTTTTTTTTCTGCCTACGAGTGATTGACAACTCTTTCCACTGAATCTAATTGGAGCAGCTGTACCACGTGGTCCCTGTTTGTTTGCATGGGGGCCTTGGAGTTTGGAGTGACCACAACTTTGCCGGAAGCGTTTTTCGGATGAAAGTGGCATTGGAATAAACACGTCTCCACGAGATCATTGGGAACAGCGCAAATAGCGAAACGGCACTAGGGGTGAGTGAAGTTACTAACGAAGTGTGCTTTTTACTGTGGCCTTACCCCGGTTGGTCTGGAAGTGGCTTATACCGGATGACCCGCTGAGTACAATCCAGTTCCCCGGTCTGTGATATATACGGAGGGTGATCAGGTCTCAGTGTGGTTTACCTGGGAGCAGTATGCATGTATTGAAGTAAGTCTCACCTACCTAGGCCATGTTATGCTATTTTGCACAGAGAAGTGGTTGAGTTTACAAAGCAGTATCATTTATGGACACCATTTGTTCATCTTCTTACCTTATAATACATTTCCCTGATAATGAGGTGTCTTGGCTGATTGCAGCAGTATATTCAATTATGGCTTTTTGCAAAAGGGTATAGTGCAATAACTAGCGACGCTATCTGTATACATTATATACTTTTCCTTATAATTTCACTTATAATCGGATTACAATAAGTAGCTCCCTACAATCTGTGGGTGGTAGCTATGGATGACCAAGGAGAACAGGCTATTACACTATTTGCTGATATTGATGAGGACAATTTAGACTCTTTAGACCTGGATGACGTTTTTAAATTTGACTCCCCAAATATCAAATTGGGGGACCTTTTTCAAGATTATGAATACCTAAAGCTCAAAGAACAGAAGCTTAAATGGGACAAATGGATTCTCAATAAATATCTACATTTGAAAATGGTGCCCAGAGGGCTTAGAATCAACAAGTTTCCAACTTATGATGTGAAAGATCAGGATTTTATTGATCGTTGGAATCTTGCACTTACTAATTGTTCTCTAACTTTGATTTCACTGCTTATAGAATATAAGGATGTGTTGTTGTTAGAGGTAAAATCTAAGTTAGATAAGGTGTATTCCGATATGGAAAGATTCAAGGAATATGAGGTTTATTTAAGATTTGAAACCATTTATAAACAGACACTAGAGGAATCCAAGAAATTGGTGATTCAAACTAAACATACCAAGTTCTTGAGAGACCAGAAAGACTATACATCGGGTACTGTCTACATTTGGCAGCGACGCCAAAGAAATAGACAATGGTCAAATGTGGGTGATCTTGATTGCACCACTGAGAATACCATCCCTTATAAGAAAAGGAATAGGAATAGGAATAAAAGAAAGGGTCAGAGGTATAATAAACAGAATAAATCAACAGAGTTGGAAAGAGGACAGGATGGTGCTAAGAGAGTGTCATTTCTAGATTCAGGGGGTGATACCTCTGAAGAGGACAGATTTGCCTCAAGCTATGAGGGGGGTTCTAGTGAGGATCAGACATCTGAAATTGAAAATCAAATAGAAATAGCATGTGCCTCAGTTTCCACTAATGTTCCCTCAAAAGGTATATTAAAGAGTTCTGTTCAGCAAGGAGCAAAATCAAAATCGAAATCAGGGCTTAATCAGTTACAGCTCTCTAAACCACAGGTTTTTCAGGGGGCTCAGGACCCACCGGAAGGGGGGGGAAGGGGGAAACAAATTGTGAGAAATTCAAACCCCCAAATACGAGATCAGGATCAACAGAGATATCCTGTGAGAACCACCAGAACCAGGAAACAAAACAAGTATGTTTAGATGCTGTTATAAATATCTCCAAATACTGTCTGACTGGCTTTGAACGTAAGGTTCTCAATTATGGTCTTGGTTTTGTGCCAGCCAAGAAGTTTGATCTTTTTCAAACAATTGTTGATGTTAACAAATTGATTAGGGACCTTACAGTTCATAAATATTTTTCAGGTTCAGATCACAACGCTGAAGCTCTGGACATGGGAACTATTTTGCCAGAAACTGAAGAAACAGGTAATTTGGACTTTATTGATACTTGTACACTCATGTCCCTCGAAAGCTTGTCCAATGAGGGTGATATGGGAGCAATCGGTTCTGTAACCAGTGTTCCCAAATTCAGGTCACCATCTACCTTCTATCCCATGCAAGTGAGGGGCAAAGCACTTGAGGTGTTTCACAAGAGAGTAGTGGAGGATCTCACCAAATTGTCCATGACGGCCACAGTGGGACCCCACAATCTTTCCTTAAAGGAGAAATCAGCTTTAACTGATTTAAAAAACAATGATCAGATTGTGATTAAGCAATCTGACAAGGGTGGCAATGTGGTTGTCATGGACAAAGATTATTATGTGACAGAGGCCCTCCGCCAGCTAAATGACAGTGACACATACTTTGAATTACCAGGTAATCCAACTTTGAAATACTCAAATGAACTACGACATTGGGTGGATGAAGCGGTGGAAGATGGGATTATTGATCATACAACTGCAGACACTATGATGGTTATTAATCCAGTTGTTCCCATCTTCCACCACTTACCCAAGGTACATAAGAGTATAGTAAATGTGAAAGGTAGGCCAATTGTGGCCGGTATTGGCTCCCTACTTGAGCCACTCTCTAAGTGGGTAGATCATTTTCTTCAACCCATGGTGAAAAGGCTGCCAAGCTATATCAGGGATACCACTCAGGCCATGTGTGTGATGGAGGATGTAGCCTGGAGAAAGGAATATAGTTGGTTGACGATTGACGTTGTTTCCCTGTACTCATCCATCCCTCATACATATGGCTTGAAGGCAATTGAATTCTATCTAGATCTATATACAGATCTTTCTGATAGAACAAAGGAGTTCATTGTGGGGTCAGTCAAATTTTTGCTTGAACACAATTTTTTCATGTTTCAGGGTCGTTACTACCTCCAGAGGTGTGGGACCGCTATGGGGGCTAAATTTGCCCCCTCTTACGCCAACCTCTTTATGGGGTGGTGGGAGAGGTCCCACATCTATGGAGGTAGTGGTATGAATCCCTCTGATCAGGTTATTAAGTATGTACGTTATATTGACGACCTGCTTTTGATCTGGTCGGGTGACTATGTTTCTGCCATGAGATATGTGGAATATTTGAATACCAATGAAGTAGGTATCCAGTTCACCTTTGAGTGGAATAGAACGGATATCTGCTTTTTGGATATTACCCTCAAGGGTATTCCAGATGCGAATAAGGTTGTTTCTTCTCTCTATAGGAAACCCATTGCTGGTAACACCATGCTACACGCTAAAAGTAGTCACCCGAAGCATGTCTTTGACGGTATAGCCAAGGGCCAATTTATGAGGGTGCGACGCAATTGTACCCAGCAATGTGATTTCCAGAAGGAGAGTAAGGACTTGAGCAAGAGACTTAGACAAAGAGGCTATCCGAGAGAGGTTGTGTATAAAGCCCAGTCCGAGGTAAACAAAATGGACAGGGCATCTTTGCTCAGAGGTCCTCCAAAAAATAGGAAGCATCTATCTACTGATACCAAACCTAAATTTGTCACACAGTTTTCAAATCAGTACGGAGATGTTTGTAACATTATTGCAAAAAATCTTCCGATACTGATGGGTGACAAAAAATTGAGGGGCAAGGTTGAAGATGGCTGTATGTTTGTAGCGAGACGAGCTGCCACTTTGGGAAACATACTGTCTCCAAGTTTGCTCAAAGAGCCAATTGTCAACAATTCATGGTTAACGCATGAGGGTACGTATAGATGTGGCAGACGCACTTGCACCTCCTGTGATCACATCAGTGTGGGCAGATCATTTGTATCAAGCCAGTCTGGTGAGACATTTAATACAAAGGGATGTATCAATTGTAAGAGTACTTACATAGTTTATCTCATACAGTGTACATGCTGTTTGAAATCCTATGTAGGTAGAACCACTAGGGATGTTGGCACTAGGATCAGGGAGCATTTATCCTATATCTCTGGTGAGAAGCCGTGCTCGGCTCTTTCCAGGCATTTTTTGGATATGCACCATGGTGATGTGACAACTCTCAAGTGGCAAGCGATAGAGCAAATTCCTAAATCCCCTAGGGGAGGTGACAGACTAACATCTCTGTGCAGACAGGAAACCTACTGGATATTTAAGTTAAATTGCTTGGTGCCAGTGGGTTTCAATTCTGAACATGACATTCTAAACTTTTGGCACAGATAAGTCAGTCACTATCTGAGTTTAAGATTTAAGCTGAATTATCAATAGTCTTTATATTCACACTACTGTGTACTGTAGGCACAGATAAGTTAGTGACTACACACTTGTTCTTTATATTGGTACCATTTTCAGCATTATGAGTTATATGGTATTTGATGTGAAGTGTAATATTACAGTGTATAATAGTATTATTTGGAATTTTTTCCATGAATTGGTGTTTTTTTAGACCTAACTATATACCTCTAGAAATAGCAGGTTACGTTGTAACTTTTATTACCATATGTAGTTTATTCACATTTTTTGACTTTACTCATCATTGCTGTTAGAGGCAATATAGAATAAGGTACTTTATGATTTATTTTTGTAGTTTCTGATTTAGGATATACTGACTATTTAATGTAAAATCTATTCCATTTTTTGCTGCTATTTGACTGTGTCCATGATATCAATGTGAGTATAATCCTTTGTGTCTATTCCCTTTCTTTGACATATCCAACTGTTATATAACTGTTTCTATGTTATCTTTGTTATCTAATATCTGTTTTTTTGACAAATTTCAGGTCTTTATATATTGTCTATAGGTTCTTATCTTATCACAAGCATTACATCTATATGTTTTGTAGGTGTTTATTACGCAGCATTTGTTATTAACCAATCAGTGTGTTTTTAACCCTTATTAAGGGTAGCAACATGTGTGTACAATTATGTCTATGATTACGGTCCTGTGTGACCGAAACCGGTCAGACGTTTCTGCTTGGCTGCGTTCTGTTTGTCCTGTGCTTTTTGTCTCCTATTTTTAATCAACATGGATTAAAGCTTATTTCATTTAATATTAGTGTGAGAATCAGCTATTTTTTTTCCTCTTTTTTTAAGCTTTAGTTTTTATTTTGACAATTCTGACTCCATAAAAAAAAAAAAATGTAGCAGTAGCACTAGGTACTACCTTAACTTTATTTAAATTTAATATACTGTCCAGTTGTTCCTCTGCTGCCCTGAAAACCTTTCCCATAGGAAATAGAATCAAACGTATACAGGCCCAATATAAAGGGAAACACAATTGCTACAAATAATTAGTCCAAAATAAAATACATATATTTTCCAACTTTAAAGATTTAGGGCCAGGTTATGAGTGGAGCGCTAATATTCACGCACAAGCGGAAGGAAGTTTATTGCTCATGTTTGCGCGTCAGGTTTTAACTGTTTCGTGAAACAAAAAAAGTATCACAAAACACATTAGAAATACATTACAAAGTACAGTTACAATCAAAACACCATCTAATAAAAATTATTTAAAAACTAAGGCCTAGATTTGGAGTTTGGCGTTAGCCGTGAAAACCAGCGTTAGAGGCCCCTAACGCGGGTTTCTTACGGACTCCGGTATTTAGAGTTTATTTACCGCCACTCCAAAATCACCTAACGCTCAAATTTCTACCGACACCTCAGACCCAGTAGTAAACATATACCGACAAAAAAAACATCCACGAATCACAAAACAAATATTACACAAAGTACACTTACACTCATACAAACACTACACTATGTTTATTTTTCATATTTAATAATTTTTCAGCAAAATACAAAGGATTAAAGTTGCGAGATCTCGGGTGTTAGAAAAAAAACAACACAAATCCATTTTCCCATTGACTTACATTGACACACGGGAAAAGACCCTCGTATACCTACATCTAACTAATAACATTATCACAAACATACACTCATCGATGCATACAAACAATATACACCACATGACATACACAAAATATTTATTTATCACAAAAAGAACACGATTTAGTTACTTTTTCACACAAGCTCATGACGTCACTCACTTTACGAGGAAAACCAGTCTTAGAAAAAAAAATTTGGAAATCTTTAGAGCCTCCATTGACTTCTATTGGGAAGACGTGCTCGTGCACGCGAAACCCTCATTTCCCTAACGCACGCAAATAGCGTAGACTGAAAAACTCCAAATACCAGCGCTAGAAAATACATGATTTTATGCGTTAGACATAGCGATGATAAATAGATCAAGAAATGACTATGGTGGATTTATGTTTTTTAATTATTGAATATTCACAACACCATAAAATTGTTTCACACTTTTAGATTACATCAACTACAAATCAACATCACTAGTAACACATTATTATTTAAATAAAATTACATTTAAAATTAAAATAAAATTCAATAAACATTTCTTGATTCACAAACAGTACACAATGGGAAACACCTCTCATTTACCTTTATTATTGCATTTCTGTTATTCAACTCATATGCTTGCAGCAACTGCATATCTACATAGGCTTAACACATGATCACTCATGGATGCACATATATTACTTTTAACATTCACTCATACATGTGCATTCAAATGATGGGGGACAAACACATTACATTCTCTAGAGGAATCACAAAACAGAACATATGGATTTTACTGTACTTTTAACATCATGATTCCATCACAATAAACCATTAGGAATTACGTACAACAAGAACATCATTACACAAGATTACAGATGTCACTTTATGGGAAGGAACAACAATGCCACACCGCTATATAGAAGTCAGCATATGTGGGACACAATCACAATATATACGTACATGTACATAACACGCATCACCCATCACGCAACCACAAAGCACACATTTAGATTTTATTCAGCACACAATAACAATGTAGTCAAATACAACAACACAATGAGGATTTCAGAACTACATAGGCAGGTTAATAATATCATGACGTCATTACAAGATTCAACCATACACATCACAGATTCACCACTGTACCGCCCCTTTCGGAACTTTAACACTCAATACTACAATACAACATATACGTAAACAACAGTTTGGAACAGCATTATTAGGGAAATTTCAATGGGACAATTAATAAATATTGTCAGATCGCAAATCACTTATATATATAATACTACAGATGACAGCCGGAAGTTATTCAGCATTAGTGCCATTTGAATGGGACGCATACAATATTGACAGCTCAGTAGTCACTTATATATACAATACTACAGATGACAGCCGGAAGTTATTCAGTATTAGTGCGATTTGAAAGGGACGCATACAATATTTACATCTCGGCAATCACTTATATATACAATACTACAGATGTCAGACGGGAAGTTCGGAATTATTATTGCGATTTTAAAGGGACGCATACAATATTGACAGCTCGGCAATCACTTATATATATACAATACTACAGATGGCAGCCGGAAGTTATTCAGTATTAGTGCGATTTGAAAGGGACGCATACAATATTGACAGCTCGGCAATCACTTATATATACAATACTACAGATGGCAGACGGGAAGTTCGGAATTATTATTGCGATTTTAATGGGACGCATACAATATTGACAGCTCGGCAATCACTTATATATACAATACTACAGATGGCAGACGGGAAGTTCTGAATTATTATTGCGATTTTAAAGGGACGCATACAATATTGACAGCTCGGCAATCACTTATATATACAAAACTACAGATGACAGCCGGAAGTTCAGATTTTTCATGGCGATTTGAATGGGACGCATACAATATTGACATCTCGGCAATCACTTATATATTCAATACTACAGATGGCAGACGGGAATTTCGGAATTATTATTGCGATTTTAAAGGGACGCATACAATATTGACAGCTCGGCAATCACTTATATATACAATACTACAGATGGCAGACGGGAATTTCGGAATTATTATTGCGATTTTAAAGGGACGCATACAATATTGACATCTCGGCAATCACTTATATATACAATACTACAGATGGCAGATGTTACTTTATCATTTACAAACAATATTGCAGCAACATTGATCGATCACATTTGATGCACATTATACACAACTATGCACTTTCATTCATGTTAGCCTGGACGTGTGTTTGTTACTATAAGATCGCGTTTAAGAAATATTGATTACGCATATGAACAAACATTGCAAACATGCACTGTATGTGTGATATTTGACACTTTCACATTGAGATTCATTGGGGGAAAAAAACATTTCAGCCAAAAAAAATTAAACGCCCACTTTGAAAGCATTCGCGCCGCTCACATACAAACAGGTGAATACAATCAGCAATCATTACAAACTCACTACCATTGGACTAATCGTACTATAAATCCCACAAACAACATGGCCAATGCATCACTTGTGATCCACATCAGATCAAGTGCTTACCTTGTTACGCTGTTTTGAAAGATGGATGACGATGACATGGTAGACGCTGCTGGTGCTGCTATTGGCGAACTAGCTGTTGGTCGAATCAGGCAGCCTCGGCGGCTCAGACTGAGACAAAGGGGTCGTCTGGTTCGAGGTCCTCCTGTCTACAGGGTGAGACCCACCTTGGAAAACATGAGCAACTTTGAGGTTTTTGATAAGTATCGGCTCGATCGCGAACAGCTCATTGGCCTTTACGAGCTTCTTAAACCTCATTTGGAGCCACGTATACAAATAAGGACTGCTGTTCCCCCCATGAGTAAGATGCTAAGCTGTCTATACGTCCTGGCCTCCGGGAGTTTTCAATCCGGAGAACTGTACATGCATGGCCTGGCTCAAGGTACATTCTCTGTGGTGTTTGATAACTTTCTGGACGCCATGGTACGTATCAGTAAGCAATACATAGGATTCCCACAAAATGATGGTGATTGGAGGCGCCTGAAGCGGGAATTCTTTGATATTGCTCAATTGCCCAATGTCTTGGGAGCCATTGATTGTACCCACATTGCGCTGCGTGCTCCAATTGATGACTTGCCCTTCAGAAATCGCAAACATTTTCATAGCCTCAACGTGCAGTATGTTTGTGACGCACGGATGAGGATTATGCATGTGTATGCGAATTTTGGAGGGGCTTGTCATGATGCCCGCATCCTCTCTCTGTCGTCCCTGTGGAGACAGTTTGAGGAAAGACAAATGCCCCCTGGTTATCTCGTTGGTGAGTATTTGTGCACAACATGTTTAATTAGTTTGACAATTGCCCCTGTAGTCTTAAAATGTTAGCGTCATGTTCATCTATAGGATGCAATTTAACCATTTGTTATTTACCGACGCTAATGTTTACTTTTATTTAAATGCAGATATGTAGCATGTCTTACCTTAAGTGCTCAGATAGAGAATGCAATGTAACCATGTATTTAGCATTTAACACTATTTTATTTTTGGATAAATACGCATATGTAGCATGTCTTAGCTGAAATGTGAATATATTATCTCATGCAATTTAAGCCTGTCATTGTCTCTTTCCGCTAATGTGTAGTTTTAGTTCAATGCAGATATGTAGCATGTCTTACCTTAAGTGCTCAGATAGAGAATGCAATGTAACCATGTAGTTAGCATTTTACACAAGGTTTGGTTTAGGAGAAATACGCATATGTAGCATGTCTTAGCTGAAATGTGAATATATTATCTCATGCAATTTAACCCTGTCATTGTCTCTTTCCGCTAATGTGTAGTTTTAGTTCAATGCAGATATGTAGCATGTCTTACCTTAAGTGCTCGGATAGAGAATGCAATGTAACCATGTAGTTAGCATTTTACACAAGGTTTGGTTTAGGAGAAATACGCATATGTAGCATGTCTTAGCTGAAATGTGAATATATTATCTCATGCAATTTAACCCTGTCATTGTCTCTTTCCGCTAATGTGTAGTTTTAGTTCAATGCAGATATGTAGCATGTCTTACCTTAAGTGCTCAGATAGAGAATGCAATGTAACCATGTAGTTAGCATTTTACACAAGGTTTGGTTTAGGAGAAATACGCATATGTAGCATGTCTTAGCTGAAATGTGAATATATTATCTCATGCAATTTAACCCTGTCATTGTCTCTTTCCGCTAATGTGTAGTTTTAGTTCAATGCAGATATGTAGCATGTCTTACCTTAAGTGCTCAGATAGAGAATGCAATGTAACCATGTAGTTAGCATTTTACACAAGGTTTGGTTTAGGAGAAATACGCATATGTAGCATGTCTTAGCTGAAATGGCAAGATACAGAATAATATACAACTTTTTTTTGGATGTTTCAGAAAAATTTTAATACGGATTATCGTGTAAAAAAAATTATTTCTAAAACAATATACTATTTTAAGGATTCTGTTTGAATTATGTTCTGTTCATAATTTATAGGTGATTCTGGGTACATGAGCGGGCCTTGGCTCATTACCCCCTTGCGTAGCCCGACTGATGTGTCTGAGGAGCGCTACAATAGGGCTCATAAGAGAACCAGGGCGGTGGTTGAAAGGATGTTCGGGCTCCTGAAGATGAGATTCAGGTGCCTGGACTGTTCTGGAGGAGCACTCCAGTACAACCCAAAGAAGGTGGCTAAGATCGTTGTAGCCTGTAGCGTCCTGCATAATATTGCACAGCGGGCTGGGATGCTGCAGGCCGTCCCGGTGGACAGAGACCTCCTCAGAGATGAGGAGGATGATCCTGTTCTAGAGGGGGAATTCCAGGACGAGGGACTTGATGTCAGAGCAGACGTCATCAACCGCCACTTTAGACGGTAAAGAATAGAAGTTAGACTGGAGTATTGTCAATAGATGTGAACTCTAGGGAAATGACAAGTAGAGAATTGTGCAAACATGTTAGTATTGATCAAATTTTAAATTTTTTTTTTAATTTATTCATATAGGTGATGCTCTGGGCATTGGGTCCTGTAGCGAGTCTTTGCCACCTGGTTTTTAAAGAGGACATCAGATGGTAAGTAGAAATGTATGGACTGTTGCTGGCATGAATTGTACACAAATACATCATATGGCATACATTTTCAAAAATAGAATTTAGTTTACACATTACTTAAAATGTACATACTCAGAAAGGGATCCTCTAGAATGACTATGGTTCAATGTCACACATTAGAGGTTTGTTCTGCTCAATATGACTCATCTTCACACTTGATAGAAAATAACATAGGTTGATACACAGGCTTAGTAAGCTAGTGACAGAAATTTAGTATGAAATGGGGGGTGGGAGAGGGGTACAGAACTGATTCACACACTTGTATGAATTTTCTTTAAAATATTTCTTCCATTAGGGAGATGACTTAATCTAAAGACTGAAAGGGAACTATTAGAAGCCTGACAGTGAAGATTGCCCAGACTGACAGTGGGGGAAAAAGCCAAGATTGAAATTGAAGTATACCAATGGGATCATGTCTGGCATTATCTTTCAATTATGCTGACCTTGAAAACCATACAAAGACATGTTCACATGGTAAGTGCAAACTATTTGATAGAATAAGGCTGTGGAGACATCCTATTGGAGACACTTAGATGATTTTACTTTTTTATATGGTATTTCCCAGTCCTCTATTTAATGAACTGATGAATAAGACACCTATTGAAGATCAACTGTTTACCCCTGAATTGACTTTCAAAGACCATGCATTGTCCAGGTTGGTGTACCAATGCATGCTAGTGAAGACTGTTGAATATTATTAGCTTACATACATTAGTCATATTTAGTTCAAAATTATATATTTAGGGATCACAATCAGACACTTAGATGAATTTACTTTTTTAGATGGTATTTCCCAGTCCTCTATTTAATGAACTGATGAATAAGACACCTATTGAAGATCAACTGTTTACCCCTGAATTGACTTTCAAAGACCATGCATTGTCCAGGTTGGTGTACCAATGCATGCTAGTGAAGACTGTTGAATATTATTAGCTTACATACATTAGTCATATTTAGTTCAAAATTATATATTTAGGGATCACAATCAGACACTTAGATGAATTTACTTTTTTAGATGGTATTTCCCAGTCCTCTATTTAATGAACTGATGAATAAGACACCTATTGAAGATCAACTGTTTACCCCTGAATTGACTTTCAAAGACCATGCATTGTCCAGGTTGGTGTACCAATGCATGCTAGTGAAGACTGTTGAATATTATTAGCTTACATACATTAGTCATATTTAGTTCAAAATTATATATTTAGGGATCACAATCAGACACTTAGACGATTTTACTTTTTTAGATGGTATTTCCCAGTCCTCTATTTAATGAACTGATGAATAAGACACCTATTGAAGATCAACTGTTTACCCCTGAATTGACTTTCAAAGACCATGCATTTTCCAGGTTGGTGTACCAATGCATGCTAGTTAAGAATCACATGAAGAATGTT
This sequence comes from Bombina bombina, assembly GCF_027579735.1. Lineage (NCBI taxonomy): Eukaryota > Metazoa > Chordata > Amphibia > Anura > Bombinatoridae > Bombina > Bombina bombina. The sequence continues at coordinate 1,378,800,076 of NC_069500.1, read as the reverse complement.
GATTATTGTTAGCTTACATACATTAGTCATACTTATTTAATCATTAGATATTTAGGGATCACAATCCGAAAAAGGAATACATATTATAGTTGATATAGAGGTATTTGAATGGACATGAAATATTACATTTATGTTCAGCATACATATATTGTTGAAATGTGATATACATTATTATGTATAATTTGAAATTTGGATATTTAAATAGAATTTTGATTCAACAATATAATGGTGTATGTATTTCATTTCTTTTAAATCAATTTAATAATTATCTTTTAAAAATGTTGAACAAAGTTAGAGCATAGACACAAGATGATTTTAAATGTATTTTATGAATATTTGACAACGTGTGTATTAACTTTGTTCCATTTTTTTATTTGTCATTTCAGATTGGCATCTGATGACTTCAAGGAATATTTTTAGTTTTTAGATAAACGTATTCTTTTTTATTTTTACATGTTAATAATAAACATTTTATAATTAAATACATTCTTTTGAACAGATTCTACTAAATATCAATATAATCTGGCAATAAATAAAAGTTGGACTCCCATTACTGGTAGTTGGCTATTTGACAAGCACATGCATAAGATCAAATAATGCATTAATATTATAAAATCAACTGATTCCGAGAATATTACATTAAAATATCTTTTAGAACATTAATTGGGGAGTGAGATCCTTCGATGCTTTTCTTTAGAAAATGTAGATATTAAATTAATTTTGGATATGTAGTAAAAAGTTTTTTATTTTAACTTTTAAGAAGGTGAAGTGGTTCAATTACATTAAAGTGACAGTGTTGTTGAATGTAAAATTAATTTTATAAGATCTTGTATCTTCCTTAGGTATCTCAAAACATTATTTTCAAAATTATTTTAATTTTTACATTTATAAATGGTAGGTCATTTAAGTTGATATTTTTCACAAGCTAGTTATTGGATGCCAGATTAATCTATGTAATTTTCTAGTGGAGTCATTTAACTATACTTAGTAATATTATGTATATTTTAAAATATTACCTCTTGGGTTAGACATCAAATATCTATATAGAATTTTAATTCCCCTTTAGTTTATTTTGTCAATGTTAAATCAAAATTCAAAATGTTTGGGTCCTTAAAGGGACATTCACAAAGTATATTGCGTATAGATTTTTAAAAATATCATACAAGAATTTCAACATATTTAGAAAGTACTATAGAATTACATTCAGTCTTTAAATATACTTTTCAAAAAATACAGCAATGCACATATCTTAGTCAATTACATAAGGCATCTATATGCAAAAAACAATCAGCATCAAAATAGCCTATGTAGAGATGTATTTAATCCAAGAATATATATATATAATTACAATATAATGATTGAATAACAAAACATATTAAGTTGGTCAAATATAAGAATATTATACAAAATGCATACATAACATATAGCTTAATGTCCCTCTAAGCTGAAGGCTCCAAAATACCTCCTTTAATAAAAATATTTCAGTCAGTGTGTAAAACAATATAGAAGTTAATCTAAATTTGCTTTACTCATATGTTAGACTAATTTAGCAAAAGGAAGGTGCCTAGGTTTATGATATTTTAAGCATTATTGTGAAATGTTTCTTTAAAGGGACATGAACTCAAAATATACTTAAAGGTAGACAGTTAAAAAAATAATGATTTATACATTCTGAATGAGTATACTATTTTAATCAACTTTAAAACTTGTCTCATATTATGAATGCTCCTTGTGATGTTGCTATCATTACTTTAAAAATAAGGCATTAAATAGCTAATTTATTTGCTTCAGTACTCTGGACAGAACTTGCTTGTTTTGTTTGGAATAATTGATCCAACAATCGTCAAGGACAACCCAGGTTTTTTTTAAACAATTGTCCGTAATATAAAATATCATTATTGATTTGCAAAGAAACATAACAAGATAACTGTTAACATTTGATAATCGGATTAAATAATAAAGTTGATTAACATTTCATGCTCAATCACCAATGCTAAATTTGTTTGGACAGTGTCCCTTTAAGAGCTTTAAATAGTGTATTTACTTATCTTCCTATCTTGACAAACTTTGCTTGAAAAGCATATCGAGATCGGCTCAGTAGATGAAGATTGGTGGATGCACAGAGATGCCTTATGTGATTGGCTCAACCATGTGCATTTAAATTTCTTCTGTTGAGGATATATAAATACTAAGAGAAATTTATTTACATTTTAAAGTCTAAACAATCTTCTATCTCTACAGATCATTTGATACCATTGTTTGTTTGTAATGTCTATTTAAACTAAAGACGCCATTGCACAATAACATATATGAGCACTTCAGAGAAATACAAGCTCGAGGTTTATTTGCTAATAACAAACCTGTAGTTTAACATTTATAAACAGATTCTCAAATTTACAGTACTGACATTCTAACCGGAATTTGAACATTAAGAAATATTGCGTGGGAAACGCATCTTGAAACACCATATTTTCATCTTTAAACATTAGAGTCTAATTTCACGCAATAGCACACAATCAATGTGCATTATAAATACATTTAATAGAGCAATGTCAATACTTCACAATAAGTTAATAAATTTATTTAAAGAACAATAAAGACATACAATATTAAATGTGTATTTGTATTAAAGAAACAGACCGTTATTAAACCGAGAAATGTGGACAACATTTAATAATGTGACAGTATTAGATTTTAAAGAGTATTTAATCATTAATATTTAACGGATCACGGATATTAAATCTGCGTCACACATATCCGCATGACAGGCCCATGAGTTACAAATAAGTCTACATGAAAAATGAAGTAACAGCACCACCAAGCGGTATGTGTAAGGAAGTTACTAAGATATGAAACATTAAGGAACGGCCAATCAGAGTTCATCACACAAACACAACTTGAGTCAGGATGGTCTCACAGACATTCTAACAATATTTCAAACTTTTATCCAATCAGATGTACAGATAACTTGTCCCATGGTGCATCTCATGTTTACTTCAACATATAAAAGTCCATTACACGTTGCCATCTTTGTCAGTTCTCTAATGCCTGCAGGCAGTGTTATATATTAATATTATTATAATATATTTAGTAGCCAACCGAGCAGGCATGTCAGCTCCCAGGTTCACCAAGGAGGAGAGCGCTGCACTGGTCCACGCCGTCAAGGACTTTTATCCCCAGCTGTTTGGGAACAAGAGGAGCTCGACAGATGCGCCTGTTAAGAAGGCCCTCTGGGAGTCTATCACCAATGCGGTTAGATTGGTGTGTGACGTCCAGAGGACCCAGGATCAGATCATGAGGAGATTCGGAGATATGAGGTTGCGTTTATCCAAAAAAGTCAACCTCATAAGGGACTGGGTACAAGCCCGTAAAAGAGGGGGCCAAAGAAAGGCCCCGCGGAAACTGTACCTACTCCCTTATGAGGTGACTTTATGCGAGCTCCTCAATCTCCGGGTCCCCAAAAGATTTCGATCCTCGCCATCCTCGGCCTCCTCTTCTTCCCTCCCAGCTGCGGGATCTGAAAGTCCTGACGCGGGGGACAGGGCAGATGCTTCTCCGTCCGGTGGCCTGGGAGGAGATAGAGAATCTGAACCAGGTAATTATCCAACTTCATATAATATCTTATTTATTTTTTTATAATCAAAAAATGTGTATATAGTCAGATACTAAACCTATACAGATCTCACAACATACACTACATATGATGTTTAGATATCTGATTTTAGATTAGTGACACATGAAATAGGAATGATGTTTCTTGCGCTCTACAGAATATGCGTCACAGAGCGGAAATGTAATTTCTCATCCACGTTAACATGGCTTTGCTGTAAGTGGCATTGCTTTATACATGTTGTTCAAATGACGGATGCGTAATTCCGCTTGGAATCATTGCGCAATGATCGTGAAAATGGAATTTCTCATCCACGTTAACATGGCTTTGCTGTAAGTGGCATTGCTTTATACATGTTGTTCAAATGACGGATGCGTAATTCCGCTTGGAATCATTGCGCAATGATCGCGAAAATGGAATTTCTCATCCACGTTAACATGGCTTTGCTGTAAGTGGCATTGCTTTATACATGTTGTTCAAATGACGGATGCGTAATTCCGCTTGGAATCATTGCGCAATGATCGCGAAAATGGAATTTCTCATCCACGTTAACATGGCTTTGCTGTAAGTGGCATTGCTTTATACATGTTGGTCAAAATTATATGTGAATTCTTATATTATTGAAGAATACAGTATTCTTATTTTCAATATTATAGCTAATAAAAAACGAAGAATACAAATAAATTATAACATATGGCCATCAATTGATGATTATGAAATAACAACCAGAAATTATTAAAGATACAGTAAACAACACAAATGATTGAAAATAAGAGTCCAGGATATATTTATCATTAATTTAATTGAGGAAACAATTAACTCATGGGACTACCAAAGGATTAATATTTTTAAATTGATTTATTAATAATGTAAAGTTTTTAAACATGGCATGATTAGTATTAATGATATGCAATCCTCATTTAATATATTACAGATATGGATGTGGCTGCTGGATCCTCAAGCCAGGGCTTGTCACAGTATGGTATGTCTCTTTTTAATTGACATTTGTCTTAGAAACATGGACAGAACATTACATACTAAATCCACATTGTTCAATATTTATATGTAATGTCTCTTTAATAGATGAAAATTAAATAATTCTTCGGATATCCTTAAATAACATATTAGATTTGAATTGCATGCTCAATACCATTCATTACATCAACATATGGAGTAGATAATTCATTAACAACAACATTGTCGAATCAATTTAATTTTAGATTAAAGGGATACTGAGCTACAATTATTAATGTAGTCATTCAGATACAGTATGCAATATTAATAAACATAAAAATATAATACTATCATCATATGTGACATATTCTATTGCTAAATGTATTTTAAAATCAAGAAAGTACGTTTATGTGCATCTAAATTTTGGTTGACCAACCTGGGTTTTTATTGATGATTGGTGGATACCTTCAACAAACAATATTTATTGAATCCAATATTGCTTATCTGCCTTTAAGATTAAAATCTAGCAACATTCTAATTATAATAGGAGTCAATGTTAAATCATTTTGAACAGTTTGAACATAGAAATCAATGATTTAAATTAATCATGTCAGTGTCCCTTTAAGACAAAATAGATTCATTCATCTTTACATTCTTTTGATTAAACAATATTGATATATAATTCACATATTCTCTGTTGGAGTTACTTTATAGATATCTGCATACTCTAACAGCACCATGATTACATATTTGTAATAATCAATTTTGTTTTGTATTGTGATAAATATGTGTTGTGTCCTAAACAAGATTACTGTACATTGCACAAATGGCTCGATGTGACACATGTGTTTGTTTAGATTTGTCAACAGATGCTCTTCAAAATGTGGTTTGTGTGTATTCTTTTAACCTCTTAAGGACATATGACGGAATTATTCCGTCATAAAACAATTGAGCAAACTGAAAGCTGTGTCCTTAAAGGGTTAAGAACATTGATCAATGGGTATATTTAGATATGCAATAGCATCGTATGAGATGATTTTGATGTCTAATATAGTCTGACATTAAACATATGTTCAATACAGAATATTTAACAGAATCCCCTTGATTCAATCAAGCATTTTCTGGTGTAATGACTGCTCTATTCTTCACATTTTAAAGTTGATTAATGGTAAAATTCGAGACAGATGTGATTTAGTGATATCCCAAATGTGTTTCATAATATATATCTATATCATTCATAGAGAGAGTTGGTGTGGTGAGCCCACAGGAATCCAGCAGTGACATAGAGCCGCCTTTGCGGTCTCCTGGTAAGTCCATTGACTCATTTATATGTAATTGAAGGTGTATTGCTAATCAATATTATGATCATGATTCTGATGAAGCATAACATTAGAAAAATAAATAAGATTGTCTCTTCTGATTATATATTAATTTTCTTTTAATATTGAACGATTAATAATTTCAACTTTATTAGTCTCCACATTTGTTATTCAGAAGATGTATAACATATGTTTGTTTCCATGTTCTTTTTTTACAACAGTCATCAAGTGATACACACATGAGAAATCTTAAATGTTCTATGTAATATGCTTTTATGATTTTTACATTAATCCAAACAATACATCGAAAATATGAATCATTGAGAATAACAAATATAATGTAATTTGTATGCTCCATCAAAATGATGTAAATCATAACTTTGGGTGTGTATATCTTTAATGCAACATTGATGTGTGTCTTTGACCAACAGTAACATATGTTATAATATCTGTTGTTAACGTGTACACAACATGTTATGTTTTACAGAGATTGATTTAACATGTGGGACGGAGGAGGAAGAGGCTGCCTTGGAGTCTAATGGTATGTGAAATATATCTATCATGTTTCCAACATGTTTGTTTATTTGAAATAATTTAATTGAAGACATTCAAAGTCTACATCTTTTGCACTTTAAAAAGGAATATTATTTGTCTGTTCAAATACACTACTGCCCCCTTTCTATATCAGGCAGCATGAAATATATTTAATAGAAAATATGTAAAATTCATGACATCATTATGTCACATGCATATTCCAGGCCAAAACACAATAATAATGTTATAATTGTACAGACAGTCATTGATATTCATCTGAGTGCCTATATACATACCATATCCTAATTTCAGAATTTTTTACAAATTCAAACACACTTCGAAGTATATTGAAAACATAATCAATTTGAAATGCGTTGATTTGATGTCAGGATGTATGAGATGTTAATATATTTTCTTTAAATTTTCAGATGGATCCACCACTTCTGGTCATCTGGTTTCCGCCCCTGCCCAGTCACAGACCCCTCCCCATGCACAGACCCCTGACCATGGCCAGACCCCTGCACAGACCCAGACCCCTGCCCATGACCAGACTCCTGACCATGACCAGACCACTGCCGGCCCTTCCCATAGTTCATATCCTGTCCCTCCCAAAAAACGCACCTACACCCCCCTTCGCCGCTCTCCCCGTATTATGGCCCGTACAGCTGCCCAGACCCAAACTCCCCACTCCCCAGCTGTACGGCCTACCCCGGAGTGGCAGCTCACCCCTCCCCAAGCCATTAACATCCCTCCCCAAGCCACTCCCATCCCTCCCCAAGCCAATCCCATCCCTCCCCCCTGTCTCAACCTTCATTGTCCTGGGTGTCGGATTGTCCTTCCCAGGCACAGCTGTAAGTATCATTCAAAATACATGTTATAAGATACTTAAATGTACAGTGAAGTTAAATTTTGTAAATTGTGATTCCAATCCAGCATGCAATGTTAATCAAATTTATAATTTACTACTCTTATGAATTATTCTTCATTCTCTTGATATTTTTTTTGAAACAAAGAAATTCCTATAATTAGTTTAAACAATAAAATAATTCTGGCCATCATTTCTTTATTGTTGGATGAATGTATCCATCAACCAGCAGGGACAAACAAAGTTGATAAACAAATATTGGCTTCCATAAAAAGCAACATTCTTGCATTCAAAATCTAGCTAAAGAATGTAAAAATTTAATGAATATGTGTAAGTTTTAAAGATTTGTAATGTCATGCTCTATCTGAATCAGTCCATTAAATATTTAGGTTCAGTGTCCCTTTAATTGGATATCACTACATATACCAATCACCACTACTTGGATCCAACAATTTATGTACAAATGTTGATACATTATCTCTTGTCTAACCCAGTGGGAATGTAATTTCTTCAGGTTGCTATGTTTACACAGCTTGTCCTCAATGTCAAAATGTTTAAGGATAGGTGTGCCTACCACAGTATAATTTTAATTTTTTAATTGCTAATGTAAGTACAATGTAAATCCTTTAACAAGATTTGATACACTCAAGCTGTATAAGTGGATCATCTAAAACCAATTAAAGGGGACAATGTCCCTTTAATGATTTCTGTCTGTCTGAATAACCTAATTCATGTGTAAATAATAAATGTAAAATAATTGATGTAAAGAATTATTTGTCTTTATGATGACAATGTATGTTGTAAAATTTTTTCGTCTGTTGTGTAATTATCCTTAATATTTAATGTATTCTTTCTTTTAGGCTGTGACTCAGCATGGCTCATGCTAGAAAGTATAGCAAGAGTAGAGCAGGCCGTGTTGAGGAACGCAGCTGTCCTGAGAGGGATGAACGACACCATGCAGGCCCAGCTCCGGGTTCAGGACTTGACTCTGCGTGCAATTATGAGATTAAGTTCAAGGCCTGAATCTGGAGCTGGACATGCACAGGACGATGAAGAGGATGACCAGTAAGTGGAGGATCTGGAGATGCTCCATGGTGGCAGATAAGAATCCTCCGTCCACATGTTGATTTTGTTTTTTTATTGTTGCCATTTGGCCTTTTTAAAAGTTTATTGTTGTGCCTGTTGCACTCTTTTACCTTGTCATATGTCTCCAATGGGGCTATGCTGGCCCTTGGCAACTCTCTTCATGGACTGTGATGCACTGTGTTACCTTGTCATATGTCTCCAATGGGGCTATGCTGGCCCTTGGCAACTCTCTTCATGGACTGTGATGCACTGTGTTACCTTGTCATATGTCTCCAATGGGGCTATGCTGGCCCTTGGCAACTCTCTTCATGGACTGTGATGCACTGTGTTACCTTGTCATATGTCTCAAATGGGGCTATGCTGGCCCTTGGCAACTCTCTTCATGGACTGTGATGCACTGTGTTACCTTGTCATATGTCTCAAATGGGGCTATGCTGGCCCTTGGCAACTCTCTTCATGGACTGTGATGCACTGTGTTACCTTGTCATATGTCTCCAATGGGGCTATGCTGGCCCTTGGCAACTCTCTTCATGGACTGTGATGCACTGTGTTACCTTGTCATATGTCTCAAATGGGGCTATGCTAGCCCTTGGCAACTCTCTTCATGGACTGTGATGCACTGTGTTACCTTGTCATATGTCTCAAATGGGGCTATGCTGGCCCTTGGCAACTCTCTTCATGGACTGTGATGCACTGTGTTACCTTGTCATATGTCTCGAATGGGGCTATGCTGGCCCTTGGCAACTCTCTTCATGGACTGTGATGCACTGTGTTACCTTGTCATATGTCTCGAATGGGGCTATGCTGGCCCTTGGCAACTCTCTTCATGGACTGTGATGCACTGTGTTACCTTGTCATATGTCTCCAATGGGGCTATGCTGGCCCTTGGCAACTCTCTTCATGGACTGTGATGCACTGTGTTACCTTGTCATATGTCTCAAATGGGGCTATGCTGGCCCTTGGCAACTCTCTTCATGGACTGTGATGCACTGTGTTACCTTGTCATATGTCTCCAATGGGGCTATGCTGGCCCTTGGCAACTCTCTTCATGGACTGTGATGCACTGTGTTACCTTGTCATATGTCTCAAATGGGGCTATGCTGGCCCTTGGCAACTCTCTTCATGGACTGTGATGCACTGTGTTACCTTGTCATATGTCTCCAATGGGGCTATGCTGGCCCTTGGCAACTCTCTTCATGGACTGTGATGCACTGTGTTACCTTGTCATATGGCTCAAATGGGGCTATGCTGGCCCTTGGCAACTCTCTTCATGGACTGTGATGCACTGTGTTACCTTGTCATATGTCTCCAATGGGGCTATGCTGGCCCTTGGCAACTCTCTTCATGGACTGTGATGCACTGTGTTACCTTGTCATATGTCTCAAATGGGGCTATGCTGGCCCTTGGCAACTCTCTTCATGGACTGTGATGCACTGTGTTACCTTGTCATATGTCTCCAATGGGGCTATGCTGGCCCTTGGCAACTCTCTTCATGGACTGTAATGCACTGTGTTACCTTGTCATATGGCTCATATATTCCTTATTTTTACAAGATTATTTATAAACGTTGTGTATGTTTTCTTACATACTAATAAAATACATTTTATTTCACGAATCTTTGTCCTGATTCTTCATGTTATTTTTTGAAAGCTCTAGTTTATGTTGTTGATCCTTAAAGGGACCTACCAAATATATTTGTAATAATAAAATCATATATGTAAGACAATAGTAAATGACTTTAAGATTAACATCTCCAATGTAATCTTATTATTTGTCTTTATATATTTTTATCTTAGCTTTATCATTGCCTGATTATGATTAGCATAGTAATTGTTTTATATATGTATATATAGATTGCTATTTGTGTATATATGTATATTTCAATGTTCAGATCCATGTGTGTATTTAGAAACTCTGCATGAATTGATGCACCTTTACCAAATGATCTGAGTATTGATACAATGATATAATCCCTGTAAAGTGTTCATTTTATTGAAATAGTATTGTCTATGTGTATGCTCTTTTTAAAAACAAAATAATGTCCCTTTAAGTGATGGTGAGCACAATTGTTAATGAATGTATTTCCATTTCTAAAGCGTTTTTGTCCTTTTTACATGAACAAGGACATATAATCTTATTAATAAACAATCTTATTGTAATGTTGACAGCACATGTATTTCATTTTAAATTCTATATAATTGTAAAAGTGTAACCAAATAAATCTCTGTGTGTAATGCAAATAATTTAGATGATGAATATTTGTTAACAAAGATGTTAACAAAATACTTATCCTCCCATATATGGTTATAGGTAGGCTGACAATAATTAAACTTGAATAAATGACACGTTTAATCAATCCATGTATAACTATTGTTATTCCACAACAATCCAAACATATCTTAAAACATCAATGGCATATGTATTTCTCATGTGTATCTTTTAAATGTTAAAGATATACACCATAGCTATAGTTCAAGGGACAGTCAAGTCCGAAAAGATGAATCATGATTTGGTGACATTCCTAGATAGCAATCTAGACACATACTAGTTCCGAAAATATAAATACGTTTCTTAGTGATATGCCAAGATGTCACTGAGTCCTTGTATTGTCTGCGGTTTTTCTGCGATCTCGGATGCGCCATGTTGCTTAAGACGTCACCTGCCAGGCTGTCCAATGATTCCTTGTATTGACTGACGTTCTTACGTGATCAAGAATGTGCCTTTTATTGGATTGCGTTTTGACGCGATCAAGGATGCGCCTTTTTTTTTGGGCGTTCTTACGTGATCAATAATGTGCCTTTCATTGGATGGCGTTTTAACGCGATCAAGGATGCGCCTTTTTTTTTGGGCGTTCTTACGTGATCAATAATGTGCCTTTCATTGGATGGCGTTTTAACGCGATCAAGGATGCGCCTTTTTTTTTGCCTTCTTACGTGATCAAGAATGTGCCTTTCATTGGATGGCGTTCTTACGTGATCAAGGAAGCGCCATGTTAAGACGTCACATGCAAAGGTAAAAAAACGTCTGATTGGATTACGTAGTCCCGCAATATTTGTGTACGTTAAAAACGTTTGTGACTGCAGCCAATTTTAAAAACCTTGCGAATATGTATTATTTGCATCATGTTACATTGTTGACCCGTAGCTGATAAAGACCAACAAATTCTCTTTTGCTGGATGTCTGGTTGAATAAACGAACGAAAGCAAAATGTTTTCATGCATATGATATTTCGAGGCAAGTGCAAATCTGTATAGTCCATGTTTAATATGTTTGTCAACAATGTTCCTTTTTCTGAAAAATGACTTGTGTTTAATGTTAAAGATATCTAATTAATAAATATGCGCTATGTTTGAATAAAGTAATCAATATGCATTTATATTTATCATATGCTAAATATATGATGCCGACTTCTTCTAAATGTAATTTCGTTGTATATTTTATTAAAGGTTCATTAGACACTCACATTATAAATCAAAAGCTTTGATTTTGTCTCTAGTTAGATAGTCCATTGTTTAACCAATACGTTTATTTTTTCTTCTGTTCTACGAAAATGTAAGTAATTTTAAGACTCCTCGCAAAGCCTCTGAGTTTCATGTGAGTACCATCTCCAGCTTTCTCCAGTTTGTGTAAAGGGTCTTTTCATATGTTAATGATGGGGTATTGTCTTGTTTTACGGTTGTAATGGGGGTTCATCTATATTTTAAATATAGCTAACCCTATTTTATTTTCAAGTGTTTGAAGCTTTGTAATATTGATATCAGTATATGTTAATCTTGTTGTTTGTAGTAGTGTCTATTACATACAGTTCTGTTAAAAATATAGTATACTGTCCCTTGAATGCAAATGTTGTTTTTTGTATCATGTATGAGATCCACATTGATTAATCTTCAAATATATTATTGTTAGCATATTTCCCCCCCTCTCCTAAAAAAACTTTAAACCATATTCATTGTTCAAACAAATGTCTTTACAATAAAATATTAACACAATAATGTCTCTTAAAGAAAATAGACTTTATTTAACACGTCAATATAAATGTGATTTCAATATTTATTTTTTCACAAAGTACATGTAGATATGCCAACAAGCTTCAAATATGTGTTAGCATATGTAATGTTGTTAAAGGGACAGTTTCGACAGTATTCTAAAAGTCAATTATGTAATATCAATGATATCAAATGTTTCTCAACAATTGAACATTTGTCTGTGTTTATTTAAATTTGCTAGCTAAACCTATGAGGTTGGTGTGCTCATTTCTTCGATCTTGAAGAGTGCTTGTAATCATTATACAATTTGAGCACTAGAGGGCATTTGGATAGCATTTGTATATGTAAAACCTTGTGCTCATACAGCATATTATTGACCATGTATTGATCATTGATATCTAAAATGTTGTTATGTCTGAACAACAAATAAGTGGTCATTTTTCATAGTCAGAGATACAAGGGTAAGCACATAAGTCACACGTATTTCTCCATGTTTTGTTGTTTCCAACTTTATAATGCGTAATACAGTGTTTTCTTTGTAATCAATAATTTTCTGACTGTCCCTTTAAGCTGTGTTATTGGCATTCAAACAGTAATATGCCATCATGGATAATTGTAATGGTAATTTTGTTTGCGATTCGGGAAACAGTTTGGACATCACATCACAGAAACCAATCAATATCATGAACAAGGATAGGTATGTGATGATGTGGTTTTCACACACTTATAACCCACACTCTGCAAACAATCTCCCTCCATGGACCCGGTCCCATAGAAGTCGATTATATACAGAGTGTGGTCCACAAGTGTATGAAAACCACATCATCACATACCTATCCATTACACATTAAATTAAAAAAAACAGAAAAGATGGAAAAAAAAACTTACTTCCTCTTCCTTCCCCTCTTCCCACGGGGCTGAGGCTCTGGGAGAGGCAACTGCCGACTCCGAAGAGTTCTCCTTGGAGCTGTTGTGGGAAGAGTGGAAGGAAGAGTACTGGGACGACCAAGGTGAGGAGAAGATGGATGAGGAGGAGAAGATGGCTGAGGAGGAGAAGATGGATGAGGAGGAGTAGATGGATGAGGAGGAGTAGATGGGCCGGCAGGAGGAGTAGATGGGCCGGCAGGAGTAGATGGGCCGGCAGGAGTAGATGGGCCGGCAGGAGGAGATGGCCCAGCAGCAAGAGGCCCAGCAACAAGAGGCCCAGCAACAAGAGGCGGACCAGGAGGTAGACCAGCATGCGCCTCCCGGAAAAAGTGAACATTTCTTGGTGAAGCTGAAATATTCTGGTTTGTCCTTCTTCAATTCGATTCAGTATGGTGATGATTTGATTTTGTCCTTGAATAATTTGATTTTGGCCATCAAGTAATCTGTTGCGTCCTTCGATATTTTCTATCCGGGAGGTACGCATCTGGTCTATGTAGTCCAGTAGAACCCGCACCTCCGCTATTTCCTCTTGTTGGGCTTGTTGTTGTACCCGTGCACGGCGGGGTGCCCATGCACAGCGGTGTGCAGGTTCTTGAGGTGCCTCGGGTTCCACGGGATCCTCCTGTGCTTCCGGGGCCTCTTGATCATCTCCCATGCGCTCTTCGTCACGGGGGGCCTCTTCCCTCCGAAGTGGAAATTCCTCCCCACCACTCTCATCCCGGGGAGATGCATGAGGCTGTGTTTCCTGTGCTGCCTCCTCCCCAGACTCTGTATATTAAAAAAACAAAAAAAAGAAAAATGTATATATTAGCATATTAGAAAATCAAGCTTTAAATGACTTAGCTTACGATACAATTACAAATGCAGAATCATTAATCCACTTAGAAACCTAACAAACAATCAATACGATTTCAGCTTTTTCATAAACCGTGTTTGTGATATCTGTGGTCAATGTGAATGTTTTAGCGTTTGTTTTCAGTCTGTTTAAATGCACACCTAACCTATAGCCTAGATACTGATGTAACCGCAAAGTAATTGAATGCGTGTAAACAACGTTATAGCATTAATCGGATCCTTAACACATGAAACCCAATGTTTTATCTTTCATGATTTAGAAGCATACATTTTTTATCAACTTTCTAATGTACTTTTATTATCTAATTCGCTTAATTCTCTGTATATTCTTTGCTGAAAAGCATATCTAAATATGCTTAGAAGATGCTGATTGTTAGCTGAATATAGCTGCCTCCTGTGATTGTTTCACCGTGTGCATGGCTATTTCTTCATTAAAATATATCTCAAGAAGGATTCAAATTAGGTAATTTAAGTACATTTGAATGTTTTGTCAAATTGTATTCGCTACCTCAATCATGAAAGTAAATGTTTGCATATAGTGTCCATTGAAATACATTCGTATGTGAAATTATTGTTCAATGAGCTTACCGTCAGATGAGAGTGGCAGGTTCCCGGTATCAATTCCTCCGATACCGACTACTTCCCCCTCGGAGATGCTGGGCCGCAACATTTCCTCCCATCGGCAGTACTCGATCTCAAGGGCAGGTCCGCCACCGGTTCCTGCGGCATGTCGTGCCTCCAGACCTAACTTTTTTTTGAGTTCCAGTTTACAGTCCCGGTAGCGATGTTTGATAGAATCCATATCTCGGTTCCGGCCACCCACTGCATTGACTGCATTCCTGATCTCATTCCAGAGCCTCCTCCTGTCAGTCGGGGTTGTCTTTTGGTGCTGCAGCCTCCTATGCCTGGCCATATAGGCCTCTACGAGGGCCTCCTTCTCCTCCATCGTAAACCTCGCCTCCCTAGTCGCCTTGGCCTTCCCCTGTGATGATGCCCTCTGTTTCCCGGACTGTGAAGCCCTACTCTGACCGCCACTGGGCCCAGCCACTTGGTCATCTTGAACCAAGTGGCTGGGTCCACCCACCGCTTCCACCCCCGCTTCCTGCCCCCCTTCCTGCCCCCCTTCCTGCCCTGTTCCTCTCCCCCTCCCTCTACTCCCCCCTCTACCTGTCCCCTGCCTGGCCTCCATCTCTTCCCTAAACTAAACCCCAAATAATCAAACAAAAAGTGAGTGTGATGAAATGAAAGGGGGTCAAAATAAAGAACTAAAAAGACAAAAAAGGTGCTTAAAGTGTGAGAGGGATGTAAAAAAAACAAAGAGGGTAAGGAGTATTTAAATAAACGAAAAGAAGAAGAAGACTAAAAGGAGGATATGTAAACTAAATGTAACTAGGGGATGGGTATGGGATGGGTATGGGGTATGGGATAAGAGTAAATGGGATGAAAGGGAATGGGACTACAAAGAATGGGGTATGGAGTGTAGTATGAGGGGGTAGGGGGTATGGAGTGTATGTAGTGTTATTGATAAGTGTATGTATGTATTGAATGTGTTTGCGTGTAAATGTGTTAAGTGTACAGAAAAATCACTCGCTCGCTAACTCACACTACTACTAATTCTCACTAACAAACACTCCCACTAACTCTCACTAACTACCAGTAACTTACGCTCCCACTAACAACTCTCACTAATAACTCCCACTAACTCACTCACGCTCCTACTAACAGACTCTCTCCCACTCCCACTAACTCCCACTAACTCACTCACTCTCTCACGCTAACACTAACTCACTCTCAAAAATTCTCAAACTCTCTAATCTTAAACCTCCAATCTCCAAAGACCCAACAGCAACACAGTCAAAGAAGCCCTGCTTGTGTGGTGCTTATATACCCTGTGTAAATGTTTAATGATGTCCCAATTTCCGTTGTAAATAGTGTTCAGGTGTGCTTTATTAGCAATTAATATTATTGCAATGTGTATTAAGTGTGTGAATTTGCGCATGCTCATTTAGAGTTGGTATTTGTGGAATGTGTAGAATGCGATAATGTCATAGTGGTCGTTTTCTCTTTCATTGTACAATAGTATTCTTTTTAAATGTGAATTTGCGATGGTGTGTTCTTCGTGAAGTGTTGTATATGTATGTTTGTCATAATATATAGTGATATTGAATACGATCTTTTTTCTAGTGTATGTATATCTTTTTTAATCCTTGTTATTTTGCGATTTTCCGCATCTTAAAGTATATGCGTATTCCCCGTATAAAATTTTATTACAAATTCCCCCGCTTGTGAATGTGTAATGCTTGTGTGCTTTGTTGATTAATTGTTGTTGTGACATTTGCGGCGTGTTATTGTTGTGCATGATGTGGTATGCGTCATATGACCGAGCTGTGCGTATTCTCGCGATATCGAGTGTTAGGGGAAAAAAATCAATTTTTTGCCTTTCCCATTGATCTCTATGGGAGACTGTCTAACGCGGGCAGGATTACGCGTGTGACATACACGCGTTAAGAGCATCGTTAGATGGTCTTATTTGAACTCTAAATACCGGAGTCAAACAATGCCACGCGTTAGACATAAAACACGCGTGGCGTTAACAACCCATCTACCGCCGAACTCCAAATCTAGGCCACAAAAAGAGTTATAAGGGCTCAAAGGTAAGAGGTCAAAGGCAGGCAAAGGGCTGGTGCACTTGAGAATAAGTTGTTTGCACAAGTAGGGTGTTTTTCCCCCACTTTTTTTACAAGCAAAAACAGTTTACTTTTCAATAGACTTGTGCGCGGTCGAAAAAATTTGGTTCGCTACATTTGGTTTCGATTGGAGTTGTGAAAAAATTTGGTTCGAGACATTCGGAATAATTCGGTATGTGTCGGTAATTTGGTTTTAGAATTTATTTGTGTCGTTCCAAATTTTGAAATTCGGATGCATTCGAAACCGTTACACAAACTAAACCTATTAACCCCTAAACCGCACCCCCCCAGATCGCCAACACTACCTAAACCTATTAACCCCTAAACCGCCGTTCCCAAACATCATCAACACTAAATAAAGTATTAACCCCTAAACCGCCGTTCCCCAACATCCCCGACACTAACTAAAACTATTAACCCATAAACCACACCCCCCCCCACATCGCCAACTCTATCTAAACCTATTAACCCCTAAAGCGCCATTCCCAAACATCACCAACACTAACTAAAACTATTAACCCCTAAACCGTTGTTCCCCCGACATCGCCGACACTAACTAAACCTATTAACCCCTAAACCACAACCCCCACATCGCCAACACTAGCTAAACCTATTAATTAACCTCTAAACTGCCGGCCCCCACATCGCAATAACTTAAATTAAACTATATTAAGCCCTAAACCTAACCCTAAACCTAACACCAACTAACTTTAACATAATTTAAATAGACCTAAATTAAAGTTTAAATTATTAACTAAATAATACCTATTTAAATCTAAATACAAAGTAACTTACCTGTGAAATAAAACCTAAGCTACCTACAGTATAACTAATAGTTATATTGTAGCTAGCTTAGGTTTTATTTTTATTTCATGGGTAAGTTATTTATTTTAACTAGGTAGACTAGTTAGTAAAAAATAGTTATTAACTATTTACTAACTACCTAGTTAAAATAAATACAAACTTACGTGTGAAATAAAAATAAAACCTAAGCTGCCTTAAACTAAAACCTAACATTACAAAATAAAAAAATCTACCATTACAAAAAATAAGAAACAAAATTATCCAAAACAATAAAAATCCTAGTCTATAATAAACTACCAAGGGCCATTAAAATGGCCTTTTGTAGGGCATTGCCCTAAAGAAAACAGCTCTTTTCCTACAAAAGAAAAACACAAACTAACATTACAAACCCCTACCCCCAAACCCACAAAATAAAAATAAAGTTAAACCTAATCTACCCATTGTCCTGAAAAGGTCATTTGTATGGGCATTGCCCTTAAAAGGGCATTCAGCTCTTTTACTGCCCTTAAAAGGGCATTCAGATCTTTTAAGAGTGCCCACCCTAATCTAAAAAATAAAACCACCAGAAAATGAAAAAAAAAATTACACAAATTAATTATCAAAAATAATAAAAAATATTCCTATTCTAATACCCATTTAAAAAAAAAACAAAAACAAATTAAAAAACCTAATCTATAATAAACTACTAATAGCCCTTAAAAGGGCCTTTTGTAGGGCATTGCCCTAAAGAAATCAGCTCTTTTGATCAAAAATAAATACAAAGACCCACTAACATTACAAACCCCCACCCTCAAACCCACAAAATAAAAAAACTATATAAAAAACCTAATATACCCATTGCCCTGAAAAGGGCATTTGTATGGGCATTGCCCTGAAAAGGGCATTCAGCTCTTTTACTGCCCTTAAAAGATCATTAAGCTCTTTTAAGAGTGCCCACCCTAATCTAAAAAAACCCACCCAAACCCTTTATAGGTACTCACAGTTGTTGAAGTCCGGCTTGAATGATCTTCATCCCGGCGGCTCCATCTTCATCCAAGCGGCTCCATCTTCATCCACCGAGGGACCGGCATCTTTTTCATCCCTGCGGAGGCGGAGCAGTGATGCGCAAAGGGGGGGTCCTGGCCGAAGTCCGGGAGGAGGTCCGATGTGGAGATCCTGTTTTTTATTTTTTGTAATGGTAGTTTTTTTATTTTGTAATGGTTTCAGTGTAAGGCAGCTTAGGGTTTATTTTTATTTCACAGGTAAGTTTGTATTTATTTTAACTAGGTAAATAGTAAATACAGATGAAACTCGAAAAATTAGAATATCGTGCAAAAGTTCATTTATTTCACTAATGCAACTTAAAAGGTGAAACTAATATATGAGATAGACTCATTACATGCAAAGCAAGATAGTTCAAGCCGTGATTTGTCATTATTGTGATGATTATGGCTTACAGCTCATGAAAACCCCAAATCCACAATTTCAGAAAAATAGAATATTACATGCAATCAATAAAACACGGATTGTACATATCTGTAGAACAACATCAGACCTCTGAAAAGTATAAGCATGCATACTGTATGTACTCAGTACTTGGTTAGGGCCCCTTTTGCAGCAATTACTGCCTAAATGCGGCGTGGCATGGAAGCTATCAGCCTGTGGCACTGCTGAGGTGTTATGGAAGACCAGGATGCTTCAATAGCAGTCTTCAGCTCTTCTGCATTGTTCGGTCTCATGTCTCTCATCTTTCTCTTGGCAATGCCCCATAGATTCTCTATGGGGTTCAGGTCAGGCGAGTTTGCTGGCCAATCAAGCTCAGTAATCCCATGGTCATTGAACCAGGTTTTGGTGCTTTTGGCAGTGTGGGCAGGTGCCAAGTCCTGCTGGAAAATAAAGTCAGCATCCCCATAGAGCTCATCTGTGGAAGGAAGCGGAAGTGCTCCAAAATCTCCTGGTAGATGGCTGAGTTGACCCTGGACTTAATGAAGCACAGTGGACCAACATCAGCAGATGACATGGCTCCCCAAATCAACACAGACTGTAGAAACTTCACACTGGACTTCAAGCATCTTGCAGTGTGTGCCTCTCCACTCTTTCTCCATACTCTGGGTCCTTGGTTTCCAAATGAGATGCAAAATTTGCTCTCATCAGAAAAGAGGACTTTGGACCACTGAGCAACAGACCAGATCTGTTTTTCTTCAGCCCAGGTAAGACGCTACTGACGTTGTTTGTTGTTCAGGAGTGGCTTGACAAGAGGAATACGACATTTGAAGCCCATGTCCAGGATCCGTCTGTGTGTGGTGGCTCTTGTGAAAGTCCCCAACACTTTTGAATGACCTTTTCCTGACAATCCTCTCCAGGCTGCGGTCATCCCTGCTGCTTGTGCACCTTTTTCTTCCACACTTTTCCCTTCCACATAACTTTCTATTAATGTGCTTTGATACAGCACTTTGGGAACATCCAACTTCTTTTGCAATTACCTTTTGAGGCTTTCCCTCCTTATGGAGGGTGTCAATGATGGTTTTCTGCACAACTGTCAGGTCAACAGTCTTTCCCATGATTGTGATTCCTACTGAACCAGACTGAGAGACCATTTAAAGGCTCAGGAACCCTTTGCAGGTGTTATGGCTTAATTAGCTGATTAGAGTGGGACACTTTGAGCCTAGAATATTGCACCTTTTCACAATATTCTAATTTTCTGAGATTGTGGATTTGGGGTTTTCATGAGCTGTAAGCCATAATCATCACAATTATGACAAATCACAGCTTGAACTATCTTGCTTTGCATGTAATGAGTCTATCTCATGTATTAGTTTCACCTTTTAAGTTGCATTAGTGAAATAAATTAACTTTTGCACGATATTCCAATTTTTTCGAGTTTCACCTGTAGTTAATAACTATTTTTTACTAACTAGTCTACCTAGTTAAAATAAATAACATGTGAAATAAAAATAAAACCTAAGTTAGCTACAATATAACTATTAGTTATATTGTAGCTAGCTTAGGTTTTATTTTACAGGTAAGTTACTTTGTATTAAGATTAAATAGGTACTATTTAGTTAATAATTGTAACTTTAATTTAGTTATATTTGAATTATGTTAAAGTTAGGGGTGTTAAGTTTAGGGTTAGGTTTAAAGTTAGGGGGTATTAGGTTTAGGGGTTAATATAGTTTAATTTAGGTTGTTGCAATGTGGGGGCCGGCAGTTTAGGGGTTAATAGGTTTAGTTAGTATTGGCAGTGTTTGGGAATGGCGGTTTAGGGGTTAATAGCTTTAGTTAGTGTCGGCGATGTTTTGGAATGGCTGTTTAGGGGTTAATAGGTTTAGTTAGTGTTGGCGAGTTGGGGAGGTGGTTTAGGGGTTAATAGCTTTATTTAGTGGCAGGGATGTGGGGGGTTTGCAGTTTAGGGGTAAATAGGTTTAGTTCGTGTTGGCAATGTTTTGGAACAGTGGTTTTTGGGGTTAATAGGTTTAGTTAGTGTTGGCGATGTGGGGGGGGTGCGGTTTAGGGGTTAATAGGTTTAGTTTGGGTTGGCGATGTGGGGGGTGCGGTTTAGGGGTTAATAGGTTTAGTTAGTGTCGGGGATGTTGGGGAATGGCGGTTTAGGGGTTAATACTTTATTTAGTGTTGATGATGTTTGGGAACGGGGGGGTTAAGGGGTTAAAAGGTTTAGTTTGTGTCAGCGATGTCGGGGAAATGGTGGTTTAGTGGTTAATACCTTTATTATACTTAGAATTAGTGTCGGGGAACTACGGTTTAGGAACAATGAAAAATTCCAAATATGAATAATGGATCCGAAAATTCAGAAACTAATTTATCCTTTTTCGGATTTTTTCGGGATCTGTCGATTCGGAAATTCTGATGCATCCGAATCGCCGAATCGGCCAAAATTCTTCCGAATTCTGAATTTGTCTGAAACGAAACACATATGTCTACTTTTCAACTTGTAATACAAGCGCTAACCAATGCGTGCAAAAAGCTTACTTCTAGTGGAGTTAGTGGTCGAGCGGGAGCATTAAATACTGATCCACTCATAATCTGGCCCTTAAAGTAACGGTAAATCTGAGTGTTTAACAAGCGCTAGGATTTACCATCACTAAAAATCAAGTGGCGTTTAAGTGATCATATATGTGAAAAAGTGCGCTAAACTCACTCTGAATGTGCAGTTGCACATCGCTAAACTCAGCGGCTCTGGCCGCCCCGGGCACATCGCTCTTCTACAAATGAGGTGGCCTTGCGTGCATACAGAACACTGTCAGTTGACACGCACGGCTATTGGTTTAGAAGTGCAAATGTCACCCCATTCAAGGAGAGCGATAGGTGTGGGCACCTGGAGCCACTGAGATTAGCAATGTGCAACGGGACAGTAAGGGTGAATTTAGCACCCTTTTTAACATATATATGATAACTTAAACTGCACTTGATTTTTAGTATTTTAGTCATGGTAAATCCTAGCATTTGTTATATGCTTGGATTTACCATCACTTAAATTTCACAAAGAAAATAATCATACAACAGTTAACTATATAAAATATCCTGCTTCCAAAGGTTAAACTGTCTTAGCAACATGTTATGTAAAGAATTAGTCATCCAAGTCCATTGATTGTTACCACATGGTACTATTAATTACACCTGACCTCGTTATCTTAGTGTCAGTGGAGAGATATGAGAGAATAAAATATTTTAAGAAACCATTTCATAATTATAAAACTGATTTCAGCTGTGTAATCATTTTAAGCACTTTGAAAGACTCAGGAATACACTCTGCAGCAATCAGCACGGAACTGTGAGGAATTAGACAATTTTATGCATGTTAAACATCGCTAGAAATTTCTGGATGTGACAACAATTTTAAATAGAGATGTTTTAGATATGAAACTGTAAAAAAAAACAAAAAGCTATGTATGTATGTTTGATTGATCATATAACTAGTGCAATAAGTTCAAAGACCATTCTAGTTAAAAAATAAATCTGTTTTTCATCAAATATTTTTATTTTGAAACAAATTCCTTTATTTAATTATGACTAATGATATTTTTTTTGCAATTTACTTGCATTTGCAGCAATGCTTCTGTTAATATAATCTGTTGTATGCATTTGCCATCTCTAAATGCTACTACTTTTAATATCAGCAGAAGTTTATTTTCAAAGCTGTATATATTGCAAAAATAATTCTAACAGTATTTGAAATGTGCTACTGTGTAATTCACATTCAACATTTGAAGGGACAATAAAATGATAAGCAGAAGTATAATCTTACTGTTATATTCACGTTATTTTCCCCCTGTGCCCGCACCCATCTTAAATTTGTTGTTTTGTTTTAACCGTTTTCTGGCGCTAGTTGGACCAAGCTTTACATCTTTATACTGGTTGCTTCCATCTTGGAGCTTTGGTATTCTTGCACTCTGTGACAGAAGTCGAATACATTCACAGATCCATGATGGGTTATTGTGCATGATATAGTGCAGGAACATTACATATTTTTAGTATCTGAATTGCTCTATATTATGTATTCTTTATATGTTGGTTACGACACGTTTAAATCATGCATAAAATTGTCCAAATATAGTTCAAAACAAAGGAATCTATATTTCTCTATCATCTATCTATCTATTTATTTATTTATTTATTTTTTATTTTTTTCAAACAAGCTTTATTAGGAAAAATACTGAAACATTACATAAACAGAGTATCAGATAGAAACATACAGTTTCAGGATATTTACACCCAAATATCAAACAATGAAAGTATCATTTAGATTAAATTAGAGTCCAATTCGGTGTGATGATATGGGAAGGACCCCAACGTTTTGCGTTAAAGGCCCAACACACACCGTAGTGCGGGCTTAGCAGGTTTTCTTAGGGTGCAATAACATTAGTCTCTGCGAAAGAAAGCTTGACTTTTCAACAATTTTTTCGATGATTAACAGTGTGTAAATAATCATACCTATGTATACAAAAAAAAAAGAAAAAACGAGTTGAGACAACCCGAACACTCCAAGTACTGAGATAAAGAGGAAGAAAGAGAGAGAGAGAGAGAGAGAGAGAGAGAGAGAAAGAAGAAAAAAAAAATAATAATATTAGGGGGGAGTAGGAGGGGATGGAAGGGTTTTCCAGAAAGAATGGATTCAGCCAATGTCCATTAGGGTTTAGATTTATGCTAAGTTCATCCTTCCTTTCAGCTAAGGAGGGGGATGGTTCCAAACGGCCAGCATCATGTCATACATGACCGTTTGATTGTTCTTAATGTAGTGCAACTTTTCCAAAATTAGTAGCTCATTTACTGCCGATCGCCACTCAGAGAGGGTAGGCGCCTCTGGGGACAAGCCTTTTTGCTCCTGTGAGCATGATCAAGAGAAGGGCCCTTTTTTGTTTATCAGCAATGTTGGGAAGGTGTAAGAACAAAATGGTCTCAGGTGTGACTGGTATGTATGTGTTTAGTTTATCAGACATTTCACCAATGACAGTCACCCAATAGTTCGTTAATTTAGGGCAGTCCCACCATATGTGTATAAGAGTACCCGCTTCGCCACAGCCCCTCCAGCATGTGGCGGAAGACATTGGGAAGATACGATGCAATCTGGAGGGTGTGTAGTACCATCTGGTAAGCAGTTTAAGGTGTATCTCCTGAACTACCGCTGAAACTGAAGAATGTTTAACCCTTCTAAAAGATTTGAGCCATTCCTCTTCCTCTATAACATTATTGAGGTCCCTATTCCATGCATTGGTATAAGTCGGCAAATGCGTATCGGGTGGGATAAGCAGAAGTTTGTATATTTTTGATATTAGTCTTCCCGGAGGAACAGTGGCCGTGCACAGGGCCTCAAAAGGGGTGAGCTCCCTAAGGAAGTCGCCTTTGCCTTTGCGGTGTGTCAGATAATGTGATAATTGGTGGTATCTCAACCAAGAAGAGAAGATAGTCCCGCATTGATCTATCAATTCCTGCTGAGGGCAAAGTCTACCCCCCACGAGTGCGAAGTGCAAGGTCCCTGCTCTCAAGCTGTATGGTTTACACCTGCTTTTGCTCAAGTCGTAGTAAGGTAAATCTGGATTTTCTAGTATTGGGATTAATGGAGATGGAATGCTTGAGATGTGTGTGCTGGTGGAAATTAATCTGTCCCATTCTGATAGGGTTTCAGTTATTAAGTGATAGTTATACAATTTTTTAGGGCATTTAGATGAAGAAATCCAAGCAAGAGAGGCAACATTTTTTAAATGAAGGATCTGTCCATCTATTTTGACCCATTGTTTTTGTGAAGTGTTATGTGACCATTCAGTTAACCTCTGTAATTGTATAGCCCTTCTATATAAAGTTAGATCAGGAAAGCCTAGGCCCCCCCTATCTCTAGGAAGATAGAGTGTTTTTTTAGGTATTCTAGGTTTAACGCCAGTCCATATGAACTGTTCTAAAGTTTTCTGCAGGTTAGAGAGGAAGTCAGCGGGTAAGTGAATGGGAACAGTTTGCATAACATATAAAATACGTGGTAGAATGTTCATTTTGATTAAGCCTATCTTTCCCAGCCACGACAGCGACTTATTCCTCCAGGAAGATAGATCATTGATTATTTCTTTCCGAAGTGTAAGATAGTTGTTTTTAAAAAATTCGGAGGGGTTTGCTGACAAGTAAATGCCTAGGCATTTCAACTTGGAGACCGCCAAGGGGACTTTGTAATGTGATGCCAACAACTGAGTGTGCTCTGAGGGAGAGTTAATATTAAGAAGTTCGGATTTTGAAAGGTTAAGGTGAAAATTGGAAAGTTCTCCGTACGCCCTAAGTTCTGTAAGGAGTTCTGGGATCGAAGAGAGAGTGTATAAGACATCATCAGCGTATAACGCTTGTTTATGCTCGACATCCCCGATTCTGATACCTCTTATATTAGGATTAAGGCGTACTCTTTGTGCCAATGCTTCAATTGAGAGGGCGAAAAGCAAAGGGGACAATGGACACCCCTGGCGTGTTCCGTTTGATATGGAGAATGTGTTGGATAAAGATCCATTAACCCTAACCCGGGAATTGGGAGCTGAGTAAAGGGCAAAGACCATGTTAAGGAAGGGATCTCCAAAATTCATAGCCTTCATGACCTGACACAGAAAAAGCCAATCGACTCTGTCGAAGGCCTTCTCCGCGCCAGTCGAAAAAAGTGCCATAGGCACCCCCTCTACCCGCGCATAGTCAAGGATCTGCATCACCTTAGTAGTATTGTCTCGCGCTTCTCGGCCCGGAACGAAGCCCACCTGGTCGGAGGAGACAAGGGTCGTGAGATATTTGTTAAGACGCTTTGCTAGTATTTTGGCCAAAATTTTAATATCTAAATTCAATAAGGAAATAGGCCTGAAATTTGCTGGGGAGTTAGGGGGCTTTCCCGGCTTGGGTAGGATAGTGATATGCGCCTCTAACATTGTGCTGGAGAGTACTGGTTTTTCTATCAAATTGTTAAAAAGTTGGAGCATCAGTGGTTTTAATGTGTTAAAAAACGTCTTGTAGTACTTTAAAGTAAGCCCATCCGGGCCGGGACTCTTTCCGCTGGGGAAATCTTTTATGGCTTGTGAAAGTTCCTCCTCAGTGATATTTGAGTCTAAACTATCTCTCTGCTCAGAGTCCAATTGTGGCAAAGCAAGCACAGCTAGGTATTGATCTATGAGGTCCCTTTTATCCTGTACGCCTGCATGGGTGGTTAAGTCCTCTGGAGTCTTTCCTATGTTATATAATGTTTGGTAATAAGAATGGAAAGAATCAGCTATTTGTTTATTACCTGTGATTACTGAGCCATCTGAGTTTTGTAATTGGTATACATGTGTTTTTAATTGTTTTCTACGTACAGCCCTAGCCAAGAGCTTTCCGGGTTTATTACCCCCTTCATAGTATTGCTGTTTCACACTCAAAGTTTTGCGTTGGTAGGCTTCTAGGAGATGAGCTTTAAGATCTTTTCTAGCAGTGTCTAATGCGGTTTTAATTTCTATGTTGGAAGGGTTACCCTTATGGCTCTCCTCTAATCGTGTTATAGTGTGTAGTAGTTGAGTATGTTTTATTCTGTATTGTTTGGTGAGGCGCGCTTTATGTTTAAGGAAATCTCCCCGTATGACACACTTATGTGCTTCCCAAGTGTTTACAAATGAGGTGTGTAGAGGGTTGTTGTGTAAGAAGTAATCATCCAGAGATTTTTGAATATCTAATTTGATAATGGGGTCATTTAATAAGAATTCGTCTAATCTCCAAATATATGTCGTGGAGGGGAGGTCAGGCCATTGGACCGAGCACGTAACCGGTGCATGATCCGACCACGTTATAGGCCCAATGGTGCAATCTGTAACCATGTCCATTCCATTTGAGTCTGTGTAGAAATAGTCTATGCAGGAATATTTGTTATGTGGTGGGGAGAAGTATGTGTAGTCTCTATATGCCGGATGTAGGGTGCGCCACATGTCATGGAGCTGGAGATTTTGAATCGTGCTTTTGACAGACTTAAGTACTCTGGAAGGGGTACTTGCTGTGCTATTTGAGTTGTCAAGCTGAGTGTCCATAGCTATATTGAAGTCTCCTGAGAGAAAGGTCGGGCCCTTGGCTAAGTCCAGTAGGAGCTTAGAGATTTTTGACATAAATATGTGTTGTTCAGTGTTCGGACTATAGATTGTGGCTAGTGTTATTGGATGTTCATATAGGAGGCCAGTTATTATCAAATATCTACCGTCCGTATCTCTCTCAATGTGGGAAATTTTCAAAGGTACTGAACGGTGAATTAGTATGCCTACACCTCCTTTTTTTGAGCGCCCTGAGGCGAATAGGGCCGTGGGATATTGTGAGTTGAACCATTTCGGTTCTCTACCCTTATGAAAGTGTGTTTCCTGAAAGAACAACACATGGCTGTATAGATTCTTTAGAGCCCTAAAGGCTATAGATCGTTTACCTGGGTTATTCAAACCTTTGGCATTAATGGTAGTCATAGTTAGGCTGTGGGAGCCAAATTTGCTTTGACGTTGATTCATTCTGGAGGGGAAAAAGGGCGGGAAGGGGGAGAGGGAAAAAAAAAAAAAAGGGGAAAAAGAGAGAGAAGTGATATCAAGGAGCACGAGTTGTGATAAATTGAGGCAGTGAGAAAAGAAGGAAAAGAGTTAAGGAGAGCAGCAGAGAAAAAGACAAGAGAGTAGTAAGTAGGACCCGGAGTATACTCGTATTCCAAGTGGTATACTAGATATAATAGTGACGTACTTTACAGTACAATTGTAGAATAATTATGGCAAAACAATAGAATGTGAGAAACAATTACAACTGGGGTAGTAACCCTCAAGCTAGTACAATAGAAAAGATAATAAACTTTAAACTCTTAACAGTGATAATATGGAGTATCAGGGGAGCAATTAGGACTGGTCAGATTAGGATAACCGGTGGTAGGATGGAGGTATCGAGGAAAATGTGATAGGAGTAAATGAGCGGAGGCAGGAAGGAAGGAAAACGGAAAGGGGGAGTAAAGAGGGGAAGTGAGATAAGAGGAAAGCTGGAAGGGGACAAGGACTGGAAAAGAAAGGAGGGAAGGAAGGAGGGTAAAAGGGAACAAGAGAGGGAGAGGGAAGTGAGAGAAGTGTGTGATGAAGAGAAAAAGGAAAGGGGGAGGAAAAGAAGAAGGGAGGGGGGAGAAGAGGGATATGGGTGGGGTGGGGGCAGGAGGAGAAGGTAAAATGCTGGAAGAAAAGGAAAAAAAGGGAAAAGAAAGGAGGGAAGGAGGAGGGAAATTAAGAAGGGAATAAGGGGAAAGAGTGTAGAAGGGAGGAAGGATGAGGTTGGGGAGAGAAAGAGGAAGACTTAGAGGAAGAGAATAGAGAAGATTTGTGCAAAGGAATAAATGAGTAGGCCGAGAGACCACAAAACCTTATGTAAAAAACAGTTACCAAGACATTATTCAATCAGTTATGCACTAACATATGTGAAAAATAAGAAAGATCCAGAAAACATATCATAACAGCCACATGTCAAACCTTATTTGCTGATATTATAATTCAGGGCTATTGTGGAGAGGCGACAATGCATAACACCAAATACAAACATTTCAGGAAGCAACTATGTGGCCCTTAAAGATCACTTGGGTAATGCTATATCAGTGCAGTTTGCGCCTGGAAAGGCACGAGTGGTATTAGTTATAGATTTGAGAGTATATGCCCATGATCCTATTCCCGCCCCGGGCCCATCTCCCTTTGGGATATGGAATGTCTCTCTGACCCCTCACCGGTTCCATTTTCTTAACTGCTTGCCAGTCCAGAAATATAAATGTCTATGTACAGTGGTTGACCTCCACTGCTTAACAAGCTACCCAAACACAAGAAAAAGGATACATCTTGAAAGATCCAGGCAGGATGCCTTGAAATCTGGCCAGGCAGGATCATGACGACCAACAATCTCAAGCTCGTAGAGTTGATGAGGAATTTTCATGGGAAGAGTCCCCAAGAGGTTGATCCTTATCAATTGAGAGGCCGGAGTAGAAGACCTGCTCATCTGAGCCTGGGTGAAATATCACTGATTTGATCTGATGTGTGGCAACAAGTGAGACTGGAAAGCCCCATCGGTACTGGATTTTGTGAGCCCTCAACTTGGCAGTAATATGACCCAACTCCCTCCTTTTCTGGAGTGTGGTAGGCGACAAGTCAGAGAAAATTTGAATTTCCTCTCCTGCGTGATGGACTGGATGTTTGAGTCATGCACATCGTAGGATTTCCTCCTTGTCTCTATAGTTAAGGAAGCGGACAATGATATCCCTGGGGGGAGCTTTGGGTGGCGGTTTGGCCCTAAGTGCTCTATGTGCACGCTCTAAAGTTATGTCTGGTGAAGATGGGGAGTCCTTCAGAGTGCGGAATAAACTTTGGAGGTAACCAATTATAGCTGTGGGGTGTATGGTTTCTGAGACTCCTCTGAAGCGTAAATTGTTCCGCCGGCCTCTGTTGTCTAAATCCTCAATTTTATCAGATAACTGTTGTATTACCTCTGAGTTATTTTGGATGTCAGTGTTCATAACTTTTACTGAAGCTGAGCATTCTTGCTGTTTAATTTCTACCAGGGAGACTCTGGTATCCAGAGCTGAGATGTCTTTCCGTAGCTCATTAAAGAGGTTGCGCATTTCATGGACTGCGTTTCTGATGTCCTCCTTAGAGGATAAGTGTTTTAGGTCTTCCTTTGTGAGTGCCTGTTGTATTTGTGTGTCTGGGCCTGGTTTTTGTACATGAGTAGTGCCCAGGCTGGCGTCCATGATATCAGATGGGGAGGGGGTAGACGATTCTACTTGCTTTAAATATTTATTGAGAGTGCTTGCAGAAGTATTCTTATCCACCCTTTGCAGCTTTTTGCAAGGCATTCCTCAGCACTCTTTCTGTTGTATGAATGGAAATTTAAAAAAGGTGTCCCTGTATTAAAGTCATCACTTTCGCAATGTATCAATGTAGGAATAAGTGCTTGGGAGAGGGAGCGATAATTCACATCAGCAGGCTTAAATTGCGGTAAATCAAAATGTCCAAATTGTAGCACTAGGTTCTTTATGTCTTCGTTATTCACAAATTATAAATATAGTAAGCGCAGGGACAGCTTATATATTCGATGGCTGTATGTTAGTGGTAATTGCGCCTCCCTATACACCTTTTAGGTAATAATTAGGCAGATTCCCCAGGGTAGGCCCAAATTGTGGTAAGGAGTATTTGGTTTAGTCTTCAAGCAGGGGGGCCATCCAGTACATATTCCGTTAATTTAATGGGCACACTATCCCTCTGCACCATAATCTCTTGTGCCTCGGGTCTCACAGCAGAGGCCAAAATCCACCCCCACCCTCTACTCGGATGAGTCAGGAGTGCTGAATTATATGTGCAACGCCACGCGCTGTATATATCCAGTGATCGGTCAGGCAGAGTCTCTTTATATTTATTCGCAGGCACCGGCAGCAGGCCACCGGGCTGCTATGTGTAGAGCATGTGAGATTGCAGAAGGTGAGTGACGCACCTAGGCCTGTATCGCGGCAAAGCGTGTGTGCTGCTGGCTTACCCCCACTGAGGCGATTCACTCTCTGTGTCCTCCGCTCTGAACGGCAGCCTGTAGTAGAAAGCGCTTTTCTTTTCTCCGCTGAGAGCGGGTGTTAGGGGATAACTTGCAAAAAACAGTCTGTCAGCCTGAGCTCACTTCCACGGCACTAGTGATAAGGCAGCCGTTTCCTCCGTCTCTCACCCCCTCAAATGTGCCGGATGAGGCTTCCCGCAATTCACAGTTTGTTTAAGATAATCCCAGCAGTGGGTGATACTTCAGTACTCCCTCAAACATATAAAAATTTGAAGAAGAGGAGTATTTTTATAGCATGAATATACTATGTACAGCTTGAGGGTTGAAGAGCTCTCCTAAAACACAGCCATCTGCCAGCGTGGCTTAGCTCCGCCCCATTTATTTATTTTTTTATCTATCAATCTATTTATCTATCAATCATTTATCAGAGGTTGGGCCAAGTCATTGCTTTGCAAGTCCCAAGTAAGTCTCGAGTCTGCATTCAAGTCTCAAGCTAAGTCCTGCGTCAACACAGGCAAGTCCCAAGTTGAGTCCCAAGTCAAGACAGGCTAGTCCAAGTCAAGTTGCAAATCCTCAACTTTAAGCTTCAAGTGTTAATACCTTAATGACTGTGACGTACCATATACAACATCGCCGGTCATTAAGGGTTTTCTTGTTTACAATAGCGCTTTTATACCCTCCCTTCTCCATTCTTGTCACCGGATATAGCATGGTCTCACTAGTAAAAGCTCAAGTAAATATTACAAGTCATTAGTGATGTTTGCCCAATTTAGTGTCAGAGTATTAGTACATTTATACTAATTTATATCAGTGAGATTAGGTATAGACTATTTTCATTAAGAGCCCCCGCCTTATCAAAAATTAAAAAATGAAAGCTGATCCCTATGGAAATAAAAAGCCCCCCAAAATAAAAACACAGCCTAATCTAAACTAAACTACCAATAGCACTTAAAAGGGCCTTTTGTGAGGCATTGCCCTAAGTTAAACAGCTCTTTTACATTAAATAAATACTAAGGCCCTTTAACAGTAAAACCCCCCATCCCCCAAACTCCCCAAAATACAAAAAAACAATATTTGTAAGGGCATTCAGCTCTTTTACAAACCCATTAAAACCGTAATCTAAAAAAATAAATAAAAAATAAAAGAAATACTAAATCTAACCCCCAAATAGGTACTCACCATTTCTGAAGTCTGGCGGAGAAGGTCTTCTTCCAGGCAGTGACGTCTTCATGGAGGCCGCGATATCTTCTTCCAGCCCATGACCTCTTCTATCTTCATCCAGGACCAAGCCAGTGCGGAGCAGAGGTGACTGCGGAACAGAAGACCGGCGAATGTTGAGCCATCAAGCGTGGAGATCCTCTTTGTACAATCGTTGTCGCACACTAAAGATGGAATGCAAGGTACCCGTTTAAATATGAGGTACCTTGCATTCCTATTGGCTGAAAAATTAAAATCAGCCAATAGGATTAGATCTACTGAAATCCTATTGGCTTATTTGAATTAGCCAATAGGATTTGAGCTACTGAAATCCTATTGGCTATTGGATATCGCCGCCTTCATGACGACTTCACTGCCTGGAAGAAGATCTTCTCCGCCGGACTTCAGGAATGGTGAGTACCTATTTGGGGGTTAGATTTAGGATTTGTTTTATTTTTTGGGGGTTGCTTTTTTTTAGATTAGGGTTTTAATGGGCTTGTAAAAGAGCTGAATGCCCTTTTAAGGGCAGTAAAAGAGCTGAAAGCCCTTTTAAGGGCAATGCCCCTTTAGGGACAAAAGGTAGCTTAGGTTTTTTTAGTGTTAGGTTTTTTTATTTTGGGGGGTTTGGGGGTGGGAGGTTTTACTGTTAGGGGGGACTTAGTATTTTTAAATGTAAAAGAACGGTTTAATTTTAAATTTTTTTATAATTTTAGATTAATTTAAACTTAGTTTTTTTATTTTTAAAGTAATGTTAGTTTTTTTATTTTAAGTGTAATTTAGTGTTTTTAATTTTAGGTAATTGGGGTTAATTTAGGGGGTGTTAGGTTAGGGGGCTTAGTAATTAAATTACAGCTAGATTACAAGTTTTCAGCGCTATAGGGATATTAACGAGCGCCACAAAAGAGCTGTTAATTCACCTCCCTATAGCGCTGCTATTAAAAGTTTTTAAAAACCCGGCTTGTGCGGGCGATATGGTGGCATTGAGCTCCATACCTCAAATACAAGCGGTGTTTTGACGTGCTTGTGCACGATTTCCGCATAGACATCAATGGGGAGAGCCGGCCAAACAAAAAGCCTAACACCTGCGATCACAGAAAAAAATGCAGCCCCATTGATGTCTATGGAGAAAGAAAAAGTTACGTTTAAACCTAACACCCTAACATAAAAACCATGTCTAAACACCCCTAATATGCTGCCCCTAACATCGCCGCCACCTACATTACAGTTATTAACCCCTAATCTTCTGCCCCAAACATCGCCGCCACCTAAATAAAACTATTAACCCCTAATCTGCTGCTCCCGATATCGCCGCCACCAAAATACACTTATTAACCCCTAATCTGCCGCCCCCAATGTCACCGCCACTATACTAAAGTTATTAACCCTTAAACCTCTGGCCTCCCACATAACTAACACTAAATAAATATATTAACCCTAACCCTAACGTAACTCTAACCCTAAGTCTAACCCTAACCCCCCTAACTTAAATATAATTAAAATAAATCTAAATTAAACTTACAATTATTACCTAAATAATTCCTATTTAAAACTAAATACTTACCTGTAAAATAAAACCTAAGCTAGCTGCAAAATAAATAATAGTTACATTGTAGCTAGCTTAGGTTTTATTTTTATTTCACAGGTAAGTTTGTATTTTAACTAGGTAGATTAGATAGTAAATAGTTATTAACTATTTACTAACTACCTAGCTAAAATAAATACAGTTACCTGTAAAATTAAACCTTACCTGCCTTACACTAAAACCTAACATTACAATCAAATATAATAATTAAATTAAGAAAATACAATTATCTAAATTACAAAAAAATAAACACTAAATTACACAAAATAAAAAACGAAATTATCAAAAATAAAAACGAATTACACATAATCTAATAGCCCTATCAAAATATAAAAGCCCCCCCCCCCCAAAATAAGAAAACCCTATCCTACACTAAACTATCAATGGCCCTTAAAAGGGCCTTTTGCGGGGCATTGTCCCAAAAAAATCAGCTCTTTTACCTGTAAAAATAATACAAACAACCCCCCAACAGTAAAACCCACCACCCACACAACCAAACCCCCCAAATAAAATTCTATCTAAATATACCTAAGCTAACCATTGCCCAGAAAAGGGCATTTGGATGGGCATTTCCCTTAAAAGGGCATTTAGCTCTTTTACATTGTCCAAACCCTAAAAATAAAACCCACCCAATAAACCCTTAAAAAAAACTAACACTAACCCCCGACGATCCACTTACAGTTTTCGAAGACCGGACATCCATCCTCATCCAGGCAGGCAGCAGAAGTCTTCATCTAAGTGGGCAGAAGTCCTCATAGAATCCTGGAGAAGTTTCCCTTTAAGTGATGTCATCCAAGACGGCGTCCCTTACATTCCGATTGGCTGATAGAATTCTGTCAGTTAATAGGAATTAAAGGTGAAGAAATCCTATTAGCTGTTGCAATCAGCTAATAGGATTAAGCTTTCATCCTATTGGCTATTCCAATAAGCCAATAGAATGCAAGCTCAATCCTATTGGCTGATTGCAACAGCCAATAGGATTTTTTCCCCTTTAATTCCTATTGGCTGATAGAATTCTATCAGTTAATCGTAACGTAAGGGACGCCATCTTGGATGACATAACTTAAAGGGAAACTTTATTCTTCAGTGACCATCGGAAGAAGAGGATGCTCTGTGCCGGATGTCTTGAAGATGGACCAGCTCCGCGCCGGATGGATGAAGATAGAAGATGCCCTCTGGATGAAGACTTCTGCCCACTTGGATGAAGACTTCTGCCAGTTTCGATGAGTTTTTCTGCCCGCTTGGCGCTTGGATGAAGACTTCTGCTGCCTGGATGAGGATGGATGTCCGGTCTTTGAAAACTGTAAGTGGATCATCGGGGGTTAGTGTTAGGTTTTTTAAGGGTCTATTGGGTGGGTTTTATTTTTAGCTTAGGGTTTGGGCAATGTAAAAGAGCCAGAGGCCCTTTTAAGGGCAATGCCCATCCAAATGCCCCTTTTCAGGGCAATGGTTAGCTTAGGTATATTTAGATAGAATTTTATTTGGGGGGGTTGGTTGTGTGAGTGGTGGGTTTTACTGTTGGGGGGTTGTTTGTTTTTTTACAGGTAAAAGAGCTGATTTCTTTGGGGCAATGCCCCACAAAAGGCCCTTGGTAGTTTAGTGTAGGCTAGGTTTTTTTTTGTTTGTTTTTTGGGGCTTTTTTATTTTGATAGGGCTATTAGATTAGGTGTAATTCATTTTTATTTTTGATCATTTTGTTTTATATTTTGTGTAATTTAGTGCTTTTTTTTTGTAATGTAGATAATTGTATTTTATTAATTTACATTATTTTATTTTATTGTAATGTTAGGCTTTATTGTAAGGCAGGTTAAGTTTTATTTTACAGGTAACTTTGTATTTGTTTTAGCTAGGTAGTTAGTAAATAGTTAGTAACTATTTACTAACTAGTCTACCTAGTTAAAATAAATACAAACTTACCTGTGAAAAAAATAAATCCTAAGATAGCAACAATGTAAATATTATTTATTTTGTAGCTAGCTTAGGTTTTATTTTACAGGTAAGTATTTAGTTTTAAATAGGAATTATTTAGGTAATAATTGTAAGTTTAATGCGGGAGGGCGGCGGTTTAGGGTTAATAGTTTTTTAGTGGTGACAATGTCTGGGAGCGGCTGAATAGGGGTTAATACATTTTTTAACTGACGGCGATATCCGGAGTGGCAGATTAGGGGTTAATACATTTATTTTAGTATTTGCGATGCGGGAGGGCCTCGGTTTAGGGGTTAATAGGTAGTTTATGGGTGTTAGTGTACTTTTTAACAGTTTAGTTATGAGTTTTAAGCTACAGATTTGTAACATAAATCTCATAACTACTGACTTTAGATGGCGGTACGAATCTTGTCGGTATATAAGGTGTACCACTCACTTTTTGGCCTCACAGCAAAACCTTTATTAGGATGATTGCGATGTGAGTGAATGGCGGATTAGGGGTTAAAAGTTTAATTAGGCAGATGCGATGTTGGGATTGGCGGATTAGGGGTTAATATACTTTATTAGGTAGTTTGCGATGTGGGGGATGGCGGATTAGGGGTTAATACTTTTATTAGGTAGATTGTGATGTGGGTGAATGGCGGATTAGAAGTTAATAGTTTAATTAGGCATATTGCAATGTGGGGGTTGGCTAATTAGGGGTTAATATACTTTATTAGTTATTGTGGTCGGGATGGCGGTTGACAGGTAGATAGATACTGTCAACCGCCATCACATACTAATAAACAATGGGAAGAAAATAGAAGTAGTGGCCACCAACTTCATTTTTTAGACCTCGCTGTCCCACCGCAGGGACGACATCAAAGTCTAAAAATTGGACTCAAAGAACTACACCAGGAAAAAGAAGAAGAGGAAGCAGGGATCTAGAGAGGGAAGAAAGATTCAAAAAAGGAAATTTATGCTTACCTGATAAATTTATTTCTTTTACGATATGACGAGTCCACGGATTTAATCCTTACTTATGGGACGTCATGTCCTTCAGATTTAAGCTTGAACATCTCCCCAGACTCTTGAGATCTAAAATGGGTCTGAACGTTCCCTCTTTTTTGGGAATCACAAAAAGATTTGAGTAAAACCCCTGCCCCTGTTCCTGTATTGGGACGGGACGAATTACTCCCATAGTGGAGAGGTCTTTTACACAACGTAAGAACGCCTCTCTTTTTGTCTGGTCTACAGACAATCGTGAAAGAAGAAACCTTCCCCTTGGAAGGGAATTTTTGAACTCCAGTTGATACCCCTGGGACACGATTTCTAGTGTCCAGGGATCCTGAACATCTCTTATCCAAGCCTGGACAAAGAGAGAAAGTCTGCCCCCTACTGGATCCGGTCCCGGATCGGGGGCCGCCCCTTCATGCTGTCTCGGGAGCAGCAGCGGTCTTCTTGGGTTGCTTACCCTTGTTCCAAGCCTGATTGGGTCTCCAGACGGGCTTGGCTTGTGCCAAGTTCCCTTCCTGTTTAGCGGAAGAGGGAGGAGGGACTCCCTTGAAATTTTGAAAGGAACGAAAATTACTCTGTCTCCTTTGTTTAGATGTCTTTTCCTGAGGGAGGAGGTGACCCTTACCTCCCGTAATATCAGAAATGATCTCTTTCAATTCAGGCCCAAATAGGGTCTTTCCTTTGAAAGGGATAACCAAAAGCTTAGATTTAGAAGACACATCCGCAGACCAAGATTTTAACCATAAGGCTCTGCGTGCTAAAATGGAAAATCCTGCATTTTTTGCCGCCAACTTGGTGATTTGAAAAGCGGCATCCATAACAAAAGAATTGGCCAGCTTAAGGGCCTTAATTCTATCCATTATTTCTTCCAAAGGAGTCTCAGTCTTAAGGGACTCTTCTAAGGCGTCAAACCAAAAGGCAGCCGCAGTTGTCACTGGTACAATGTAGGCCGTCGGTTGTAATAAAAACCCTTGATGAGCAAATAGCTTTTTTTAGAAGACCCTCCAACTTCTTATCCATGGGGTCTTTGAAAGCACAACTATCCTCAATGGGGATAGTCGTATGCTTAGCCAGGGTAGAAATAGCTCCCTCCACCTTAGGAATCGTTTGCCAAGAATCCCTAACAGAGTCAGCTATAGGATACATTTTCTTAAAGTTAGGAAAGGGTGAGAACGGGATACCCGGTCTTTCCCATTCCCGCGTAACAATTTCCGAAATTCTCTTAGGAACCGGAAAAACATCCAAATAAGAAGGAACCTCTAAGTATTTGTCCATCTTACACAATTTCTCTGGCGGTACCACAATAGAATCACAATCGTCCAGAGTTGCTAAAACCTCCCGAAGCAACAGGCGGAGATGTTAAAGTTTAAATCTGAAGGACATGATGTCCCATAAGTAAGGATGAAATCCGTGGACTCGTCATATCTTGTAAAAGAAATACAGATTAAAAAAGAATGAGCTAGAACGAAAGAAGGCAAATATCTTTAACCTCTCTAGTACAACTCTAGGAAATGGCGAAATAAATCTCTTATCAAAGGTTTAAATTTCCCCCCCAAGTCTGCACCAGATAAGTTTCAGACTTATATTGACATACAAAAATTCATACGTACTTTGACATTAAAAAGATATTTCATCAAGAGTACTCCTAGTATCAGACCCAATCAACAACTACTAAATGGTCCAGACTACCAGACCATTAGAGTGTTGAATAGTCTAAACAATGTTCCACCAGATACCCAATAATCTGGGGAAGACCCATTAGGGGACCTGTTAGATTTATCTATATACACGATCCAGATTCGGTCATTGAACCCAGTCATTTTAAAAGAAGGTCCTCTTTTTATCCATATTCAGCAAAGGGCAAATATATTACTACATTCAACAAATTAGTCTGTAGGGATCTAACCAAATTATGGGAAAGAGAATCAATGGGTAACAAAATATAATGATAATTTAACGTGTGAAGAGAGAAAAATATTAAAATCTCTTCAGGATAACAGAGATATAGTGATCAGGGCAGCCGACAAAGGGAGGGGTAGTCATACAGAATCACACTGACTATTTAGAGAGGCAACAAACATTCTAAGTGATATTAGTACATACAAAAATCTCACATTGTGATCCCACAATCACATACAAAAAAAGAACTCAATATCATACTCAGGGACGCTAAGAATGACAATATTCTTAACTCTGATGAGTTTAACTTTTAATCGGAGACCCACCCCTCCATACCAACTTTTTATCATCTGCCTAAGGTGCACAAATCGCTCACCAA
The DNA here is from genome assembly GCF_027579735.1 of Bombina bombina. Taxonomy (NCBI): domain Eukaryota; kingdom Metazoa; phylum Chordata; class Amphibia; order Anura; family Bombinatoridae; genus Bombina; species Bombina bombina. The sequence goes on along the minus strand of NC_069500.1, from coordinate 1,378,761,462 downwards.
ACCACCCGGAAGACCTATCATTTCGGGCATAGGGTGTTTAACTAATAATCTTTTCATCTATATTGATCACTACCTCCAACCCATTGTAAAATCCACAAGATTATATCTTAGGGACACTATGCACACTATACACATGTTTGAAGGTTTAGAATGGGAAGAGGACTTCATGTGGATCACATGCGACGTATCTTCGCTGTATACATGTATTACACATGTTTTGGGAATCACAGCGGTCCAGAAAATATTAGAAGAAAGCAATATGTCTCAGACACATCTCAATTTCATTATAAAAGGTATACATTTTATATTAAATCACATTTTTTTTTTTTTTTTTAAAACAGTTTTACAAACAGGTACAGGGCACAGCGATGGGGACAATGTTTGCCCCATCCTATGCAAATATATATATGCATAGTTTTGAGAAAAAATACATTTGGGACAATAATCCTTTTTCAAAAAACCTCATAAAATGCTTTCGTTATATTGATGACATTATTGTCATCTGGAGGGGCCCCATAGTAGACTGCGAAAATTTCATTTTTCATATGAATAATAATGATCGCAACTTAAAATTCATTTCGAAGCTAGATAAAACACAAGTAGAATTCCTTGATCTACAACTCTTTATTGATGAAAACAGTAGAGTAGTGGTTAAAAACTAACGTAAACCCACAGACAAAAATAGGTTTCTTAATGCCCATAGTGGTCACTTACAAAGATGGAAGAAGAATATCCCTTTGGGCCAGTACCAAAGAATTAAGAGAAACTGTATGAGGGATAGTGATTACATCAGGGAGGCATCACTACTAGATCAAAGATTTCTAGAAAAAGGCTATAACATAAACATCATAGAAAGAGCCAAAATCAAAGTACATGAAATGAATAGAGATTCACTCCTGAAACCCAAAGAAACTTCAAAAAAGAATATGCATAGTAGTAATAACGCAAGGTTTGTTACCACTTTCACCCAGGGAAGTAGAGATATTTATAACATACTTAAAAAGCATTGGGGAACATTAAAAGCAGATCCCATTCTAGGTGACTCTTTAGATGACAAACCCTTAGTCACTTTTAGAAAGAACAAGGATCTAAAAAGTATCCTAGCCCCAACAAAATTACACAGTGTCACTAACAAGTGTTCCAATAAACCTACAAATTGATTACAGCAGAAACCGAGTACATTCAGATGTGGTGGCGCAAGATGCGGTATGTGCAACCAAATAGAAAAAGAGGACACCTTTAGCAACTTTAATGGGTCAAAAATGTTTAACATTAAATACAAAAGCTTTTGCAATTCCACATATGTGGTTTACCGTTTAATTTGCAATTGCAATCTGATCTATGTGGGAAGGACTAAGAGACACATAAGAACTCAGTTTAATGAACACATTAACAACATCGCAAAAGGTCTCACAACACACAGTGTATCTGAACATTTTCGCATTTTTCATAACTCAAACCCTGACAGTTTAAAAATCAAAGTCATAGATTGGATACCACCAAACAAATTTACCAATAGACTTCTTGCTTTAAGACGCAGGGTAACGTTTTAGATACACCAGTTAGAGTGTATGCACCCACAAAGATTAAACATGGAATTAGATCTCCAGGCATTTATGTAAATCTGGCAACATTTAACACATAGTGCATTTTAATTGTAGCATAAGGCATTTTAATTATGTCTAGGTATTTTAAACTCTGAATGTTCTAACTCTGAATGTTTAATTTCTAAGCATTTATTTTTATTTTATTGTGAATATTGTACTTTCTGAAAGCAATTCTGATCATATAAGCATATGATTTTATTGTTGTTGTTGCTTTTTACAAACTCAAGTTGTAATGCATTTGCATATACCTCTCATTCTCCTGTTTGCTAATTACATGTACACTGTTTATTTATAGCAGCTTTCAAACCTGTCCCTGTTCACACTTATCCCAAAATCCTATGGAGGGGGTGTGGACATGGGTAAACGTGGGATTGGCTGTTCAGGTGATTACAATTATAGGTGGGCCCTTTATAAAAGCTGGTAAGGGCACTACCTGAGCATTCAATTTTTTCTCATGAAAAAGTCAGATTGTATACTGACGAAACGCGTAGAGAATTTTATATGAACTAAACTCCTTTTGGGAGCATCTTGGAATGACATATTTCATTTCCTCAGTCATGCTGTACTGACCATCTTTTGCATACCCTTGCTCACATTTGGTTTTAATGGCTATGGTGAAAAAAGGATAGCAGAGGAGTTCCATAACTGAGCACAGACTGAATGGAATATATGTTTTTATGCTTTTTTATGTTTTTAATCTTGTAAGTGTTCATTTATCACTTATGCACAATTATATGTATATTAAATGACCTGCACCTAGTTTGGGTTGCGCTTGTCTTTTCTTCTCCTTACAGTTCTTAAACACAGAGTGGTTGGAAAAATTGCCACTCACATTACTAGCAGCAATCTATTTTTGACTGGGTCCCTTTACAGTGGTCACGGAGATGATACATCGTTTGATCCCAGCCCTGTTGCAAACAGTCTATTTGATACTTACCAGCTCTACACTTATCTGGCCAGCGCTGATATTACTTTTTTTGGTCTTGTTAGGTGTTTGTTAATACTTCCAGGGAGTTATGGTGCTCACATTTTCAGAGCAATACTTGCTGCGCCTGCCTATGTGTGGCAAAGTGAAAATGGAGTCAAATTTCACCATTTTCGCTACGTAAGTCCTTGCGCTGAATATGCAATACAGTATTGCGACGCGGTTTTATGTTGGTTTATGGGAGTAAAATTAGCGGGCGACGGGTGAATAATACGTGCTGCATTTATATACGGCACCTTATATGTGATAGCAATATCTGACTAAAAACTGAAAAAAGAAATAGTACAACATAGAGCAGTAACGTTTTAAATTAACTGTAGTTGATTGAAATGTAACTCACCATATAGGTCAACGCGTTTCGGCCCACCAATAGGGCCTTTTTCAAGACTTGGGTGAAGACTTCTCACGGTAGGGTGATCTTCAAGGGGTTAGTGTTAGGTTTTTTTAAGGGGGGATTAGGTGGGTTTTAGAGTAGGGTTGGTTGTGTGGGTGGTGGGTTTTAATGTTGGGGGGGTTTGCAATTTTTTTTACAGGTAAAAGAGCTGATTACTTTGGGGCAATGCCCCGCAAAAGGCCTTTTTAAGGGCTATTTGTAATTTAGTGTAGGGTAGGGCTTTTTTATTTTTTGGGGGGGCTTTTTTATTTTGTTAGGGGGATTAGATTAGGTGTAATTAGTTTAAAAATCTTGTAATTTGTTTATTATTTTCTGTAATTTAGTGTTTTTTTTGTACTTTAGATAATTTTATTTAATTGAATTTAGTTTAGGGAATTCATTAATTATAGTGCAGTGTTAGGTATTATACCTAGGTATTATACCTAGTTAAAATAAATACAAACTTGCCTGTAAAATAAAAATAAACCCTAAGCTAGCTACAATGTAACTATTAGTTATATTGTAGCTATCTTAGGGTTTATTTTATAGGTAAGTATTTAGTTTTAAATAGGAATCATTTATTTAGATTTATTTAAATTATATTTAAGTTAGGGGGTGTTAGGGTTAGAGTAGCGGCGGTGTAGGGGGGGCAGATAAGGGGTTAATAAGTATAATGTAGGTGGCGGCGGTGTCGGGGCGGCAGATTAGGGGTTAATAAGTATAATGTAGGTGGCGGCGGTGTAGGGGGGCAGATTAGGGGTTAATAAGTATAATGTAGGTGGCGGCAGTGTGGGGGGCAGATTAGGGGTTAATAAGTATAATGTAGGTGGCGGTGGTGTTGGGGCGGCAGATTAGGGGTTAATAAGTATAATGTAGGTGGCGGCGGTGTCGGGGTGGCAGATTAGGGGTTAATAAGTATAATGTAGGTGGCGGTGGTGTAGGGGGAGCAGATTAGGGGTGTTTAGGGTATATGCTAGGAGTAAGCGTTACCATAGGAATCAATGGGATATCGGGCAGCAGCAAACATGAGCTTTCGCTGCTTTCAGACTCCCATTGATTTCTATGGTATCCGCCGGCTCCAGGGCGGCGGATTGAAAACCAGGTACGCTGGGCCGGAATAGTGGCCAGCGTACCTGGTAGAAATTTGATAACTAGCAAAAGTAGTCAGACTGTGCCGAATTTGCATTCAAAACATCTGTAATGACGTAAGCATCGATCTGTGTCGGACTGAGTCCGGCGGATCGTATGTTACGTCACAAAATTCTACTTTTGCCGGTCTGTAGGGTTTGATAACTAAGGGGAATCAGGCTCGCCACAAATACGCTGCGGAATTCCAGCGTATTTGCGGTTGACGGCTTGATAAATAGATGCCATAGAAAGAGTTGCAGTAACTTTTTCACATGACATGGGAGTGTCAGAGAGTGAGACAGAGGCAAATGTGTAGTTTGATAAGGATGTTATGTTATTATATTAAAGCCAAGACTTAGGCCTCTAGTTATCAACGTGTCTACTTACCTGCCATCGCCGGCCCCAATACGCCCGCCTAAGCTCGCCTACCATCGCCGCCGCGGACCTGAATAATCTCGCCAAAGTTATCAATAAAGCTGTCAAAAAGCTGCGCACCAAGTACGGGGCAATGAGCAGCGGACTGTGATAGTTATCATTCATCCGATCTCGCTGCTCTTTGGCTTTTTCCCAGCTTTATTGCTAGCCTGTCACTAAACACCCATACTAAACTACACTGTTCTACCCCCTATACCAGCGCCCCCGGAGCCCCCCGCAACTAAATAAAGTTATTAACCCCTAAACCGCCACTCCCGGACACCGCCACAACTATAATAAATGTATAAACCCCTAAACCGCCGCTTCCGGAGCCCACCGCCACCTACATTATACCTAGTAACCCCTATCCTGCCCCCCCTATACCGCCGCCACCTATAATAAATGTATTAACCCCTATCCTGCCGATCCCGGACCCCACCGCAACTAAATAAAGTGTTTAACCCCTAAACCGCCACTCCTGGATCCCGCCGCAACCTATATTAAACTTATTAACCCCTAATCTGCCCCCCTACACCGTTGCCACCTATAATAAATTTATTAATCCCTATCCTGCCCCCCTATACCGCCGCAACCTATAATAAAATTATTAACCCCTAAACCTAAGTCTAACCCTAACCCTAACACCCCCCTAACTTAAATATTAATTAAATACATCTAAATATTATAACTCTTATTAACTAAATTAATCCTATTTAAAACTAAATACTTACCTTTAAAATATACCTAATCTAGCTACAATATAAATAATAATTATATTGTATCTATTTTAGGATTTATTTTTATTTTACAGGCAAATTTCAATTTATTTTAACTAGGTACAATAGCTATTAAATAGTTATTAACTATTTAATAGCCACCTAGTTAAAATAAGGAGAAATTTACCTGTAAAATAAAAACTAACCTAAGTTACAATTACACCTAACACTACACTATCATTAAATAAATTATTCCTATTTAAAACTAAATACTTACCTGTAAAATAAACCCTAACGCCTAGATTTAGAGTTTTGCGGCCAAAGGGGTGCGTTAGCTACGCGTGCTTTTTTCCAGCCGCATCTTTTAAATACCGCTGGTATTTAGAGTTCACAGAATGGCTGGGTTTTCAGTGCGTTAGGCTCCAAAAAGGGAGCGTAGAGCATAATTTAACGCCACTGCAACTCTCGATACCAGCAGTGCTTACGGACGCGGCCAGCTTCAAAAACATGCTTGTGCACAATTCCCCCATAGAAAACAATGGGGCTGTTTGAGCAAAAAAGCCGCGTTCAGCTCCTGACGCAGCCCCATTGTTTTCTATGGGAAAACACTTCCTACGTCTGCACCTAACACCCTAACATGTACCCCGAGTCTAAACACCCCTAACCTTACACTTATTAACCACTATTCTGCCGCCCCCGCTATCGCTGACACCTGCATATTTTTTTTAACCCCTAATCTGCCGCTCCGTAAACCGCCGCTACTTACATTATCCCTATGTACCCCTAATCTGCTGCCCCTAACACCGACGACCCCTATATTATATTAATTAACCCCTAATCTGCCCCCCTCAACGTCGCCTCCACCTGCCTACACTTATTAACCCCTAATCTGCCGAATGGACCGCACTGCTACTATAATAAAGTTATTAACCCCTAATCCGCCTCACTCCCGCCTCAATAACCCTATAATAAATAGTATTAACCCCTAATCTGCCCTCCCTAACATCGCCGACACCTAACTTCAATTATTAACCCCTAATCTGCCGACCGAATCTCGCCGCTACTGTAATAAATGGATTAACCCCTAAAGCTAAGTCTAACCCTAACACTAACACCCCCCTAAATTAAATATAATTTAAATCTAACGAAATAAATTAACACTTATTAAATAAATTATTCCTATTTAAAGATAAATACTTACCTGTAAAATAAACCCTAATATAGCTACAATATAAATTATAATTATATTGTAGCTATTTTAGGATTTATATTTATTTTACAGGTAACTTTGTATTTATTTTAACCAGGTACAATAGCTATTAAATAGTTAAGAACTATTTAATAGCTAAAATAGTTAAAATAATTACAAAATCACCTGTAAAATAAATCCTAACCTAAGTTACAATTAAACCTAACACTACACTATCAATAAATTAATTAAATAAAATACCTACAATTATCTACAATTAAACCTAACACTACACTATCAATAAATTAATTAAATAAAATACCTACAATTATCTACAATTAAACCTAACACTACACTATCAATAAATAAATTAAATACAATATCTACAAATAAATACAATGAAATAAACTAACTAAAGTACAAAAAATAAAAAAGAACTAAGTTACAAAAAATAAAAAAATATTTACAAACATTAGAAAAATATTACAACAATTTTAAACTAATTACACCTACTCTAAGCCCCCTAATAAAATAACAAAGCCCCCCAAAATAAAAAAATGCCCTACCCTATTCTAATTTAAAAAAGTTCAAAGCTCTTTTATCTTACCAGCCCTGAACAGGGCCCTTTGCGGGGCATGCCCCAAACAATTCAGCTCTTTTGCCTGTAAAAAAACCACATACAATACCCCCCCCCCAACATTACAACCCACCACCCACATACCCCTAATCTAACCCAAACCCCCCTTAAATAAACCTAACACTAAGCCCCTGAAGATCTTCCTACCTTATCTTCACCATACCAGGTTCACCGATCCGTCCTCGGAAGTCTTGATCCAAGCCTCGGAAGTGTTGATCCAAGCCCAAGCGGGGGGCTGAAGAGTGACGTCCATCCTCGGGCTGAAGTCTGGATCCAAGCGGCGGCTGAAGAAATCCATCTTCGGGCTGAAGTCGGAAGTCCATCATCGGCATGAAGTCTTCTATCAAGCCGCATCTTCAATCTTCTTTCTTCTGGAGCGGAGCGGAGCCATCTTCTTTCCAACCAACGCGGATCCAACCTCTTCAACCGACGCCTACTTGCCGAATGACGGTTCCTTTAAATCACGTCATCCAAGATGGCGTCCCTCGAATTCCGATTGGCTGATAGGATTCTATCAGCCAATCGGAATTAAGGTAGGAAAATTCTGATTGGCTGATGGAATCAGCCAATTAGAATCAAGTTCAATCCGATTGGCTGATCCAATCAGCCAATCAGATTGAGCTTGCATTCTATTGGCTGATCGGAACAGCCAATCAGATTTTTCCTACCTTAATCAGACAATCAGATTTTTCCTACCTTAATTCCGATTGGCTGATAGAATCCTATCAGCCAATCGGAATTCGAGGGACGCCATCTTGGATGACGTCATTTAAAGGAACCGTCATTCGTCGTTCAGTCATCGGTGGAAGAAGATGGCTCCGCGTCGGCTCGTCTGAAGATGACTCCGCTCCGGATGGATGAAGATTGAAGACGCCACCTGGATGATGACTTCAATCGGATGGAAGACTTCTTCAGCGCCGCCTGGATGTTGACTTCAATCGGATGGAAGACTTCTTCAGCGCCCCTTGGATGATGACTTCTGCCGCTCCGGATGTCTTCTTCTGTTCCTTCGGTGGTCGGCTGGCTGAAGACAGCTAAAGGTAGGATGATCTTCAGGGGGGTAGTGTTAGGTTTATTTAAGGGGGGTTTGGGTTAGAGTAGGGGTGTGTGGGTGGTGGGCTTTAATGTTGGGGGGGTTGTATTTTATTTTTACAGGCAAAAGAGCTGAATTCTTTGGGGCATGCCCCGCAAAAGTCCCTTTTAAGGGCTGGTAAGGTGATAGAGCTGTTAACTTTTTAATGTAGAATAGGGTAGGGCATTTTTTTATTTTGGGGGGCTTTGTTATTTTATTAGGGGGATTAGATTAGGTGTAAGTAGCTTAAAATTGTTGTAATATTTTTTAAATGTTTGTAACTTATTTTTTTTATTTTTTGTAACTTAGTTTTTTTATTTTTTGTACTTTAGTTAGGTTATTTAATTGTATTTAATTGTAGTTATTTGTAGGTAATTTATTTAATTAATTTAATGATAGTGTAGTGTTAGGTTTAATTGTAACTTAGGTTAGTTTTTATTTTACAGGTAAATTTCTCTTTATTTTAACTAGGTAGCTATTAAATAGTTAATAACTATTTAATAGCTATTGTGCCTAGTTAAAATAAATTGAAATTTGCCTGTAAAATAAAAATAAATCCTAAAATAGATACAATATAATTATTATTTATATTGTAGCTAGATTAGGGTTTATTTTAAAGGTAAGTATTTAGTTTTAAATTGGATTAATTTAGTTAATAAGAGTTATAATATTTAGATGTATTTAATTAATATTTAAATTAGGGGGGTGTTAGGGTTAGGGTTAGACTTAGGTTTAGGGGTTAATAATTTTATTATATATGCGGCGGTGTAGGGGGGCAGGATAGGGGTTAATAAATTTATTATAGTGGCGGCGGTGTAGGGAGGGCAGGATAGGGGTTAATAGGTATTATGTAGGTGGCGGCGGGGTCTGGGAGCGGCGGTTTAGGGGTTAACATATTTATTAGAGTGGCGGCGGGGTCCGGGAGCGGCGGTTTAGGGGTTAATCAGTTTATTAGAGTGGCGGTGGGCTCCGGGAGCGGCGGTTTAGGGGGTAATAACTTTATTTAGTTGCGGCGGTGTAGGGGGGGACAGATTAGGGGTGTTTAGACTCCGGGTACATGTTAGGGTGTTAGATGCAGACAGCTCCCATAGGAATCAATGGGATGTCGGGCAGCAGCGAACAGGAACTTTCGCTATGGTCAGACTCCCATTGATTCCTATGGGATCCGCCGATGGGCCGGAAAAGTGCCGAGCGTACCTGCTAGTTTTTTGATAACTAGCAAAAGTAGTCAGATTGTGCCGAACTTGTGTGCGGAACATCTGGAGTGACGTAAGAATCGATCTGTGTCGGACTGAGTCCGGCGGATCGAAGCTTACGTCACTAAATTCTACTTTTGCCGGTGTCTAGGGCTTGATAACTAAGGCGAATCAGCCTCGCCACAAATACGCTGCGGAATTCAAGCATATTTGAGGTTGACGGCTTGATAACTAGAGGCCTTAATGGTAGTTATGGCAGATAACAAGCTATCTAACAATTCTTAGAAGTGCTCACTAATGTACAGTGTGCTTATGGTATAAAATAAGAAGATAAAAATCAATTTCTGTATACATTTCCTATGATGAGTTAAAAGCTTAACTGAGAAGAAGAACTCTTGTGACTTTCTACTATTCTTTACATAATATATATGCAGGTCAAGCCGAAGAAGCTCTGGAGACAGCCAGTCGCACAATCTCTGTTTCAGTGACCAGAAATAATACAGGGGCCCTGTGCTATAACTTATAATGTATTTGTTTAGTTGGTTAATATCAGACATAGGTTTCCAAAATGTTATATTATTATATATATATATTATATTTTTTCTTCACATGTTTTATAAAATGATATCTTATTGAGCATTGGGTCTACCTTGCATCTCTCTAGGAAGTTTATATTCCTGTTTGTATAATTATGGTGCATTTTCTGGTGTTGTGCTACATATAGCCAGTCTTGACATAGTGCTGGGCTTAAAGTGAATGTAAATTTTGAGGAATGAGTGTCCGGTTTTTAATAATCCTATTTGTGTTTGTGTGCCAAAAGAGAAAGGTTGTCAAGACTCAATTATTCCCATCTCCTCTACAATATATTCCTTTAATACTGGCATTGACTATAAATTAAATTTCAAGATGGCTACACTTTCCTGCAGAATATGTAGGTCTGCTCTTATTTTGACTCTCATACATGCTTTGTAAATGCGTGCCCCCTCGTGAAAAAAAAATGCCCCCCCCATTTAATTTGTTCTGGAGCCGACCCTGGGTTTGTTGTGCTTTTCTGATCTCAGATTAAAGGGACATTTTAAAACAAGTATTGCATGCCCTAATTAAACACTAAGGGACTGATTACAAATCAACTGATACTGATTGCACCTGGCCCATACTTTAACATTGACTTTACACAACCAAGTAGCCAAAGACTTGTTTCATGAACAAAGGCCCCGATTACAAGTTGAGCGCAAAATTGCACTTTTGCAAGCACGATATTTGCGATCCACTCGTAATAATATTTTAATTGGCCCTTAATGCAAACGCTTTCATAGTCTCCAATGGGAGCCTCATTCTTATGCCGTAAGACATAGTACAGAACCTAAGCTCAATGAAAGGGGTAAGCCATGCAGCAAATGTAAATATATATCTATATGAATATATATACTGTATATATATATATATATATATATATATATATACTGTATATATATATATGCATGTGTTAATATGTGTATATAAACATTGTAAAACATACATATATACAGTATGTATATAAGCATATACATATATATTTACTGGCACCACACAGTTCCCATAGACCGCAATGTAAAGGCACTTTCCCCACACCCGTCACATTCAAAGAGACAGTCTAGTAAAAATTAAACTTTTATGATTTAGATAAGGCATGTCATTTTAGACAACTTTCCAATATACATTTATCAGCAAATTTGCTTTGTTCTCTTGTATTCTTAGTTGAAAGCAAAAATTAAGGTAGACTCATATGTTAATTTCTAATCCCTTAAAGGCCACTTGACAGTTTGTTTTACAGCTAGAGAGCATTATTTCATGTGTGCCATATAGATAACATTGTGCTCATGCCTCGTGAAGTTACTTATAAGAGGGCACTGATTGGCTAAAATGCAAGTTTCTCAAAAGAACTGAAATAAGGGGACAGTCTATAGAGGCTTAGATACAAGATAATCACAGAGGAATAAGTTTATTAATATAACCGTGTTGGTTATGCAAAACTGGGGAATGGGTAATAAAGGGATTATCTCTTTTTAAACAGTAAAAATTCTGAAGTAGACTGTCCCTTTAGGCCCATAAAACTGTTTCATGCAAAAAAATTTTTTATTAAAACACAACTTCACACAAAAGTTTGGGACCAATTGGGCACTTTTTTTTTAAATTAACCAGAGGCCTGACCTCTGGTTAATTTTCGGAGAACTAATTGCTACCACAAGTTCTCGGTAGCAATAACTAGCCGCTTGTAATAACTGCTTAATGGTTATTTATGGCGCCCCTGCCAACGGGAGAATTTGCTCATTTGTAGGAACATGATAAATTAGCGCTCCACTTGTAATCTAGCTCATAATCATCTAGATTACGAGTTTTGCTCTAAACAGGGTGCGAAAATAACGCCAAAAAATGCCTTATTTCACTCTCCATAGCGCTGCCATTATGAGTTACTGAAAAGCCTCCTTGTGCTGTGCGGTATGGTGCGTTAAGCTCCATACAGCACAAAAGCCAAGGGCTGATTTGACGTGCTCATGCACGCTTTCCCCCATAGACATTAATGGGGAGAAAGTGTTAGAAAAAAACTAACACCTGAAGTGCGGAATGGCAAATCGCTGTAACGCCATTGTTGTTTATGGGGAAAAGAAAAACACCCTAACATAAACCCTAAGTCTAAACACCACTAATTCGCCGCTCCCTGACATCGCCGACACTAAATAAAAGCTATTGACCCCTTATCCGCCGCTCCACGACCTCGCAACACTAATAAAAGTTATTCAACCCTAATCCTCCGCTCCCCGACATCGCCGGCACTAAATAAACCTATTAACCCCTAATCCTCCGCTCCCCGACATCGCCGCCACTAAATAAAGTTATTGACCCCTAAACTGCTAGCCCCACACATAGTAACTACTAAACTAAACCTATTAACCCCTAAACTGCCGGCCCCCCACATCGCAAAACACTAAATTAAACTATTAACCCCTAACCCTAACTTTAAATTAAAATTGCAATATAACTATCTTCAAATAAATAAAAACTTACCAGTGAAATAAAAATAAAAAGTTTAAACTATAAATTAACATAACATTACTATTCTTTTTTTTTTTTTTTTTTTTTTATCTTTATTTATAACAAAGAATCAAAACATGTATTACACACAAATTGTCACTTATTGCACAATTACATTGATTCATCTCATTTACAAATTGCGAAAATAACAAAATGCCAAAAAAGAGAAAAAACATATCACATATACATGTTAAACCTCTGCTATCTAACTTCGATGTTAATATTCAGTCTGCATATATTGTTTACATAGCATCTATAATAATCTATTAGGTTTTATGCTATACCTACACATCTTCATGAACAAGGCAGTAATTCAAATCGGCTATATACAAACAAAGCCTACAACAAAAACAAAAGCAAACAAAAACAAACAAAACCAAACTAAACAAAACCAAACAAAACAAAACAGAACAAAACCAAACAAAACCAAAAAATTTTTTTAAAAAAATGGGTTGCCCCGCGCCCGACCCACCGACTCCCATTACTCGCTCCCCGCCACACAGTGTTCAGGAAAACGGCCGGCATATATGTTTACTTGAACAAAAGCTGAATTACAAAATGGTTTGATCAGTTTCTTTTGACAGGATATTGGCAATGACACAATGAATCTCTCCCATTTCCTAAAAAACGGGGCCAAGTATTCCTCGTATGGGTATGACAAATTGAATTGTTCTATTGTGTATTGTGCAGTTAACGCATTTTTAAGGTGTAAAATTTTGGGAGCTGAACATGACTTCCACTGTTTTAGTATAAGATTGCGCCCAATTAATATAATTGTATTTATACGATTGTAATTTTTAGAGACACCTAGATACTTAACCAAGAAAAAAATCTCTAAAGGTACCAATTGATGATCCAGAGGTAGAACTGCATTCATCCAGTAATTAATTTTTTGCCAAAACTGCAAAATTTTGGGGCATTGCCAAAAGCAATGAAATAGATTTGCTTCTGCAGCCCTACATCTAGAGCAAAACACCTTAGTTTTATACCATTTGGACAAAGTTCCTGGCGTAAGATAGATCTGGAGACAAATTTTAATATGAGATTCTCTCCAAGATGTCGGTACCCAAGTTTGTTGTATTATTTTAAAACTCTTGATAATAGTCTGATCATTTATATCCGGAAACCTCTTATGCCATCTTGCTACCATATCATTAACTTGTACCATATTGGGGAAATTGAATAAAGTCCAGTCGAGTAACTGGATATCCTGTTCTGCAGTTCACCCAGTGACCAAGTTGTGCCATATTTTTGCAGTATTTCTAAAAGAAAGTGACGTACTTGAAGGTACACGTAGAATTCACGTGATGTAAGATCAAACTTGCCGCGTAATTCTGCGAACATTATTGGATGACCATATGTTCCTACAATTTGACTAATTGATTTAAGCCCTTTTATCTCCCAAGCTTTAAAGATCCTATTTGACAATCCGGGACTAAAATTAGGATTGCCACAGATAGGTAAGTAATGAGACACACAGTTTTTGCCAAGCTACTATAACGTTTTTAAGCATGGATAAATAGAATACATTTGAAGGCAGTGCGGTCAAAGGACAATGAAGTAGCGCTTTTAGTTGAAGAGGTGCCATTAATTGAGATTCCCATCTAAATGTGGAAATTTGATCTTTTTTGGTTATCCAATCTATAGCAAATCTAGCCGAGGTGACTAGATTATATGCTTGGATATTAGGTAGTGCTAGGCCGGCAGCCCAATTTGAATTCATAAGTCGATGGGAGGCAATACATGGTTTAGCATTCTTCCATAAGAATCTAGAACATGACTTATTATACTTGAGAACGTCCTTCCTACGCATAATAATTGGAATATTTTGAAAAACATACAAAAGCTTTGGAAAGATAATCGTTTTAATCATAACCACACGGGCTGAAATAGGGAGGGAAGTCCACTCTTCTAATTTTCTCATACAGTGTTCCAGACATTGTATATAATTCAACTTATACCAATCATCTGGATTTTCGGAAAGTCTAAGACCCAGGTATGTAATTTGGGATACCTCCGAGAAAGGATGGATAATACTGAGTGCCGGGTTTCTATGTAGCCATAGCAATTCCGATTTCAGAATATTGACCTTATAACCTGAGATTGCTCCAAACTGATGGATAATGTTCTGCAGTATTGGGAGTGTCTTCCTAAAGTTAGACAAAAATAGTAATAGGTCGTCTGCATATAACAGCAGGACCAATTTCTCACCCGCCAATGAAATACCTTCTAACTCCTGTCGAAGTTATATAGCTAAAGGCTCTAAACAGATATTAAAAAGCAAGGGGGAGAGTGGACAACCCTGTCTGGTCCCTCTCTGTAAGGTAAAGCGTTGTGATGTCATATTATTAATAATGATTGCCGATGTAGGAGAACTATAAATTAATCTAATATAATTACTAAAATGCCCAGAAAGTCCGAATTGACAAATGGTCCCAACCAATCCGGTCAAAAGCCTTCTCGGCGTCGACCGTTAATATAGCTTTATCCTGTATCGCGTGAGATCCCACCATCCTATGTTTGTTCCAGAGAGATTCTATGAGTACTAAGACTTTCCTCATATTCCTTACCGGATTCCGCCCTGGCATAAAACCAGATTGGTTTCCATGTATTAAGTCCCCGATGTATGGCTTCAATCGATTGGCTAGAATAGCAGCTAACAGCTTGTAATCAGTATTAAGAACTGAAATAGGCCTATATGAGCTTGGTGTTTCAGGATCTTTATCCTTCTTCAAGATAAGAGAGATGTTTGCGGCGGCAAAGTATGGTGAACAGGTAGTATTTTCTGAAAAATTAAAATTAAATAACTTACTCAACATTACTATTCTAATAAAATAAAAGAAACTACCAATTAAAAAATCTAAATTACAAATTTTAAAAAACCTAACACTACGAAAAAATTTAAAAATCTAAAATTACAAAGATAATAAACACAAAATAACAAAAAATAATAAACTAAATAATAAAAAATAAAAACAATTACACCTAATCTAATAGCCTTTTGTAGGCCATTGCCCTAAGTTAAACAGCTCTTTTACCTGTAAAAAAATACAAAGTCCCCCCAACAGTAAAACCCACCACCCAACCAACCCCTCAAAATAAAAAACTTAACTCTAAAAAAACCTAAGCTACCCATTGCCCCTAAAGGGGTATTTGTATGGACATTGCCCTTAAAAGGGCATTTCGCTCTTTTTCATTGCCCTTAAAAGGGCATTCAGCTCAAAAGCCCTAATCTGAAAAAAACCTACCCCAAAAAATAAAAAAAATACCTAACACTAATGCCAGAATATCTACTCACGTTTTCTGGAGTCCGGACATCCATCTCCATCCAGGCGGTGAGAAGTCTTCATCCAGACGGCAAGAAGTCTTCATCCAGGTAGCGACATCTTCATTAATTGCGGCGGCGTCTTATGGCACACATGAACTAGCGCTGTCTAGCTGGGAAAACTGTCAGAAAGCACTGAGATAAGAGGCAACCTTCAAGGGCTTAGATATTAGCATATGAGCCTACCTAGGTTTAGCTTTCAACAAAGAACACCAAGAGAACAAAGTAAATTTGATGATAAAAGTAAATGGGAAAGCTGTTTAAAACTGCATGCCCTATCTGAATCATGAAAGTTTAATTTTGACTTGACTGTCCCTTATAATATTAGTAAATTGAGTGCTGCGTACTCAATCCGCATGATAATACATTTTTAATATAGGTTTTTAAAAGCTGCTGTATACTGTAACTATGAGTGTACCTCCCCCCGCCATCAGGCCCAGACTGGCCATAGGGGATACAGGACATTTGCCCGGTGGACTGGGACTGTTACTTTACACTGCCCAGTGATTAGCATTATTGGTGCATGGTACAGAGGTAGCCCTGCCGGCCTTCAGTGACAGGAGGGTGTTGTACATTCAAATTGTCAGTTTTGGGGTATAGTTAAATAGCTATAAATTTTGGTACGAGTCCGGCCCTGCCCACCATAAACAACCTAATCTGCCATAAACTTAATTTGCTAAAATTCCTCCTCTGCAATTAATGTCCTAACAGCCTTAGCCCCCAATGTTAAAGTCGCCTCTATGATATAACCCTCCTAACTAGCACAGCCCCCAATAGAAAACATCTCCCTTGGTTCCCTTAGCTAATAACTAACTGCTAATAATCTCCTAATCTCCAATGCCCCAACACTAAATATCCCCTTAACTAATTACCCCCTAACTGCCAAAAAAAACAATGCAAACCACCTGCCGCTAAAATACCCTGACTGCTATTAAACCTCCTAACTGCCACAACTTCAACACTAAAACCCTGTGACTGCTAAAAGCCTCGAACCACTATTAATCCCCTAACTGCCACAACCCTAATGCCAAAAAAACTCCAACATACTTTATATTTTAAAATTGTGCATGATGTTTTTATATGCACACTTTCTGAAGCACAAACTCCCACTGAGCATGTGCAAGAGGTCACAGTGTACACACATATGATTCTGTGATTTGCTGATGCGTAGTAGTTTAGGATCAGTAATGCAAGAATAACATCCTCTATTAAATAAGGGAATGTACATTTTGCATTGGAATGTCTGTTCAAGAAATACACAAGGAAACTGCCAAGCTAACACAATGGGGTCAATTTATCAAGCTCCGTACGAAGATTGATCCCCTTGTTTCTGGCGAGCCTTCAGGCTCGCCAGAAATAAAAGTTATGAAGCAGCTGCTCCATAACCCATCTGCTCTGAGGCGGCGGACAGAAATCAACCCAATCAAATACAATTGGGTTGATTCACACCCTCTACAGGGGGGGGGTATTGCACCAGCAGTTCACAAGAACTGCTGATGCAATGATAAATGCAGAGAGCGTATGCTGTCCACATTCAGGGATGTGCAGCGGACATCATACGCTACATCGTATCATGCCTGCTCGCACTATAATAAATTGACCCCAATGTGTGAATATTTATTTTTATAATTCTACTTTGGTGAGTTAAGTGGTGTGAATGCAACACTAATTGGCTGAAATTCTTGCACTTGGCAGTATAGAAGCTTGTTTTAAAGCCCATGTCACAGTGTACAGAACAGACTTTTTACCATTACAATAAAGCAATACAGGTGCACCTGTGACTAAACATTTTATTTATTCTACAAGCTATTCTACAAGCTATTTTATTTTTTCTACAAGCTATTTTATTTTTTCTACAAGCTATTTTATTTATTCTACAAGCTATTGTATTTATTCTACAAGCTATTTTATTTATTCTACAAGCCATTTTATTTATTCTACAAGCCATTGTATTTATTCTACAAGCTATTTTATTTATTCTACAAGCTATTTTATTTATTCTACAAGCTATTGTATTTATTCTACAACCTATTTTATTTATTCTACAACCTATTTTATTTATTCTACAAGCTATTGTATTTATTCTACAAGCTATTTTATTTATTCTACAAGCTATTGTATTTATTCTACAAGCTATTGTATTTATTCTACAAGCTATTGTATTTATTCTACAAGCTATTTTATTTATTCTATAAGCTATTGTATTTATTCTACAAGCTATTGTATTTATTCTACAAGCTATTTTATTTATTCTATAAGCTATTGTATTTATTCTACAAGCTATTGTATTTATTCTACAAGCTATTTTATTTATTCTATAAGCTATTGTATTTATTTTACAAGCTATTGTATTTATTCTACAAGCTATTGTATTTATTCTACAAGCTATTTTATTTATTCTACAAGCTATTTTATTTATTCTATAAGCTATTGTATTTATTCTACAAGCTATTGTATTTATTCTACAAGCTATTTTATTTATTCTATAAGCTATTGTATTTATTCTACAAGCTATTGTATTTATTCTACAAGCTATTTTATTTATTCTATAAGCTATTGTATTTATTCTACAAGCTATTGTATTTATTCTACAAGCTATTGTATTTATTCTACAAGCTATTTTATTTATTCTACAAGCTATTTTATTTATTCTATAAGCTATTGTATTTATTCTACAAGCTGTCCAGAGATCAGTTTGAAATTGAACCTATCTCAAGAAGGTGTCGCATGAAGTTTACACATTCTGTATAAGGAGCTGCTGAAATTATTTCATATTTGTCATTTGCACAATGTTGTTTTTCACTCTGATAATATCTTGGTACATTTTTATTCCTGGTTAGAATAAATGTTCATGTGCGTCTTGTTTGCTTCACCACAATCTATTGGCTACTGCTTTTTTAACTCCATCTCTGTCCGGAAAGGGTACTTTTAATTTCTAAGCGATCACAATAGCAAATTTTTGTCTCTTTCATGCACTCACAAAAGTTTTTTTCGCACCCTCCCCTAAAACCCTTATTTCTCCTATGGGACCGATATGTTCTAGATGATCACAGTCCATTTTCAAGTCATAACACCTTTAAGAGGCCAGTTTTCACTTTTCAAATTCAACACCTTTTGGCACTTGATAAGTCCTTAAAAGGGCACTGAAAACATTATAAGTGTTAGTTTTTTTCAGGTTTGCGCACTCTATTGAATATATGGGGAGAAAATGCTTTCGCGATATCTGAAATCCTGAAGTTAGAGAGCGTTACGTTCATCTGTGAAAGCACTAAATAGCAGACCACTTGTAATCTGACCATATGTACAGGTATTTTACCCATGGAATACCAACGCACAAATGCAAGCAGTATGCTCCAGTAGTGGTAACCCTTTATACTACTTGCAATTTTGTGTTCCCCTTGATTTTTGACCCATATTAATATAGGAACAGTCAAACAAAAATTAAATGCTCTAAAGAATTAGAGCATGTAATTATTGGATTAGAATGTCCCTTTAAATTTCATAGGATTCCTTCAAGTAAATGTCAGCGCATATATCAAACATTTCATTCAATACTGACATCTTTTTTTTTTTTTTGCTGAGTCTTGTTTTTATATGCCAGATAAATTATTCACGCTAAATTTGCTCAGTATGAGTAATGTTGTTTGTATTGTTTGTGCCTATAGTCACTGTAATTATTTTATGCAAATTTGATCTCAATAATCCCGCTATAATTGCGCGGTGTCTGGTACAAAATGCTGTCCATACACTACTGCTGAATGCTACATTTTCATAACC
The DNA here is from genome assembly GCF_027579735.1 of Bombina bombina. NCBI lineage: Eukaryota > Metazoa > Chordata > Amphibia > Anura > Bombinatoridae > Bombina > Bombina bombina. Next base: position 1,378,741,971 of record NC_069500.1, on the reverse strand, counting down.
TCCTGCCCCATGTTTATTACCAACCTTTCCACGAGTCTCACAGTGTGACAAAGTTCAGTCTGTATTTTGACATTATCACAGTTCCTGGTCCAGTCTTTCCTTCTTTTCGTACTTTATTTATTAGTAGCCGTCACAGTGCTGATATTTCTGTTTTTCACTCATGTTTCATTATAGTGCGTGCTTATTATTTAACCATTTCAGGATGCAAGACAATCTTATGGCATCATTTTTAACAAAGTTGCAGGTGTTTTATAAAAAAAGATTAAAGGGATATTAAAGGGATATATAGCACTGTGGAACAGATTGTGAGTTGGGCCCTATTTTTCGCTCCTGCTCGCTCATTAACTTCGCTAGATGGAGGATTTTTGCGTGTCGGGTTGCACTGGAATTCTCTCACAGATTTCAATAGAGTGCACAAACTGCAGAAAAAACTAACAGCCAAATGCACGCGCTAACCTGATTGCGTTTATTCAAATGCACTAATTATGAATATTTCACATTCCAATGTGCATCACATTGAAGAATATGTTCTATTTATTATTAAATAAATATTTATATATATATATACATTATCTCACAAAAGTGAGTACACCCCTCACATTTTTGTAAATATTTTATTATATCTTTTCATTTTACAACACTGGAGAAATGACACTTTGTTACAATGTAAAGTAGTGAGTGTACAGCCTGTATAACAGTGTAAATTTGCTGTACACTCAAAATAACTCAACACACGGCTATTAATGTCTAAACCATTGGCAACAAAAGTGAGTACACCCCTAAGTGGAAGTGTCCAAATTGGGCACAATTAGCCATTTTCCCTCCTCTTTGTCATGTGACTTGTTAGTGTTACAAGGTCTCAGGTGTAAATGGGGAGCAGGTGTGTTAAATTTGGTGTTATCGCTCTCACACTCTCTCATACTGGTCACAGAAAGTTCAACATTGGCAAAGAACTCTCTGAGGATCTGAAAAAAAGAATTGTTGCTCTACATAAAGATGGCCTAGGCTATAAGAAGATTGTCAAGACCCTGAAACTGAGCTGCAGCACGGTGAGCAGGACCATACAACAGTTTCACAGGACAGGTTCCACTCAGAACAGGCCTCGCCATGGTCGACCAAAGAAGTTGAATGCACATGCTCAGCGTCATATCCAGAGGTTGTCTTTGGTAAATAGATGTATGAGTGCTACAAGCATTGCTGCAGAGGTTGAAGGGGGGGGGGGGTCAGCCCATCAGTGCTCAGACCATACGTCGCACACTGCATCAAATTGGTCTGCATGGCTTTCATCCCAGAAAGAAGCCTTTTCTAAAGATGATGCACAAGAAAGCCCGCAAACAGTTTGCTGAAGACAAGCAGATTGGAATCAGATTGGAACCATGTCCTGTGGTCCGGTGAGACCAAAATAAACTTATTTGGTTCAGATGGTGTGACGTGAATGTGGCGGCAACCAGGTGAGGAGTACAAAGACAAGTGTGTCTTGCCTACAGTGAAGAATGGTTGTGGGAGTGTCATAGTCTGGGCCTGCATGAGTGCTGCCAGCACTGGGGAGCTACATTTCATTGAGAGAACCATAAATGCCAACATGTATTGTGACATACTGAAGCAGACCATGATCCCTTCCCTTCAGAGACTGGGCCGCAGGGCAGTATTCCAACATGATAACGACCCCAAACACACCTCCAAGATGACCACTGCCTTGCTAAAGAAGCCGAGGTTAAAGGTGATAGACTGGCCAAGCATGTCTCCAGACCTAAACTCTACTTAGCATCTGTGGGGCATCCTCAAACGGAAGGTGGGTGAACACAAGGTCTCTTACATTCACCAGCTCTGTGATGTCATAATGGAGGAGTAGAAGAGGACTCCAGTGGCAACCTGTGAAGCTCTGGTGAACTCCATGCCCAAGAGGGTTAAGGCAGTGCTGGAAAATAATGGTGGCCACACAAAATATTGACACATTGGGCCCATTTTGGACATTAATGGCTGTGTGTTGAGTTATTTTGAGGGGACAGCAAATTTACACTGTTATACAGGCTGTGCACTCACTACTTTACGTTGTAGAAAAGTGTCATTTCTTCAGTGTTGTCACATGAAAAGATATAATAAAATATTTACAAAAATGTGAGGGGTGTACTCATTTTTGTGAGATACTGTATATATATATATATATATATATATGATGATTTTTTGGTAAAATATATAAATATATATATATATATATATATATATATATATATATATATATATATATATAATTATTATCAAGGGGTAAGATTACCATTGGCTGCTGGTTCATATAAGAGAACCTGTAGCCGAGATTTAAGATGCAGCGGTCATCAAACCGCTGCTTCTTAAAGGGACCCTGAACCCATTTTTTTTCTTTCATTATTCAGATAGAGCATGCAATTTTAAGCAACTTTCTAATTTACTCCTATTATCAATTTTTCTTCATGCTCTTGCTATCTTTATTTGGTTCACAACCTGGGTTGTGCTTGCTAATTGGTGCTAAATGCACCCACCAATAAACTAGTGCTGTCCAGCGTCCTAAACTAAACATTGGCTGCTACTTAGTGTAGATGCTTCTTTTTTAAATAAAGATAGCAAGAGAACGAAGAAAAAATCATAATAGGAGTAAATTAGAAAGTTACTTAGAATTGCATGCTCTATCTAATCATGAAAGAAAAAAATGTGGGTTTAGTATCCCTTTAAGCCCTTAACGACCAAGGACATGTCAGGCACGTCCTCCAAAAAGTGTCAGTTAATGACCAAGGACGTGCCTGGCACGTCCTCTGGGGTTTGAAGAGCTGGAAGCGATCATAGTTGCTTTCAGGGTATTGCAGTGATGCCTCGATATTGAGGCATCACTGCAATACCCTTTTTTACCCACCGATGCAGAGAGGGCCACTCTGTGGCCCTCTCTGCATCGGCCATCGATGGTGCCGATTGTTGGTTGGTGGGATCCATATCAGGGAGGCGGGTGGGTGGCCCATCGTTGGTTCACTTCCTTATCCTGTTTGTCCATAATAGTGCGCGCGTGGGTGGCGGGAGCGCGCGGGTGGCGCCACATTGCCATTAAATTATATTAAATTGTAGGGAGGAGGGAGTTGGAGGGGGTGAGTGAAAGGGGGTAATCAATGTTGGGCAAGGGATCTGATAGGGGAGGGGGGAGGGTATTGTTCCATTTGTACTTTCCTAACTGCACTAAAGCTATGCCCCAAAAGAATAGATAAAAGCATTTCTCTAAGGATAACATCATAATAAATATCACTGGTAATAACCAGGAGGGAATAGAAAATGCCCCCACCTCTGATACCTGACTAGCAAATCTGTATGTCAAATCCACAATAATATTATCAACAATGGGGATCACGTGTGTATTAATATCTAGATACATACAAAAGATGTGTTTTGTCAAATTATGGAAATAGAAGTAATGAGAGTAGGAAGACATAATGCCGAAGATAGCAATGGGAATTACTAAAATAAAAGCAAATAATGTTGGTTTTTTTTTTTTAGAAATATTGATAACCACTGCAAAGGAATAGTGCATAAAAATTATCTTATCTAATATTGTGCATAAAAAGGAATTGTGCATAAAAGTTATCTTATCTAACATTACTAAATAGAATATCAATCGGTTATTGTAATAATAAAATATTATTTAGGTGAGCACTACCAAGTAACCAGTATCCTCAGACAAAATAGGGAAAAGGAGCTAGAAACATTTAACACAGACAACCAATCAACACAAAGGGAGTGAAATAAAAGACACCAATTGGTTATGACAAGTAGAGTCTATGATTAAGGCTAATTAAAGCCGAAACATGTTAGACATGTCTATCAGGAGTGTGCTGTGTTTTTATTAATATGCCTTGTTTTAAGAAGAAGTAATAAAGTAATTTTTAAGTTTTACACCTGTGCCGTTTTCCTTTAGGGTATTGAGGGGGTCAGGTACACTACAGAAATTTGGGGTTTTAATTATTTATTTTAAAAAAAGGCTTATTTTCATAACAAACTGGGTACTGGCAGACAGCTGCCAGTACTCAAGATGGCGGCAACTGGGTAGAGGGGGAGGGTTAGAGAGCTGTTTGGGGGGATCAGGAAAGTTGGGGGCTAAGGGGGGATCCAACACTGCAGAATAACTATATAAAAAAAGCCTTTTATTTTAGTTACGGCAGACTTTCTGCCAGTATTGAAGATAGCGGTGACAATTTTGAGGTGGGGGAGGGAAGAGAGCTGTTTGAGGGGGGTCAGGGAGGGATCATGGGGTGGGATGTGTCAGATCTCTACACTAAAGCTAAAATTAACCCTACACGCTACCTAATTAACCCCTTCACTGCTGGGCATAATACAAGTGTGGTGCGCAGTAGCATTTAGCGGCCTTCTAATTACCAAAAAGCAACACCAAAGCCATATATTTCTGCTATTTCTGAACAAAGGGGATCCCAGAGAAGCATTTACAACCATTTGTGCCATAATTGCACAAGCTGTTTGTAAATAATTTCAGTGAGAAACCTAAAGTTTGTGAAAAGTGAACACATTTTTTATTTGATCGCATTTGGTGGTGAAATGGTGGCATGAAATATAAGAAAATGGGTCTATATAAATACTTTTGGTTGTCTACTACACTACACTAAAACTAAAGTTAACCCTACAAGCTCCCTACAAGCCCCCTAATTAACCCCTTTACTGCTGGGCATAATACACGTGTGGTGCGCAGTGGCATTTAGCGTCCTTCTAATTACCAAAATGCAAAGCCAAAGCCATATATGTCTGCTATTTCTGAACAAAGGGGATCCCAGAGAAGCATTTACAACCAATTGTGCCGTAATTGCACAAGCTGTTTGTAAATAAACCTAAAGTTTGTGAAAAAGTTTGTGAAAAAGTAAACAATTTTTTTATTTGATTGCATTTGTCGGTGAAATGGTGGCATGAAATATACCAAAATGGGCCTAGATCAATACTTTGGGTTGTCTTCTAAAAAAATATATACATGTGAAGGGTTATTCAGAGATTTCTGACAAATATCCGTGTTCCAATGTAACTATCGCTAATTTTGAAAAAAAAAAATGGTTTGGAAATAGCAAAGTGTTACTTGAAAAAAAAGGAAAGAACATGTAAACATTGGGTATTTTCTAAACTCAGGACAAAATTTTGAAATTATTTAGCATGGTGGTTGTAGATGTGTAACAGAATTTGGGGGTCAAAGTTAGAAAAAGTGTGTTTTTTTCCATTTTTTCATCATATTTTATAAAAACATTTATAGTAAATTATATGATATGATGAAAATAATGGTATCTTTAGAAAGTCCATTTAATGGCGAGAAAAACTGTTTATAATATGTGTGGCTACAGTAAATGAGTAAGATGAAAACTGCAGAAATGTAAAAATAACCCTGGTCCCAAATGGTCAGAAAAGTGCTCTGGTCACTAAGGGGTTAACCCACTTTGCCACCTGTTATGTGGGGTATTTCTATCTTATATATGCAGAACTATTTTAAAATGTTTAAAATATTTTTTATGCACAAAAAGATGTAATTTTTTACAGTTCTAATGTTTGTACTTGCATGTCAGATAAGACTGTTTTCCTTACTAATAGGCAGATACTGTAATACATAGTTCATGTTCAAACCCTTTAGTAAATAAGGCACGCTTTAAAAATGAAATCCTGTAGTCAATATAAATCACATTATGCTGCTTTCTGTGTATAGCATCTTACAATCAGGGATAGGCAAGGTGTCCGTACACGGACACTGGTGTCCGTGACTAGCCCTTGCAGTGTCCGCCACAACCTTAGTATATATTTTCTTTCTGATTAAATAATAGGAATAAAAATAAAATATGTAGTGTGAATAAAGATACTGGCTTGTCAAGAGACTGCTAGTGATATTGGGTGAAAAGTTATGGAATAAAGCCTGAGTGAAATACTGGATGTGTATCTGCATCTGTATAATAACACCCAGCTCTATACAAAGACACAGTAGTGACACTGGCTCATGGGTATAGACAGACAAGGGCTGGTTATAGGGTCAGTGGTATCTGCATCAGTATAATAACACCCAGCACTATATAATGACACAGTAGTGACACTGGCACATGGGTATAGCCAGAGGAGGGCAGGTTGTAGGATCAGTGGTATCTGCATCAGTATAATAACACCCAGCACTATATAATGACACAGTAGTGACACTGACACATGGGTATGCCAGAGGAGGGCTGGTTATAGGATCAGTGGTATCTGCATCAGTATAATAACACCCAGCACTATATAATGACACAGTAGTGACAGTGGCACATGGGTATAGACAGAGGAGGGCTGGTTATAGGGTCAGTGGTATCTGCATCAGTATAATAACACCAAGCACTATACAAAGACACAGAGTGATACTGGCTTATGGATATAGCCAGAGGAGGGCTGGTTATAGGATCAGTGGTATCTGCATCATTATAATAACACCCAGCACTATATAATGACACAGTAGTGACACTGGCTCATGGGTATAGCCAGAGGAGGGCTGGTTATACAATCAGTGGTATCTGTTTCAGTATAATAACACCCAGTGCTATATAATGACACAGTAGTGACACTGGCTCATGGGTATAGCCAGAGGAGGTCTGGTTATAGGATCAGTGGTATCTGTTTCAGTATAATAACACCCAGTGCTATATAATGACACAGTAGAGACACTGGCTCATGGGTATAGCCAGAGGAGGGCTGGTTATAGAATCAGTGGTATCTGCATCAGTATAATAAAACCAAGCACTATATAATGACACAGTAGTGACACTGGCTTATGGGTATAGCCAGAGGAGGGCTGGTTATAGAATCAGTGGTATCTGCATCAGTATAATAACACCAAGCACTATATAATGACACAGTAGTGGCACTGGCTCGTGGGTATAGCCAGAGGAAGGGTGGTTAAAGGATCAGTGGTATCTGCATTAGTATAATAACACCAAGCACTATACAAAGACACAGTAGTGACACTGGCACATGGGTATAGCCAGAGGAGGGCTGGTTATAGGATCAGTGGTATCTGCATCATTATAATAACACCCAGCACTATATAATGACACAGTAGTGACACTGGCTCATGGGTATAGCCAGAGGAGGGCTGGTTATACAATCAGTGGTATCTGTTTCAGTATAATAACACCCAGTGCTATATAATGACACAGTAGTGACACTGGCTCATGGGTATAGCCAGAGGAGGTCTGGTTATAGGATCAGTGGTATCTGTTTCAGTATAATAACACCCAGTGCTATATAATGACACAGTAGAGACACTGGCTCATGGGTATAGCCAGAGGAGGGCTGGTTATAGAATCAGTGGTATCTGCATCAGTATAATAAAACCAAGCACTATATAATGACACAGTAGTGACACTGGCTTATGGGTATAGCCAGAGGAGGGCTGGTTATAGAATCAGTGGTATCTGCATCAGTATAATAACACCAAGCACTATATAATGACACAGTAGTGGCACTGGCTCGTGGGTATAGCCAGAGGAAGGGTGGTTAAAGGATCAGTGGTATCTGCATTAGTATAATAACACCAAGCACTATACAAAGACACAGTAGTCACACTGGCACATGGGTATAGCCAGAGGAGGGCTGGTTATAGAATCAGTGGTATCTGCATCAGTATAATAACACCCAGCACTACATAATGACACAGTAGTGACACTAGCACATGGGTATAGCCAGAGGAGGGCTGGTTATAGGATCAGTGGTATCTGCATCAGTATAATAACACCAAGCACTATATAATGACACAGTAGTGGCACTGGCTCGTGGGTATAGCCAGAGGAAGGGTGGTTATAGGGTCAGTGGTATCTGCATCAGTATAATAACACCCAGCGCTATATAATGACACAGTAGTGACACTGGCTCATGGGTATAGCCAGAGGAGGGCTGGTTATAGGATCAGTGGTATCTTCATCAGTATAATAACACCAAGCACTATACAAAGACACAGTAGTCACACTGGCACATGGGTATAGCCAGAGGAGGGCTGGTTATAGGATCAGTGGTATCTGCATCAGTATAATAACACCAAGCACTATACAAAGACACAGTAGTCACACTGGCACATGGGTATAGCCAGAGGAGGGCTGGTTATAGAATCAGTGGTATCTGCATCAGTATAATAACACCAAGCACTATAAAATAATGTTTTTCATTTCAAATGTACCTTGGTGTCCTTCACTAAGGTCTGTACTTTGGAAAATGTCCGCCATAGCCTTTGTCTGTGCCTATCTCTGCTTACAATCACCTCTATTTTCGTATGCATGTGTTTTTCTGTTAGGGTATTTAAGCAATTTGAGTATTTTGTCACAACCTTGTCATCTTTTCATTTGTGAGAAAAAACAGTAAGAACTGTAGGGCAGAAATGTTTAGAGAATTACGCTGTGATTTCAGAGAAAATTGCGAACACGCCCATGTTCAACCCATTTTACGAAAAAAACATCAATTACGCTTTGTATTTTGTACTTATGTGTACGAATTTTTATGTGTTTTTTCTTATCCAATGTGCTTAAATTACTATTTATGCTGTGCATATTTCATACGATTTATTCCTGTGTAATTTACATAAAAAATTTCCATTTTTGATAAAATACAATTTTTGGTGAACAATTTTGTTATGATTTTTGATGCACCTTAACAATATATTTTTTTCTTGTGTATTTTTGTGTGAATGGTTCCAGGGAAATAGAAGGACTGTCGAGAATTCTAAAATAATCTCACCAGCCCAGAGACCTTTAGATAATGTGCCCCTAATTCTTCCTCCATAACGGTTATCATCCCAAATGCCAGGGGGTTAAAATGTTGCCCTCTTTTGCATATCAGTGATAAAGTTGCATGATTTTGGTTACCAATAAGTTTATACTTTGCAATGTGATGCAGCCTTCTCTGGCAGCCAGGGGTTAAATGGAGGAAGCAGTGTGAGACATAGAGGCCCATTTATCAAGCTCTGTATGGAACTTGTGGGCCCGTGTTTCTGGCAAGTCTTCAGACCGCTGCTCCATAACCCTATCCGCCTGCTCTGAGCAGACGGACAGGAATCGCCACAATTCCCATTGGCCGTGAGTCTGCAGGGGGTGGCGTTGCACCAGCAGATCTTGTGAGCTGCTGGTGCAATGCTGAATACGGAGAGCGTATTGCTCTGCGCATACAGCGAGGTCTTGTGGACCTGATCCGCACTGTCGGATCACGTCCGCAAGACCTTTGATACATAGGCCTCATAGTTTCATGGCTACTAGAGATGGAATGCGGTAACAGCATTACTATAGTTAGCCTGGTTCAGAGGAGCATTTAACCATTTGCATGCTTGTCCATAGAATTGCTTAAATTGTAGGTGATCACTTTTTAACAGACCTCTGTGATTCTAAATGTCTGCTATTGTGACAAGAAACATTTCAACATTGAGATATTGTTACACTCAACATTTCAATTTTCAGTCATATTGACATTTGTATTCTAATGATATTCCCACGATAAACTGCATCTGATTTTGAGTTAAAATAAAACATATGGCTTTAAAGGGACAGTATACACTCATTTTCATATAACTGCATTTAATAGACACTGCTATAAAGAATAAGATGCACAGATACTGATATAAAAATCCAGTATAAAACTGTTTAAAAACTTACTTAGAAGCTTTCAGTTTAGCTCAGTTGAAAAGGTAGCTGGAAAGCCCACTGCAAGTGGCAAATAAGACACTCCCCCCCTCCCCCTTCTTTTGCATATGAAAAGACCCTTTACACAAACAGGAGTAAGCTGGAGAAGGTAGCTGACAGTATTCACATAAAACTTTGGGGCTTGGTTAGGAGTCTGAAAATCAGAGCAATGTTATTTAAAAATAAGCAAAACTATACATTTATTTAAAAAAAAAACTTTATGGGCTTTATAAATAGATTATCTACAAAACATTTATGCAAAGAAAAAATGAGTGTATAATGTCCCTTTAAGAAGGCAGCCAAAATTGTGCTGTGTGTTTGGCATAGATTCTGTTGCATACTTTCCAGTATAGAACTTGTGACCTAGGAATATATATATATTTAATTTTGTTGGACACAGATTTCAATGGAGTGCGCAAAGTGAAAATAACTTATTGCTCGCACTCTAACCCGAAACGCATTAGACCAACTGCGCTAACCCTGAAAGTAGTTATAAATATTTTACATTCCAATGTTCTTCACATAAAAGAAAATGTTCTATTTATTTTTTAAATATACATTTATATATATATATATATATATATATATATATATATATATATATATATATATATATATATATATAGTATCCAAAACAGCAGGCACTCACTGGACTTTATTGTAAAATATAAATACTTTATTGCATCAAGTTAAAACCGACAAACGTTTCGGCACTGCATTGTGCCTTTGTCAATGTCAAAAAAAATACACAATAGCACACAACCAGAGTGCAGCTCCACACCCCAGAACAAATCTCTATATACATATTAAAAACAACATATATATACTTATCAATCACTCTCAAATTTGCCGCCAAACCTCCGTATTGCACTCCAGGAGGTACACTACTGACGTCACGCTGACACGCTAATCGTGCCTAGCGTGATGACAAATGGCACGGCGTTGCCATAGCAACGTCTAAGCGTCCGGCGGTGGAGAAATGGGGAATACCCGATGCTACTGTGCGCATGACAGGAAAAAGGTATAGTGTTTGGAAGAAATGTTGCTAACGGCAACCAATAAACGCAATAGTCAGCGAGATCACAGACTCACCGGGTATTCCCTAGCAGGAGGCAGCAGTACTTAAAATCATTTGGACCATGGTACACAATACTGACAGGGTAGTGAATGCATGGACTAAGGACAGCACTAGCCGGGCAAATAAACGTGTATATCGCATTATTAGCATACTACTATTAGACCAATAGTGTAAAAAATACACATATATGGAAATGTTGCTACACCTGCAGCCCAGAGTTATCCTATTTAAGTGATATCCTAGTCTACCCATAGAGAACCACTATTAAAATGAATACACATTGTAGAGCCCTAACCTACTTCAGGCAACTTGGAGTATGGTAGAATGTATATGTCAAATAAGCGGACACCCTCTACTACGATACTTGGAAGACATAGATACTAAAGATCTGTAGTGTTTAATAGAAAGGGCTAAAATCCAGGGTGGTGTTAAGTCCAATTTGCAATATGATGACATTTTGGTGACCATGGATGTTGACAGCCTCTATACTGTCATCCCCCATATTGAGGGGGTGGAGGCTGTCAGATCCATGGTGACTGGTAATGAGTATTATGTGGGTCCCCCGATTGAATTCATTTGTGAACTGTTAATGATCTGTCTAGAGAAAAACTACTTTAAGTTTGAGGATTGTTATTATTTACAGAAAGCTGGCACGGCCATGGGGTCAAATGTGGTACCCACCTACGCCAACATTTATATGGCATGGTACGAGCAAGAACTCATGAAGCCGTTTGAACACTCGCAAGTGATTTATTACACTCGCTATATCGATGATGTGTTCCTTGTATGGCGAGGGGGCGAGCCATCATTGCGGGAGTGGGTGTCACATTTGAACCTCATGGTCAGTCCTATACGATTCAAGCTTGAATTCAGTCTTGAGGGTGTGAATTTCCTAGACCTCAATGTTTTTAAGGTGAATGACTCGGGCAACCTAAGGTTTGGTACCAAGTTGTACACTAAACCAACCGACAGAAATTCATTGTTACATGCCAGCAGCTTTCACCCTAAACACCAAAAAAAAGGGTATTCTCACCTCCCAACTCACTAGAGCACTGAGAAACAATAGCGAGACACCCCTACAGAAGATCCAAGTTAAGGAGATGGGTGAGAAATTGAAAAGGAGAGGCTATCCTATGAAAGAAATCTTGGACACCCAAAGGAAACTACTGGGGCCAGATATACAAACGGACACTGGTATTCGCAACAAGGACACATCAAAGCAACTCAACCTGATTACTACATTCACACCTGGATGTGAACGCATATCTAACGCTGCACGTCGCCACTGGCCTGTGGTTGGTATTGACCCCTCCTTACCATTTCAGAATATGACAGCACCTAGGTTGGTGTTTCGGAGATCCAGGAATTTGAGGGACATTCTCGTTAAATCTGATCCTGTGAATCACTACAAAACAGAGTCCTGGTTGAAATCATCAAGAAAAGGATGCTTCCCCTGTGGGAGCTGCACCACATGCAACAGCATGCGTAAAGGAGACTCCTTTCAGCATCCCCATAAGAATCAGCGGTATAAAATAAATCATCGCTTGAGCTGTACAAGTACGCATGTGGTTTACATGCTCACCTGTCCGTGTGCCCTGGTGTACATTGGAAAGACAATCACCTCTTTTCGAGACCGGATGGCAAACCATCGTTTTGCGATCCGAGAAGCATTAAAAAATGGAGAATCAGACCAACCCATGGCACGCCACTGTGCATTACTGAAACACCCGGTGTCCAGCATTAGATCTATGCTTATAGATCATATCCCACCTAACCCAAGGGGAGGGGATAGAGGCAAAACATTACTCCAACGTGAGAGCCGATGGATCTTTAAACTAGATACTCTGGCCCCAAAGGGACTTAACACCACCCTGGATTTTAGCCCTTTCTATTAAACACTACAGATCTTTAGTATCTATGTCTTCCAAGTATCGTAGTAGAGGGTGTCCGCTTATTTGACATATACATTCTACCATACTCCAAGTTGCCTGAAGTAGGTTAGGGCTCTACAATGTGTATTCATTTTAATAGTGGTTCTCTATGGGTGGACTAGGATGTCACTTAAATAGGATAACTCTGGGCTGCAGGTGTAGCAACATTTCCATATATGTGTATTTTTTACACTATTGGTCTAATAGTAGTATGCTAATAATGCGATATACACGTTTATTTGCCCGGCTAGTGCTGTCCTTAGTCCATGCATTCACTACCCTGTCAGTATTGTGTACCATGGTCCAAATGATTTTAAGTACTGCTGCCTCCTGCTAGGGAATACCCGGTGAGTCTGTGATCTCGCTGACTATTGCGTTTATTGGTTGCCGTTAGCAACATTTCTTCCAAACACTATACCTTTTTCCTGTCATGCGCACAGTAGCATCGGGTATTCCCCATTTCTCCACCGCCGGACGCTTAGACGTTGCTATGGCAACGCCGTGCCATGCGTCATCACGCTAGGCACGATTAGCGTGTCAGCGTGACGTCAGTAGTGTACCTCCTGGAGTGCAATACGGAGGTTTGGCGGCAAATTTGAGAGTGATTGATAAGTATATATATGTTGTTTTTAATATGTATATAGAGATTTGTTCTGGGGTGTGGAGCTGCACTCTGGTTGTGTGCTATTGTGTATTTTTTTTGACATTGACAAAGGCACAATGCAGTGCCGAAACGTTTGTCGGTTTTAACTTGATGCAATAAAGTATTTATATTTTACAATAAAGTCCAGTGAGTGCCTGCTGTTTTGGATACTATTTGGAGGAATTTTTGCAGCGCACCGTGGCTCTTACTAACAGTATGATGATGCAATCCCTTCTTTGACTTTATATATATATATATATATATATATATATATATATATATATATATATATATATATATATATATATATACAGGTAGCCCTCAGTTTACGCCGGGGTTAGGTTCCAGAAGGAATGGTTGTAAATCGAAACTGTTGTAAATTGAAACCCAGTTTATAATGTAAGTCAATGGGAAGTGAGGGAGTTAGGTTCCAGGCCCCTCTCAAAATTGTCATAAGTAACACCTAATACATTATTTTTAAAGCTTTGAAATGAAGACTTTAAATGCTAAAAAGCATTATAAGCCTAATAAAAAAATCACACAACACAGAATATATTTTTGTCATAAGTAACACCTAATACATTATTTTTAAAGATTTGAAATGAAGACTTTAAATGCTAAACAGCATTATAAACCTAATAAAATAATCACACAACACAGACTTTATGTGCATTTTTCTGCAAACAGTTCTTTCTATGCATTCCAATCTGGACTGATTTATAGACAGGAAGATCTTGTTCCTTTGAAATCTGCTTGATAGCTCAGGTTTGGTTAAACTGATTAATTTCAGCTTGCTTGGTTTTGCTGCAACACAAGCGGACAGCTCCACCTACTGGCAATTTTAATAAATGCACTGCTTCTCAATGCTTTTCAATAGCAGTCCCATGACTGGAAAAAAAGGTTGTTATTCTGAAACGGTGTAAATTGAACCGTTGTAAACCGAGGGCCACCTGTATGTATATATATATATATATATATATATATATATATATATATATATATAAATAAATATATATATATATATATATATATATATATATATACTGTATATATATATGTTATGTTGTATTTTTGTAATATATATATATATATATTACCCATATATCTATATGAATATATATATACACTATAATAAAACACATTATTAAATATTACAATTGAATAAGAATATTAATGTTTTCAGGTATTTGAGTAGAAAGGGCTCCAAAGTATATATTCATATGTGTTTATATGTGTATGTATGTAGATATATGCATATATACACATATACACATAAATACACATATATACACGCATATGTATATACATACATACAGTATATACACATATTAGACATGTATATGTATGTGTATATACATTATAGCCCTTTCCATTCAAATACCTTGTCATATACCATATACCTTTTAACCCTTATAGCTATTTAAAATAGATATATGAATATTTATTGTAGGATAGAGTATAAAGTAGTAATAGTAAAGTAGTGGGAGTAGTAATAGATAACAAGCTAAAGATGGGTGCACAATGCAGGGCAGCGGCTACAAAGGCTAATAAGATACTAGCATGTATTAAAAGAGGCATTGATTCAAGGGAGGAAAGTATAATTCTTTTATATAAATCCCTGGTAAGACCTCACCTTGAGTATGGAGTGCAGTTCTGGGGACCGATCCCAAAAAAAGATATTGCAGAACTAGGAAAAGTCCAGAGAAGGTCCACAAACCTAATAAGGGGAATGGAGAATTTAAGCTATGAGGAGAGGCTAGCCAAACTAACGGCTAGATTATGAGTTTTGCGGTATGAGTGAAAAAGCAGTGTTAAGGCTCTTTTTCACTACCGCTGGTATTACAAGTTTTATAGGTATATCTGTACCGCACACTTTTTTGGCTGTAACGCAATGTAACTACCGCAGCTGTTAAAAAGTCCTTTTTCAATGGGACTTCCACAGTGCCAGTATTACGAGTTTGCCTGTCCGGCCAAAAAGTGAGCAGTACACCCTATACCGTCAAGATCCATGCCGTAAACTGAAAGTTAGTAGTTATGGATTTTATGCTACAACGCCGTAACACAAAACTCATAACTAAAGTGTCACAAAGTACACTAACACCCATAAACTACCTATTAACCCCTAAACCAAGGCCCTCCCCCATCGCAAACACTAAAATAAAATTATTAACCCCTAATCTGCCACTCCCGACATCGTTGCCACTATAATAAACATAGTAACCCCTAAACCGCCGCACTCCTGCATCGTAAACACTAGTTAAATATTATTAACCCCTAATCTGCTGTCCCTAACATCACCGCCACTATACTAAAGTTATTAACCCCTAAACCTAACCCTAAGTCTAACCCTAACACCCCTAACTTTAATATAATTAAAATAAATCTAAATAAAAATTACTATCATTAACTAAAAAATTCCTATTTAAAACTAAATACTTACCTATAAAAATGGGTCACCTTTTAGTGGGATTAATTTAAGATCAACTGGAGCTTTTTGTAAGTATATTAGATTTGTATAGTTTGAACTCGATGGACTTAGGTCTTTTTTCAACCTCATCTACTATGTTAGTATGTTTTGTGCAACTTTTAATTTAGCCTTAACACTTTATGCAACAACTTTGCACGTGCTAGCCCAACAAGTGCAAATTTTATTTCCGCTGGTGCAGTTGTGTTTAATTTCAACTTTTAACATGAGCGCAAGTTAGCGCGGGCATGATATTTCAATATCGTGAGCACTAACGTTAGGGTGCCACTTGTAATCTAGCCCTAAGTGAGTAAAATGTGTGCACACTTGAGTGTAGTCAGACTTGAGTAAAGCAGCCTCTCACATAATCACTTATTGGTTCATATACTCTAGCCCAGTCATTAGGTGTCCTATGGGACACTGGTCATTTAGTTGTGATGTGTCCCTCACATAGGCCCCTATTTAAGAAAGTCTGGTGGACCTGATCCGACAGTGCGGATAAGGTCCGCCAGACCTCGCTGAATACGGCGAGCAATACGCTCGCCGTATTCAACATTGCACCAGCAGCTCACAAGAGCTGCTGGTGCAACGCCGCCCCCTGCAGACTCGCGGCCAATCAGCCGCCAGCAGGGGGGTGTCAATCAACCCGATCGTACTCGATCGGGTTGATTTCCGGCGAGGTCTGTCCGCCTGCTCAGAGCAGGCGGACAGGTTATGGAGCAGCGTTCTTTGTGACCGCTGCTTCATAACTGCTGTTTCTGGTGAGCCTGCAGAAAAACGGGGCATCAAGCTCCATTCGGAGCTTGATAGATAGGCCCCATAGAGTCTGATAATCAAAACTCACTGGCGTGGAGAGAAATCATACAACGTCTTTAGGGGCTTTTTTTTAGTATTATGAAGTAATGTTGGCATTTCTCCTTCACACCCAGAACCCTGCATAGCTAGATAAACAGCTCTCAAGGTGAAATTAGCCTTTTTAAAATTCTTTTAGGGAACTCATTGTACGGATGAGACCTCTTAGAACATCTCATCAGGGAGGAGAGCTTTAGATCATGGGGCCCATAATCCTTTGCTTTATTCAGATATACAGCAGTGAGATTAGCAGGTGGAGTCTGTGTGCAACTAGGACTGCCTGTCTCCCCCTACTTATATTTCGTGCTCTGCACACACTTCCTTGTGGTAATGCTCTCTGCCAGCTGCCACAATTTTTTTGGGGAAAAAAGTGTTCTGTTCTCCTAATGCGTTACAGAAAACGGGGGATGAAAATTCTTCTGTGCACTTTCCAAACAATTTTGGGCTACCACAAAAAAGCTGTGCCAGTCACCCAGTGCTGTGAAAACAACACACCCGTTTTAACATGGCTTCTGGGCCCAGCCCCCCAGGGCCAGCGAGCCCCCATTACCAGTGATCTATTCACTCTCTGATGGCGGCCCTGGAACCAAGACCTGGTTTACAGCCTCACTGTGTTTAGACACATGTGGCCACAACTAGCTACTGTATCCACATTAGAGGTGGTGGTTCCAGTGTCTTGTACTTGATTAAATACCAAGAAACTATTTTTTCCAATTGCCCAACAGATGATTCAGATAGAACATATAATTTTAAACAACTTTTACATTTTCTTTGTTTTCTTGTTATCCTTTGTTGAAAAGCAAGAAGGTAAGTTCAGGAGTGTGCATGTGTCTGCAGTACTATATAGCAGCAGTTTTGCAACAATGGTTTACATTGGAAAGAGCTCCAGACATGTGCCCACTACCTATCTAAATATCCCTTTAACAAATAATAACATGAGAACAAAGCAAATTTGATAATAGAAGTAAATTGGAAACTTTTTTAAATTGTATTCCCTATCCAAATCATGAAAGAAAAATGTTGGGTTTCATGTCCCTTTAAATAAGCACTTGTACTACTACTGCTACTACTATTTAATGAACAATGAAACTGAACACACTTGCAGCATTTCCTATATGTCCATAAGTGATACTTAACAATATACAATAATTTATATTGTGTCTCTCTCCAGAAGTATTCCATTTTGTCTGGATTTGACAGAAGAACTGCTGGTGCAATGATAAATCCCGACAGCGTATGCTGTCAGCATTTATTGATGTGCAGCGGACAAGATACGCTACATCGTATCATGTCCGCTCGCACTATAATAAATTGACCACTAACAGTACTGTAATATTCTATTTTCACAATACTGCAGGATCAAGGAGTATAAACTTTATTTCATAGTGATACATGTTTAAATGTTGCTCTTTCACATGCATAAAAGACATTTTTGATTACAGTATCCCTTTAAAGCCTAGCATGAAAGTCACCCCAGCCAAAAGGCAGAGACACATTTAAACCGCAGTGCTCCGGCCCTATTTCTTGTATCACAGCCATCAGTATGCAGCCGGCTATGGTCCAATGACCTTGGAATTTTATAGATCTATAATATATAAAATATGGCCTTTTCTGCCTATGCTTTCCCACATTGTGAAATATGCAGAATGTAATGTTCAGGCACAGAATTGCCGTAAGATCGCACAAGCAGTTGTTTAGAGCTGCTACCAGCTATCTCATTAAGCTGTTTTGTTTTTTTCTGTTTTATTTTCTCTCCACATAAAAGGATGGTTGTTAGCCATACATTTGTTTTCTAGGGAAACAGGTGTGAGTTGCCTGTGGGATTAGTAACATGATGAGGTAGAGCAGTATGCAATGGCAGTACCACAAATGACATTTTAAGCACTTAACCTGCAGCACTCTGAAAAAGAGTCTGATGATAAAACACCCACCTGCATGGAGAGCTATCACGCAAAGACTATTTTTTAGCATTATATTGCAATGTAGGTGTCTCTAATTCACATCCAAAGCCCTACACAGGGCCAGATTATGTTTGGAGCACAAAACTGAGCTTTTGCAAGCACAATATTTGTGCTCTATTTTTAATACTATTGCACGCAAATGTGCAGTGGTATTATAGGTTGAGCGCAATGTGAACACGACCTCACGTTCGCATTGCATGGAAGCTTTGCGCTTATGAGAGCACACTTCTATAGCCTCATTCTCACACCGATAGTCAAGGCAGAGAACCTAGTGCAGCAAATGGAGTAAGTCACACAGTTTATATATATACAGTATATGTATATTATTATATACACAACTCCCAAATAAACACTCAGACCCCAGTTATGAGAGAAACCCCCTTCTCCCACCAGAGGACAGGGGTTGCATTTATTTAACAAATAAATTGCTTCAGAGGCCTAATATACTTAAACCTAGTGGAAGACCACCCCCCCCAAAAAAAAAATCCTTAATCTTTTGCCCGGATAACCCTGATAACATTAACTTTTTTATTAACTCTCAAATAACTTTAATGTTGGCTGACAAGATTTCCACTGTCCTACAACCCTAAAGGAATGGTGGTGCCCCTATTCCGTCAACTTGGTTGGCTATCAGGAGGGATCTAGCAGTGTGCCACTAGAAGCTAACCACCGGCCTCTTTGACCCCCTAGGCTAAGCCTGCTCTTTTTTTGTTGCACCCTGCTGACATCACCAAAGGAGGACAAGGGACTCTTGCTGCCACTTAACACAAAGTGTAGCCAAGGAACATTAGATAGTCTCTAAAAACAAGTCGGTATCCCTATCTGAAAGGTGCACTTCATCACCTCGAAAAAGTTCAGGACAATCAATACGAATGTTCTCGTGCAAGATGACCTCACCACCGTCTGGCCAAACAAACCTTCCTACATCTCTGTACAGCTTCCTTTTAACTCTGAAGCCAGCCTTTCATTAACCCAAACGCCTCCACACACTATGGGATATAATGTTGGTCCATATCAGTTTAACACCTGGAAACTGACCTAATAACCATCTGACATTAGATATCATAATACTTGCAAGATCTCCCATGGGCATAGTCCCAACATCATTGCCACCAAGGTGAAGAACCTTCTTATGGCCTCCTTACCTGATTCGGCAAGTCCAATCACATTATGCCTTGCTTCCCCAGCCAATTAATGCACAGCTTGGACACCAGCAATCCCAAATGTTACCCTCCAGCCTTAGTTTCAGCATGCAGGGCCACACAATGAATATATGAATGGCCTAATATCCATACCCTCTTGCACAGCTGAGGCAAACCTGGAAAAAAGAAAAGTAAATCAACCCTAACTTCCCCCAATAGCAAAATGCAAACAAAACACAACTTAAACGCCTAATATACTTAAACCTAGTGGAAGACCACCGCCCCAAAAGCCTTAATCTTTTCCCCGGATAACACTGACAAAGCTGCATCCGTGGCTGCCCCGATTATAAACAAATAAGGAGCTACTAACCAGGTGTTCCACCCCAAGCTCACAAGAACTCTAGCCAAAACTGCTCAAAACTAAAACCTAGAAAAGAAGGACCCGTCCTGGTGCACCAAAAATACACCACTCACCTGAGGTCTAATGTCTAGATATCAGTGGCAAAGACTGATTGGACAAAACCATGGCTCCACCTGTGAAAGCAAATTGAGCCATCTACACTTACCTACTTGGTCTGTTTTGGAATGTGCCACTAGCACCAATACTGTAATACTGACCCTATGGAAACCTCTGACACAGCTACTAACGTGCTGCACAGCAAAATATCCCAGCGAAAATGCAGTAGCAAATATGACCACCTCATAATCAGAACTACACAAATCTGGCTATACCGCAACCATAAGCTCTAGCCTTCGCATAGTAACTGGCTCCCTAATGTCCTTTCCCACCCCCCCCCCCCCTAATCCTATGTACTCCTTTTATCGCCGCCCTAGCCAGGAAAGATTTAGAAACATCCTCCACCCCATACAATATTGAGAAGAAGGAAATGGCAGCTGCACAACTTCTATTGCCACAGAGGAAAGGCCCTCCTCATGTAAGCAGTTTATCCATTGCAAAAACGTGTATTTTTGAGGACCTCCACGAAGAATCTAATGAAAACAAAAATAACTTCCATTCACCCCACTACCTGTGGTAAGACTGGCAGGTCCTGGGCGCCAACAACCCCTGGAGTAGCCTTTACACAGTTCCTGTAAATCTCACCACCTTCCAGAGACATTCATCACCTCTGGCTAGCCAGGACATTCATCACCCCTGGCTAAAGTGGCAAGCTGCGTCTCCCTAAAATTGGCCAACTTACCCCTAGGCAGCGCATCAGCAATAATATTGCTCATTCTTGGTACATGCCTGGCTGTAAATGCAATGTTGTGTCACAATTAAAGCAAAACCAATAGTCGCAAAACATTTACAACAGGGGTACACTCAGATTGTACGACCAAAAATTGACAGCCCGATACCGCAAGAGCTCCCACCATAATTCCAGGGCCACAAGAATAGGAATTCTTTAGGAAGCCTGTGCCATCCCAGTCTGGGGGTAAGACCGCTGCATACCATGAACCATCAAAATAAGCTCCTAGGCCATGACTGAGCTGTGTCTGTATAAAGATGTAACTGCTTACTACTAATTGGCTTAGGTAATCAATTCCTGACCCCGTTAAATTCCTGCAAAAATTGAAGCCATACCCTCAAATCATCCCTGATATCCTGGGAAATCCTCACCGGTGATCTAGGTAACCTCAGACCTTCTGATTGAAGAGCCTACTTATTGGTATCACTTTAGAGGAACAATTCAACAAGCCCAGCATGGTTTGGAAATCCCTCAAAGTGGTCCTACATGACTCCAAAATGGCTGAATCACTGCTATCGCAGCAACAAGCTTCTGCACAGTCAACCTACACTCTCTAGCCAAGATGTTGTTTTTGATACCTAGAAATACCAAACAGGTACAAGAACCTTTTGTCTTTTCGCTCGCTAAAGGCTTTCAAATGTTGTATAGCCCCCAAAAGTTAAGCGCAATCACCAGATCCAGTCAATCAGAAAATGAGCCATTTCAATAAGACCAGACTTGCAGATCACTGGCCAATGCAGAAATGAAATATATGCATAAGAAATTGTGCAACCCATTGACAAGCAGAGGTCCACGTAAAACCGTCCTTGAAACCTGCAACCCATTAAATAGAAACTTTCTGGATGAATGGGGTGAAAACAAAAAACAGACTATATGTCCAGCTTAGCCATCTCTGTCCTTGGGCCTAGACTCTGAACCTAAGCTAAAGCTGACTCAAATGACTGATACATCACTGATATATCCTCCTCATCTAGAGCATCATTGACTTATGCTCCAACAGGGTGAAACAAGTCCTGTATCAGCCAAAACTTACCAGGCTCCTTCTTAGGCACGGCACTACCCCTAGGGGAGATACCCAGGTTTTTTAATGGAAGGGAAGAGAAAGGTCCTGCCATCCTACCCAAAGCCACTTCCTTACCAAAGGGACTGAGCAGGGACAGGAGAGAAAAAGGAGCAAGAGAAGAAGCAGCAGAAAAAGAAATAGGATAAGCAGGGAGAAAAGAAGAAGCACATGCTGCAGATGCAGACAGGAGGGTGTAAGCGGCAAAAGGAAAAGGAACTACTGAAGGAGCAGAGGGAGAAGGAGGAACACATTCCCCATTTGTAGTAACATCTATCTTCTTCTTTCTCATCTTGTTCATCCGAGAAGCGAAACCTTTCCATTGTGCCAACTTGTAACTAAAACAACAGGTTAGTGATCCTACTTCCTGCCTGCAGTCACTAATAAAGCCTCTGACACTTCTCCCCCTAGCTGTTGCACCAGCTATTACACCCTACACCACATCTAGCTTCTCCAGACAAAAGTTAACGCTTCAGTTGCTGTGTGCTTAGTCAGCCCTCCACTTTCCTTAACACTGGAATGTAGTGAAAGACAGATTTCAACATGGCGACGCACATGACTAGAGGGAGGCGGAGAACAACTTCAATACTATGCTTAAAATATGTATTCAGTGTTTAATTTCTCTTCAAGCACAAAGAATGATCATCTCAACATCAAAAATGGATTATTAACATGCAGATAATTATCACATGATAGAATGTGATCAACCCCAAAGTTATAGTAGTTCATGATTTGGGCTATATAGCTATAAGTAAACTTTTTGCATGAACTATTTTAATCTTATCTCTTTTATCATTAATGTTCATTTAGGGCCAGATTACAAGTTGAGCTCAAAAATATCACTTCAACAAAAGCCATATTTGCGCTCAATTTAGTAATACCAGCGCACACAAATGAGTGCTGGTATTACAAATGAGGTGCAATGCGAACGTGACCTTGTGTTCGCATTGCACGGAAGCATTGAGTTCATGAGAGCGAGCTTTCATAGAGGTCAATTTAACATGGTGCGGACAGACATGATCCGCTATAGCGAATCATGTCCGCCGCACATCGATAAATGACGACAGCATACGCTGTCAGCATTTATCATTGCACCAGCAGTTCTTGTGAACTGCTGGTGCAATACCGCCCCCTTCAGATTAGCGGCCAATTGGCCGCTAGCAGGGGGTGTCAATAAACCCAATCGTATTGGATCGGGTTGATTTTCTGCGTTGTCTGTCCACCGCCTCAGAGTAGGAGGACAGGTTATGGAGCAGCGGTCTTTAGAAACATGAGGCATCAAGCTCCGTACGGAGCTTAATAAATTGACCCGATAGACTCCAGTGGGAGCCTCATTCTCATGCAGTGAGATACAGCATGAGAACTATCTGTGTATATACACATATTAAGACATAAATATATATGTATTTATTCATATACATATATTTACAGGGATAACACAGTCCCCATAGACCACAATCTAAAGGCACTTTTCAGTGCTGTTTTTTCCTAATACCCCACACCCACACACTTTTAACCCCTCCTGCAGTTTTAAAACAAAAATAACAAAAAAATGCTTTTTTTTTTAATAATGCACACTAAACTAAATTTTGGGGGCAACTGGGGGCCCATGGCATCGTGTTCTAATTTTTAACCAGCACTCTGTTAATTTCTGACTCTCTAATAATCTAATTTATTTTACAAAGTTGTTTGAATTTTTTGGGGCACTGCATTGGTGAGGATGGGGAAGGGATATATGGTATAACTGGCATTAAAAGTAGCTTATCTACCCTAATATAGGGCAACACAGGACACAGTTCCTTAATAGAGGCTCTTTTATTTACCTCTCGGTTTATTTACACTCGGCTAGATTACGAGTTTTGCGTTAGGAGCTATGCGGTGCTAACAAGCAGTTTTGTCTCACCGCTCACTTACATGCAGCACTGGTATTACGAGTTTTCAGAAACCCGTCGTTAAAAGACAAGAGGTGAGCGTTGAGCAAAATTTTGCTCATTACCGCACTCCAATACCAGCGCTGCTTAAGTCAGCGGTGAGCTGGTCTTACGTGCTCGTGCACGATTTCCCCATAGGAATCAACGGGGAGAGCCGGCTGAGAAAAGTCTAAAAAAGCAGTGTAAAGCTCCCTAACGCAGCCTCATTGATTCCTATGGGGAAATAAAAGTTATGTCTACACCTAACACCCTAACATGAACCCCGAGTCTAAACAACCCTAATCTTACACTTATTAACTCCTAATCTGCCGCCCCTGACATCGCCGACACCTACATTATATTAATAACCTCCTAATCTGCCGCTCCTACATTATAGTTATGACCCCCTAATCTGCTGCCCCCAACATCGCCGACACCTACATTATATTTATTAACCCCTAATCTGCCGCCCCCAATGTCGCCACAACATACCTACACTTTTTAACCCCTAATCTGCCGCCCCCAACGTCGCCGCCACTATAATAAACATATTAACCCCTAAACCGCCGCACTCCGGCCTCGCAAACATTAGTTAAATATTATTAACCCCTAATCTGCCGTCCCTAACATCACCGCCACCTAACTACATTTATTAACCCTTACTCTGCCGTCCGCAACGTCGCCACCACTATATTAAAGTTATTAACCCCTAAACCTAAGTCTAACCCTAAACCTATCACCCACTAACTTAAATATAATTTAAATAAATCTAAATAAATATTCCTATCATTAACTAAATTATTCCTATTTAAAACTAAATACTTACCGATAAAATAAACCCTAAGCTAGCTACAATATAACTAATAGTTACATTGTAGCTATCTTAGGGTTTATTTTTATTTTACAGGCAAGTTTGTATTTATTTTAACTAGGTAGAATAGTTATTAAATAGTTATTAACTATTTAATAACTACCTAGCTAAAATAAAGACAAATTTACCTATAAAATAAAACATAACCTAAGTTACACTAACACCTAACACTACAATATAATTAAATAAATTAACTAAATTAAAAACAATTACCTAAATTAAATTAAACTATCTAAAGTACAAAAAAAAAAAACACTAAATTACAGAAAAAAATAAACAAATTACAGATATTTAAACTAATTACACCTAATCTAATAGCCCTATTAAAATAAAAAAGCCCCCCCAAAATAAAAAAACCTCCTAGCCTAAACTAAACTACCAATAGCCCTTAAAAGGGCCTTTTGCGGGGCATTGCCCCAAAGTAATCAGCTCTTTTACCTGTAAAAAAAATACAAACAACCCCCCCAACAGTAAAACCCACCCCCCACACAACCAACCCCCCAAATAAAATACTATCTAAAAAAAACCTAAGCTCTCCATTGCCCTGAAAAGGGCATTTGGATGGGCATTGCCCTTAAAAGGGCAGTTAGCTCTTTTGCCGCCCAAACGCTAACCTAAAAATAAAACCCACCCAATACACCCTTAAAAAACCTAACACTAACCCCCTGAAGATCGACTTACTGGGAGACGTCTTCATTTTTATTATAGTGTTTGCGATGCGGGAGGGACTCGGTTTTAGGGGTTAATAAGTAGTTTATGGGTACTTTTTAGCACTTTAGTTATGAGTTTTATGTTACGGCGCTGTACCATAAAACTCTTAACTACTGACTTTTAAATGCGTTAAGACTCTTGACAGGGTAGGGTGTACCGCTCACTTTTTGGCCTCCCAGGACAGACTCGTAATAACGGCGCTATGGGAGTCCCATAGAAAAAAGACTTTACGAAGTTTACGTAAGTCGTTTTGCTGTAAGACCAAAGAAGTGTGCAGTACACCTAAACCTTCAAGACTCGTAATACCAGCGGCGTAAAAAAAGCAACGTTAGGACCTCTTACGCACAACTCGTAATCTAGCCGACTATTAGTTCGGTTTTCCCCTTTCATTATACCCTCATATGTGATAGACAACCTATAGTTAGCAACTTTGAAACAGCTTACATAAGTCGCTATTATAGAGTTGTGTTTTTAATTATTTCCCTGGCACGCTAGATACAATTTTCATAAGTGCTGCCTTTTAATCCTAACTAGTAAAAGTTAAATTGTAAGTGGAAACATATATATTCTATGTGTAGAAAGAGCATTCTTTCCCTATTTCCTTAATAGGGTCCTTTTCTTTGATACTGATGTTCTAATATGCTCTAAGCACACTTCCGACTAGTTACCTCTTTCAACTATTTAGATAACAAGGTCAGTTGTGAGCAAATAGATATTTTTTATTTTTTCTAACAACTGTGGGATCCCTCCTTTTTGTTCAGTAATGTACTGTGACATACTGAAGCAGAGCATGATCCCCTCCCTTCGGACACTGGGCCGCAGGGCAGTATTCAAAAAATGATAACAATCCCAAACGCACCTCCAAGACGACCACTGCCTTGCTAAAGAAGCTGAGGGTAAAGGTGATGGACTGGCCTAGCATGTCTCCAGACCTAATCCCTATTGAGCATCTGTGGGGCATCCTCAAACGGAAGGTCGGGGAGCGCAAGGTCTCTAACATCCACCAGCTCTGTGATTTTGTCATGGAGAAGTGGAAGAGGACTCCAGTGGCAACCTTTGAAGCTCTGGTGAACTCCATGCCCAAGAGGGTTAAGGCAGTGCTGGAAAATAATGGTGGCCACACAAAATATATTGACACTTTGTGCCCAATTTGGACATTTCCACTTAGGGGTGTACTCACTTTTGTTGCCAATGCTTTAGACATTAATGGCTGTGTGTTGAGTTATTTACACCGTAATACAGGCTGTACACTCACTACTTTACATTGTAGCAAAGTGTCATTTCTTCAGTGTTATCACATGAAAAGATATAATAAATTATTTACAAAAATGTGAGGGGTGTACTTACTTTTGTGGGATACTGTATGTTGTAAGAGCCTGTGCACCAATATTCAAACTCCATGCTCAGCGAGCTCTTTGTGGTGTGTATTGTGTCAGTGAAGATTTAAAAGGACAATCTAGTCAAAATTAAACTTTCATGATTCAGATAGGACATGCAATTTTAAACAACTTTCCAATTTACTTTTTTCATCAAATTTGCTTTGTTCTCTTGGCATTCTTTGTTGAAAGGTGAACCCAGGTAGACTCATAAGCTAATTTCTAAGTCCCTGAAGGCTGCCTCTTATCAAAGTGCATTTTGTCAGTTTATCACAGCTAAAGGGTGTTAGTTTATGTGTGCCATATAGATAACATTGTGCTCATGCTTGTGGAGTTATTTATGAGTCAGCACTGATTGGCTATAATTAAAATCTGTCAATAGAACTGAAATAAGGGGGTAGTCTTAATCTAACTGTGTTGGTTATGCAAAACTGGGGAATAGGTAATAAAGAGAACATCTATCTATTTAAATAATAACAATTCTGGAGTAGACTGTACCGTTAATTTGTGTCATATGTTCATATTAATTATTTATAAAATATTTTACCAGGAAGGATACATTGAGATTTCTCTTGTTTTCAAGTATGTCCTGGGTCCACAAAACATTGCATTGTCACTCTACAGGCACGATCGCCGGGGTAGGAGCGGGTGGGAGCCCCCAGATCTCCCTCAAGGTGGGAGAGTGCTAGCGACGGCTCTGAGCCGTCGTTAGCACCAGAGTGGGAAACTTTGTGACGGCCATCATTAGCAATCAAGTGGTTAAGGACTTCAGCATGCCCGGTGCTGATCAAACAGCTGTGTATGCATCATGCGCATAGGGTTGCCAGCTTTTCTGCATAAAAATACCAGACAATCTGTAGGTGACTGGACACAATGGTCTGTGGGGTCACACAATATATCCTACCAAAGCTCGACTTTAGACCCCGCTCCTCCTTCTACACGTATATTTTTCACATATAGGCAGTCATTTTATCCCTTGGCTGCCAGTAACATACAAATCAATAATTTCATTTCTTTGGTTACCAGTTACACATGTACACAGTAGAAAAACACTCATGGGGTAAAAAAAACTCGATATTTAAGTGTCCAAAATTATTTGCAAAGATTTTACTAGACAGCCTGCTAAAATACAGGACTGTCCGGTTGAACACTAGACAACTGAGAACCACACGTGCACATACCTGAACAGTGTTCTTCACCGAAAATGTTACCAGTCAAGTGGCATTATGAAGTAGTCAGGATGGGGCAGTGTAAAATTTTGCAATATTATAACATTTTCTGGTATTTACCCCCCCCCCCCAAAAAAAAATCAAAACATTTATCAAAAATTGATTTAATGATTATTTGTGCAGCACACATTAGAACAAATGCAATACTAGCTTACATTTCAGCCAGGTTGTGTGCCCATTAAGGGCCAGATTGCACGCGCTTACTCATTTTATAAGTTGAAAGTAAAGTGTTTTCGTTTGCGCGCTAACCCGAAGTGCATAAAAAGCGGAACTTAGAATATCGCACGTGCAATTACCTATTCCCCCATAGAATTCGATGGAGCAAAAAAAAGTGTGAAAAAACCCTAACACCCTACTTGCGTGCAAACCCGATTGCAAATTCTTGCGTGCAAACCCGATTGCAAATTCTCACGTGCGCTAACCTGACATGAAAATATGAATATTTCACATTCCAATGTTCTTCACATAGAAGAATATGTTCTATTTATTAATAAATACATACATATATATACTGTATATATATATATATATATGATGTTTTTTGCACCTATACATATATATATATTATATATAAATGAATATGATAATATATAGGTATAGATAGCTACAGATATATATATATATTTAAATCTACAGATATCTACATATATATATATATATATATATATATATATATATATATAAATTTATAAATATATAGCACATTTTCTGCTATGTGCAGAACATTGCAATGTGAAATATTTAGAGTAAATACACAGTATAACACTTTATTAAAAAATTAATATTGCATAAATATGATTTTGCATATTCATTTACTTAACTGCAAAGGGCTCAATTGCACTTTTATATACAGTATATGTCTTGTTTGTGTACATATGTATTTATGTGTTTATATGTGTATACAGTGGGGAAAAAAAGTATTTAGTCAGCCACCAATTGTGCAAGTTCTCCCACTTAAAGGGACAGTCTAGTCAAAATTAAACTTTCATGATTCAGATAGGCGTGTCATTTTAAACAACTTTCCAATTTACTTCTATTATCTAATTTGCTCAATTCTTTAGATATCTTTTGTTGAAGAAATAGCAATGCACATGCGTGAGCCAATCACACAAGGCCTCTATGTGCAGCAACCAATAAGCAGCTACTGAGCATATCTAGATATGTTTTTCAGCAAGTGATATCAAGAGAATGAAGCAGATTAGATAATAGAAGTAAATTTGAAAGTTGTTTAAAATGACATGCTCTTTCTAAATCATAAAAGAAAAAATGTGGGTTTCATGTCCCTTTAAGAAGATGAGAGAGGCATGTAATTTTCATCATAGGTATACCTCAACTATGAGAGACAAAATGTGGACACAAATCCAGATAATCACATTGGGGGGTAGTTATCAAGCCGTCAACCTCAAATACGCTGGAATTCCGCCGCGTATTTGTGGCGAGGCTGATTCGCCTTAGTTATCAAAGGCTAGATACCGGTAAAAGTAGAATTTTGTGACGTAAGCTTCGATCCGCCGGACTCAGTAAGACACGATTCTTACGTCACTCCAGATGTTCCGCACACAAGTGCGGCACAATCTGACTACTTTTGCTAGTTATCAAAAAACTAGCAGGTACGCTCGGAACTTTTCCGGCCCAGCGTACCTGGTTTTCAATCCCCCGCCCTGGAGGCAGCGGATCCCATAGGAATCAATGGGAGTCTGACCATAGCGAAAGTTCATGTTCGCTGCTGCCCGACATCCCATTGATTCCTATGGGAGATGTCTACACCTAACACTCTAACATGTACCCCGAGTCTAAACACCCCTAATCTGTCCCCCCCCTACACCGCCGCAACTAAATAAAGTGTTTTCCCCCTAAACCACCGCTCCCGGAGCTCACCGCAACTATAATAAACTGATTAACCCCTAAACCGCCGCTCCTAGACCCCGCCGCAACTCTTATAAAGTTATTAACCTCTAAACTGCCGCTCCCGGACACCGCCGCCACCTACATACCTAGTAACCCCTATACTGCCCCCCCTATACCGCCACCCTCTATAATAAAGTTATTAACCCCTATCCTGCTGATCCCGGACCCCGCCGCAACTAAATAAATAGTTTAACCCCTAAACCGCCGCTCCCGGACCCCGCCGCAACCTATATTAAACTTATTAACCCCTATCCTGCCCCCCCTACACCGTCGCCACCTATAATAAATTTATTAACCCCTATCCTGCCCCCCCTACACTGCCGCCACTGTAATAAAATTATTAACCCCTAAACCTAAGTCTAACACTAAACCTAACACCCCCCTAACTTAATAAATTATTCCTATTTAAAACTAAATACTTACCTGTAAAATAAACCCTAAGATAGCTACAATGTAATTAATAGTTACATTGTAGCTATTGTAGGATTTATATTTATTTTACAGGTATCCATCTTCAATCAGATTGAGATCGCATTCTATTGGCTGATCGAAAACAGCCAATAGAATGCGATCTCAATCTGATTGGCTGATTCAATCAGCCAATCAGATTTTTCCTACCTTAATTCCGATTGGCTGATAGAATCCTATCAGTCAATCGGAATTGAAGGGACGCCATCTTGGATGACGTCCCTTAAAGGAGCCTTCATTCGTCGTTAGTCCGTCGGGGAAGAAGAATGTTCTGTGTCGGCGGGATGAAGATGGATCCTGAAGACAGAAGATTGAAGACCCCGCTTGGAAGATTACATTGCCTAGATGGAAGACTTCTTCAGCGCCGCTTGGAAGATGACATCGCCCGGATGGAAGACTTCTTCAGCGCCGCTTGGAGGATCACTTCATCGGATGGAAGACTTCTTCAGCGCCCCTTGGAGGATCACTTCTGCCGCTCCGGATCTCCTCTTCGGTTCCATCGGTGGCTCGGCTGAGTGAAGACGACTCTAGGTAGGATGATCTTCAGGGGGGTAGTGTTAGGTTTATTTAAGGGGGGTTTGGGTTAGATTAGGGGTATGTGGGTGGTGGGTTTTAACGTTGGGGGGGTTGTATTTTTCTTTTACAGGCAAAAGAGCTGAATTCTTTGGGGCATGCCCCGCAAAAGGCCCTTTTAAGGGCTGGCAAGGTAAAAGAGCTTTGAAATTTTTTAATTTAGAATAGGGTAGGGCATTTTTTTATTTTGGGGGGCTTTGTTATTTTATTAGGGGGCTTAGATTAGGTTAATTAGCTTAAAATTGTTGTAATATTTTTGAAATGTTTGTAACTTATTTTTTTTATTTTTTGTAACTTAGCTTTTTTATTTTTTGTACTTTAGTTAGTTTATGTAATTGTATTTAATTGTAGTTATTTGTAACTAATTTATTTAATTAATTTAATGATAGTGTAGTGTTAGGTTTAATTGTAACTTAGGTTAGGATTTATTTTACAGGTCATTTTGTATTTCTTTTAGCTAGGTAGTTATTAAATAGTTAATAACTATTTAATAACTATTCTAACTAGCTAAAATAAATACAAAGTTACCTGTAAAATAAATATAAATCCTAAAATAGCTACAATGTAATTATTAATTACATTGTACCTATCTTAGGGTTTATTTTACAGGTAAGTATTTAGTTTTAAATAGGAAAAATTTATTAAAGTATAGTGTAGTGTTAGGTGTAATTGTAACTTAGGTTAGTTTTTATTTTACAGGTAAATTTCTCTTTATTTTAGCTAGGTAAGCTATTAAATAGTTAATAACTATTTAATAGCTATTGTACCTAGTTAAAATAAATTGAAAGATGCCTGTAAAATAAAAATAAATCCTAAAATAGCTACAATATAATTATTAGTTATATTGTAGGTATATTAGGGTTTATTTTATAGGTAAGTATTTAGTTTTAAATAGGATTCATTTAGTTAATAAAAGAAATATTATTTAGATTTATTTAATTAATATTTAAGTTAGGGGGGTGTTAGGTTTAGTGTTAGACTTAGGTTTAGGGGTTAATAAATTTATTACAGTGGCGGCGGTGTGGGGGGGGCAGGATAGGGGTTAATAAATTTATTATAGGTGGCGACGGTGTAGGGGGGCAGGATAGGGGTTAATAAGTTTAATATAGGTTGCGGCGGGGTTCTGGGAGCGGCAGTTTAGGGGTTAAACTATTTATTTAGTTGCGGCGGGGTCCGGGATCAGCAGGATAGGGGTTAATAACTTTATTATAGAGGGCGGCGGTATAGGGGGGGCAGTATAGGGGTTACTAGGTATAATGTAGGTGGCAGCGGTGTCCGGGAGCGGCGGTTTAGGGGTTAATACATTTATAAGCGTTGCGGCGGTGTCCGGGAGCGGCGGTTTAGGGGTTAATACATTTATAAGAGTTGCGGCGGGGTCTAGGAGCGGCGGTTTAGGGGTTAGTAACTTTATTTAGTTGCGGGGGGCTCCGGGGGTGCCGGTATAGGGGGTAGAACAGTGTAGTTTAGTGTGGGTGCTTAGTGACAGCTTGTCAATAAAGCTGTCAAAAAGCTGAAGAGCAGCGAGATCGGATGATTGATAACTATCACAGTCCGCTGCTTATCGCCCCGTACTTGTTGCGCAGCTTTTTGACAGATTTATTGATAACTTAGGCAAAATTTTGCAGGTCCGCGGCGGTGATGGTAGGCGAGCTTAGGCGGGCGTATTGAACCGGCGAAGGCAGGTAAATTAGTCACGTTGATAACTACCCCCCATTGTCTGATTTGGAAATAATTTATTTGCAAATGATGGTGGAAAATAAGTATTTGGTCACCTACAAACAAGCAAGATTTCTGGCTCTCACATACCTGTATCTTCTTCTTTAAGAGGCTCCTCTGTCCTCCACTCATTACCTGTATTAATGGCACCTGTTTGAACTTGTTATCAGTATAAAAGACACCTGTCCACAACCTCAAACAGTCACACTCCAAACTCCACTATGGTGAAGACCAAAGAGCTGTTGAAGGACACCAGAAACAAAATTGTAGACCTGCACCAGGCTGGGAAGACTGAATCTGCAATAGGCAAGCAGCTTGGTGTGAAGAAATCAACTGTGGGAGCAATAATTAGAAAATGGAAGACATACAAGACCACTGATAATCTCCCTCGCGATGGGGCTCCACGCAAGATCTCACCCCGTGGGGTCAAAATGATCACAAGAACGGTGAGCAAACATCCCAGAACCACACGGGGGGACCTAGTGAATGCCCTGCAGAGAGCTGGACCAACGTAACAAAGGCTACCATCAGTAACACACTACGCTGCCAGGGACTCAGATCCTGCAGTGCCAGACGTGTCCCCCTGCTTAAGCCAGTACATGTCTGGGCCCATCTGAAGTATGCTAGAGAGCATTTGGATGATCCAGAAGCGGATTGGGAGAATGTCATATGGTCAGATGAAACCAAAATAGAACTGTTTGGTAGAAACACAACTTGTCGTGTTTGGAGGAGAGAGAATACCATACCTACTGTGAAGCATGGGGGTGGCAACATCATGCTTTGGGGCTGTTTCTCT
This sequence comes from Bombina bombina, assembly GCF_027579735.1. Taxonomy (NCBI): domain Eukaryota; kingdom Metazoa; phylum Chordata; class Amphibia; order Anura; family Bombinatoridae; genus Bombina; species Bombina bombina. The sequence continues at coordinate 1,378,708,355 of NC_069500.1, read as the reverse complement.
GCAAAGGGAATAGGACGACTGATCTGTGTACATGAAAGAATGAATGGGGCCATGTATCCTGAGATTTTGAGTGCAAACCTCCTTCCATCAGCAAGGGCATTGAAGATGAAACGTGGCTGGGTCTTTCAGAATGATAATGATCCCAAACACACCACCCGGGAAACGAAGGAGTGGCTTCGTAAGAAGCATTTCAAGGTCCTGGAGTGGCCTAGCCAGTCTTCAGATCTCAACCCCATAGAAAACCTTTGGAGAGAGTTGAAAGTCCGTGTTGCCCAGTGACAGCCCCAAAACATCACTGCTCTAGAGGAGATCTGCATGGAGGAATGGGCCAACATACCAGCAACAGTGTGTGACAACCTTGTGAAGACTTAGAGAAAACGTTTGACCTCTGTCATTGCCAACAAAAAGTATTGAGATGAACTTTTGATATTGACCAAATACTTATTTTCCACCATAATTTGCAAATAAATTCTTTCTAAATCAGACAATGTGATTGTCTGGATTTGTGTCCACATTTTGTCTCTCATAGTTGAGGTATACCTATGATGAAAATTACAGGCTTCTCTCATCTTCTTAAGTGGGAGAACTTGCACAATTGGTGGCTGACTAAATACTTTTTTGCCCCACTGTATATGTCTGTAAATGCATATATACATACTCACATAAATGCATATATACACACATATAAACATATATATATATATATATATATATATATATATATATATATATATACTGTACATGTTCCTATTTAGACATGTACTGTATATGTATGTATCTCTATATTAAAGCCCTTTTACTGCCTTTGTTTTTCTTACACCTGAGACCTCATATCTTGGAGCTCTTACACCTTTTTTGTGCCATATTTTTTTAAATATTTTTTATTATATATTTAGATGGTGTTATTATGAGTGTAACTGTACTTTGTAATGTATTTTTTATGTGTTTTGTGACACGTTTTTGTTTTGCCAAATAGTTAACGTTAGTTCTGAGGTCGCGCTATCCTGGCGAGCATTAACTTCAATTGCGCTTCAATTGCACTCAAGTGATCGCATTTACTTGTAATACAAGTGAAAACGAGTGTTAACGTGTAATACGAGTGAAAAAAAAAGATGTTTGCAAACACCCATGACAAACCCCTTTTCGCTTGTGCATAGCTGTTAACGCTCGTAATCTGGCCCTAAATAGGTACTGGGGAGGACACTGCCTGAATGGCAGTGTAGCATGTGGGTTGTGTATACATTTATCAGATTTACTTGTATTTCACATTAAAGTTGGGATAGTACAGGAGGGGCATATCTCCATATTAAATATACTTAATACATAAAAAATATAATAGGGTAAAACAAATTTTAAAAAAAATGTTGGTGGAACCATATAGCCTAACGTATAGTCACAGTTTAAAGATCCATAATAGTCGAAAATAATCAGTAAAAGCATGTAATTTTAAGACTATTTTAAGACTATCTGTCCTACACTGCCACTTGGGACTCTCGGTGCACTGTTGGTCCTACGAGAAAACCCGGAGCTAAACCAATCAGCAGCGCTAGTTGCACATATAAGTACTGTGACTAGCGCTGCTGGTTGGATCTGCCCCATGTTCTTCTCGGGACCAGCAGTGCTCTATGTGGGTTAAAAACACAGTAGTGTATGGTCGATAGTCTTATAATTACATGTTCTAACTAATTAAAACATGTCATTTTTTATCTTTATGGCCCTTTAATGTCCCTTTTAATGACCCTCTTCTCTTCTATCTCTGCTGTGCTCTCTCCTGAGCATATGACAGTGTTGTCCTCTTATACGCAGGATTATTCTTCATTCTCTATCAATCAAAGATCCCTCCGCATTCATAGCAGTTGTAACTCATGTAATTAGGAAGTATCCACAGCCAGAGTACTTTTTCATAGCTCATTGTGTAGTTTCAAGCTTACCAGAGCCCATGAGGCCTATTTATCAAGCCGTCAACAATGCTGCATTCGCCGGCACCAATACGCTCGCCTAACATCGCGGTCGTGGACCTGAATACGATCTCCATATTTATCAAAAAAGCCGGCAAAAAGTTGCGCACCAAGTACGGGGCGATGAACAGCGGACTGTTGTTAACTAACAGTCATCAATCTCGCTGCTATTCGGCTTTTTAACAACTTTATTTATACCCTGTCACTAAACACCGCCACTATACTAAAATGTTTAACCCCTATCCCACCGCTCCCAGACCCCGCCACAACTTTAATAAAGCTATTAACCCCTATCCCGCCGCTCCCGGACCCCGCCGCAACTAAATAAATGTATTAACCCCTATCCCACCGCTCTCGGACCCGACCGCCACTAAATAAATGTATTAACCCCTAAACCCCTGGCCTCCCACATCACTACCACTTACTAAACCTATTAACCCCTAAACCGCCAGCCCCCCACATTGCCATAAACTAAATTAAGCTATTAACCTCTAAACCTAACAACCCGCTAACTTTAAATTAAAATTACCTCATCCCTATCTTATAATAAATTAAAACTTATTAAAATAAACTATATTAAACTATTAATTAACCTACCCTTTACTATTATACTAAAATTACATTAAACTATATTAAACTATTAATTAACCTACCCTAACTATTATACTAAAATTACATTAAACTATATTAAACTATTAATTAACCTACCCTAACTATTATACTAAAATTACATTAAACTACCAATTAAATTAACTATATTACATATCTAAAAACCTAACCTTACTCAAATTATTGAAATCTACAATTAAAAATTACTAAATTACAAAAAATAAACGCTAAGTTACAAAAAATAAAAAACACTAAGTTACAAAAAATAAAAACACTAAGTTACAAAAACAAACAAACCACAGTATCAAATATAAAAACAAATTACACCAAATCTAATAGCCCTATCAAAATTAAAAAAAGACCACCCAAAATAAAAAAAAACCTAGCCTACAATAAACTACCAATAGCCCTTAAACGGGCCTTTTGCGGGGCATTGCCCCAAAGAAATCAGCTCTTTTACCTGTAAAACAAAAATACAAACACTCCCCCAACAGTAAAACCCACCACCCACACAACCAACCCCCCCAAATAAAAACCCTATCTAAAAAACCTAAGCTCCCCATTGCCCTGAAAAGGGCATTTGTAAGGGCATTTAGCTTGTTTACTGCCCAGATCCTACTCTAAAAATAAAACCCACCCAATAAACCCTTAAATAAACCTAACACTAACACCCGACGATCCACTTACAGTTTTCAAAGACCGGACATCCATCCTCATCCAAGCGGCAGAAGTCCTCATCGAAGCCGGCAGAAGTCTTCATCCAAGCGGGCCGAAGTCCTCATCCAAGCCGGCAGAAGTCTTCATCCAGACGGCATCTTCTATCTTCATCCATCCGGCACGGAGCAGATCCATCTTCAAGACATCTGGCGCGGAGCATCATCTTCTTCCGATGGTCAACCTAGAATGAAGTTTCCCTTTAAGGTACGTCATCCAATATGGCGTCCCTTACATTCCGATTGGCTGATTGAATTCTATCAGCCAATAGGAATTAAAGGGGAAATCAGCCAATAGGATTGAGCTTGCATTCTATTGGCTATTCCAATCAGCCAATAGAATGCGAGCTCAATCCTATTGGCTGATTGGATCCGCCAATAGGATGAAAGCTCAATCCTATTGGCTGATTGCAACAGCCAATAGGATTTTTTCCCCTTTAATTCCTATTGACTGATAGAATTCTATCAGCCAATCGGAATGTAAGGGACGCCATCTTGGATGACGTACTTTAAAGGGAAACTTCATTCTATGTTGACCATCGGAAGAAGAGGATGCTCCGCGCCGGATGTCTTGAAGATGGATCTGCTCTGCGCCGGATGGATGAAGATAGAATATGCCGTGTGGATGAAGACTTCTGCCGGCTTCGATGAGGACTTCGGCCCGCTTGAATGAAGACTTCGGCCGGCTTTGATGAGGACTTCTGCCGCTTGGATGAGGATGGATGTCCAGTCTTCGAAAACTGTAAGTGGATCGTTGGGGGTTAGTGTTAGGTTTATTTAAGGGTTTATTGGGTGGGTTTTATTTTTAGAGTAGGTTCTGGGCAGTAAAAGAGCTAAATGCCCTTTTTTTAGATAGGGTTTTTATTTGGGGGGGGGGGTTGTTTGTGTGGGTGGTGGGTTTTACTGATGGGGGGGTGTTTGTATTTTTTTTTTACAGGTAAAAGAGCCGAATTCTTTGGGGCAATGCCCTGTAAAAGGCCCTTTTAAGGGACATTGGTAGTTTATTGTAGGCTAGGTTTTTTTTATTTTGGGGGGGCTTTTTTATTTTGATAGGGCTATTAGATTAGGTGTAATTCGTTTTTATTTTTGATACTGTGGTCTTTTTTTTGTAACTAACGCCTAGATTATGAGTTTTGCGGTAAGAGGGGTGCATTGCTAACTTGCAGTTTATTCTCACCGCTCACTTACCTGCAGCGCTGGTATTACGGGTTTTTATAAACCCGGCGTTAACAGGCAAGAAGTGAGCATAGAGCAAGATTGTGCTCCACACTGCACTCCAATACCAGTGCTGCTTAAGTCAGTGGTGAGCTGGTTATACGTGTTTGTGCACAATTTTTGCCTAGACATCAATGGGGAGAGCTGGCTGAGAAAAAGTCTAACACCTGCAAAAAAGCAGCGTAAAGCTCAGTAATGCTGCCCCATTGATTCCTATGGGGAAACACATTTTATGTTTACACCTAACACCCTAACATGAACCCTGAGTCTAAGCACCCCTAATCTTACACTTATTAACCCCTAATCTGCCGCCCCCGACATCGCTGACACCTACATTATACTTATTAACCCCTAATCTGCCGCTCCGGACATCGCCGCGACCTACATTATACTTATTAACCACTAATCTGCCCCTCCCAACATCGCTGACACCTACATTATATTTATTAACCCCTAATCTCCCTCCCCCAATGTCGCCGCAACCTACCTACATGTATTAACCCCTAATCTGCCGCCCCAACGTCACCGCCACTATAATAAACATATTAACCCCTAAGTCTAACCCTAACCCTAACACCCCCTAACTTAAATATAATTAAAATAAATCTAAATAAAATTCCTATCATTAACTAAATAATTCTTATTTAAAACGAAATACTTACCTATAAAATAAACCCTAAACTAGCTACAATATAACTAATAGTTACATTGTATCTAGCTTAGGGTTTATTTTTATTTTACAGGCAAGTTTGTATTTATTTTAACTAGGTAGAATAGTTATTAAATAGTTATTAACTATTTAATAAATACCTAGCTAAAATAAATACAAATTTACCTGTAAAATAAAAGGGACGCCATCTTGGATGACGTCATTTAAAGGAACCTTCATTCAGCAAGAAGACATCGATTGAAGAGGATGCTCCGTGCCGGATGTCTTGAAGATGGACCCGCTCCGCGCCGGAAGGATGAAGATAGAAGATGCCGTCTGGGTGAAGACTTCTGCCCGTCTGGAGGACCACTTCTGCCCGTCTGGAGGACCCCTTCTGCCGGCTTCGTTGAGGACATCTTGCTACTTGGATGAAGACTTCTCCCGGTAAGTGTATCTTCGGTGGTTAGTGTTAGGATTTTTTAAGGGTGTATTGGGTGGGTTTTTTTTTTTTAGGTCAGGGCTTTGGGCCACAATAGAGCTAAATGCCTTTTTAATGGGGAGCTTAGGTTTTTTTAAGTTAGGGTTTTATTTGGGGGGTTGGTTTTGTGGGTGGTGGGTTTTACTGTTGGGGGGGGTTGTTTGTATTTCCTTTTCAGGTAAAAGAGCTGATTTCTTTCGGGCAATGCCCCTCAAAAGGCCCTTTTAATGGCTTATGGTAGTTTAGTTTTGGCTAGGGTTTTTTTTTATTTTGGGGGGGGCTTTTTATATTTTGATAGGGTTCTTAGATTAGGTGTAATTAGTTTAAAGATCTTGTAATTTGTTTTTTATTTTCTGTAATTTAGTGTTTGTTTGTTTTTTGTAATTTAGCTAATTGTATTTAATTTATTTAATTGTATTTAATTTATTTAATTGTATTTAATTTAGGTAAGTTATTTAATTGTGGTGTAGTGTTAGGTGTTAGTGTAACTTAGTTTAGGTTTTATTTTACAGGTAAATTTGTATTTATTTTAACTAGGTAGCTAGTAAATCGTTAATAACTATTTAGTAACTATTCTACCTAGTTAAAATAAATATAAACTTGCCTGTAAAATAAAAATAAACCCTAAGCTAGCTACAATGTAACTATTAGTTATATTGTAGCGAGCTTAGGGTTTATTTTATAGGTAAGTATTTAGTTTTAAATAGGAATAATTTAGGTAATGATATGAATTTTATTTAGATTTATTTAAATTATATTTATTAGGGGGTGTTAGGGTTAGGGTTAGACTTAGGTTTAATGGGTTAATAAATTTAGAATAGTGACGGCGACGTTGGGGACAGCAGATTAGGGGTTAATAAGTATAATGCAGGTGGCGGCAATGTTGGGGGCAGCAGATTAGGGGTTAATAAGTATAATGTAGGTGGCGATGATGTTGAGGGCAGTAGATTAGGGGTTAATAAGTATAATGTACGTGACAGCGATGTTAGGGGCGGCAGATTAGGGGTTAATAATATGTTACTAGTGTTTACGATGCGGGAGTACGGCGGTTTAGGGGTTAATATGTATATTATAGTGGCTGCGATGTACGGAGCGGCAGATTAGGGGTTAATATTTTTATTTTAGTGTTTGCGATGCGGGAGGGCCTTGGTTTAGGGGTTAATAGGTATTTTTTAGGTGTTAGTGTACTTTTTAGCACTTTAGTTATGAGTTTTATGTTACAGCTTTGTAGTGTAAAACCCATAACTACTGGCTTTAAAATGCGTTAGGAATCTTGGCGTTAGAGGGTGTACCGCTCACTTTTTGGCCTCCCAGGACAAACTCGTAATACCGGCGCTATGCAAGTCCCATTGAAAAAAGACTTTACGAAATTTACGTAAGTTGATTTGCGGTAAGGCCAAAAAAGTGTGCGGTGCCCCTAAACCTGCAAGACTCGTAATAGCAGCGGGCGTAAAAAAGCAGCGTTAGGACCTGTTAACGCTGCTTTTTTACCTTAACGCAAAACTCGTAATCTAGTCATTAGTGGTTTTTATTTTTTGTAACTTAGTGTTTTTTATTTTTTGTAATTTAGCGTTTATTTTTTTGTAATTTAGTCATTTTAAATTGTAGATTTCAATAATTTGAGTAGGGTTAGGTTTTTAAATATGTAATATAGTTAATTTAATTGGTAGTTTAATGTAATTTTAGTATAATAGTTAGGGTAGGTTAATTAATAGTTTAATATAGTTTAATGTAATTTTAGTATAATAGTTAGGGTAGGTTAAATAATAGTTTAATATAGTTTATTTTAATTCTAAAGGTAAGTTTTAATTTATTATAAGATAGGGATGAGCTAATTTTAATGTAAATTTAGCGGGTTGTTAGGTTTAGGGGTTAATAGCTTAATTTAGTTTATGGCGATGTGGGGGGCTGGCGGTTTAGGGGTTAATAGGTTTAGTTAATGGTAGTGATGGGCCAGGGTTTTAGGGGTTAATAATTTTATTACAATTGCGGCGGGGTCCGGGAGCGGCGGAATAGGGGTTAATAATTTTCTTACAGTTGCGGCAGGGTCGGGGAGCGGCGGGATAGGGGTTAATATATTTTATTTAGCTTGCAGCGATGTCGGGGGCGGCAGATTAGGGGTGTTTAGACTCGGGGCTTATGTGGGTTAGGTGTAAACGTAATTTATTTTCTACCACAGAAATCAATGGGATATCTGGCAGCATCGAACATTAAGCTTTCGCTGCTTTCAGACTCCCATTGATTCCTATGGCATACGCGGCCTCCAGGGTGGCGGATTGAAAACCAGGTACGCTGGGCCGGAATAGTGGCGAGTGTACCTATTAGAAATTTGTTAACTTGCAAAAGGTGTCAGATAGTGCCGAATTTGTATTCGGAACATCTGTAATGACGTAAGCATCAATCTGTGTCGGATTGAGACCGGCGGATCGTATGTTACATCACAAATTTCAACTTTTGCCGGTCTGTAGGCTTTGATAAATAGGTTGAATCAAGTTCGGCACAATTACGCTGCGGAATTCAGGCGTATTTGCAGTTGACGGCTTGATAAATAGGCCTTCATATCTCAATCCCCATACTACTTAGAGGAGTATTACCACTGTATAGAGGTAATTATACTTTATTATGCTATTTCAAAAGGGGGGGGGGGTCACACTTCTAAGATTCAGATATTTGATATTAAACACAGCAATCATTTGTGATGTAGGTGCTATGAAAAGCCCTACCCCCCCTGCTCTGTATGAGATGAATCATGGGATACTTCAAAAAGGAGAGGATAGTCCCTCAAGGGGTAACTTGTCCCTCACAAAATAGACTATAACTCTGAGAAGTGTTAAGAAATGGTGATAGACACCAGGTAAATTTGTAGTTGGAGAGGAGGGGGCTATTACAAAACCCCTATCTACCTGTCTGATTAACATCTAAATATGACATGAGGGAAATTTTGATTAAGGAGGACTCATACCCCTCTCTAATTTGCTGGAGATCAGTAAGGTAATAGTGACAATCTGTCTCATTTGGCACAAGCAAGGTGTTGATAAAGGTGGGAGGGGGGATCTTTTGCACCTACAATACCCACAAACTATTTTTTTCATGTCATCCCTGTCATTAATTGGAGATTCCCATAAAAATGACATTCACCTACCAAACGTATTTACATAGTGGGGTAGCAGCTCTAAAGGGGCCCTATCCCTTACAGACATCACATGCCGGATACTCAGTAAACTCTTCATATGAGATGACCCTTTTAACTGACTGAATGTGAGTAGTATGGTGTCTTCCTCATACACCGGCAGTTTGCATCTTTTCAAGAAGGAATTAAGCTTAACCAGAAGATCTTACCCAATACAGGTTAACTCTGGTGTTCCCTGTGAAGTGTGATATCATCACTCCATGATGTCACACTTATATAGGAAATGCCCAGAGGTTAACTACTCATGCCCTGGTCAGGAGCAGCAGTTCATTGAAGGGATTAAACACATATATACTAAAGAGCATTCATGTGATATTAACATTATTTAATGAATTTGAGCATTTTATTAATGCATTAACATATCAGTGTATATTGTAGAATAGAGAATATATATGGACATTTGCTATTTGATTTATATTATTAAACCTGTTTACCATACAGTAAAAATACAAAAATACATTGCTGTTTTATGAAATCTTATTAAAGAAACGCAAAACAACGATGCCTTAAGGAACATCAAAGTTGGAATTCAATGATATGTGGTCTAGTCATTCTCAGATTCCTTTAGGAGCTATGCTTTTTTGTGTTTGATCTTTTGTCTTCATAGAAACATATAATATAGTTCACCGCTTCAGTGAGCTTATCACCTATAATGTGCAGAGCTCGGTTGTACGGCATCTGGTGTAATCCTCGGGGACTGGAAATCATGTTCTTGTAATAAGAAATCAGATATTGTTTACTGAGGTTGCTCTCACTCGGTCAAAAAAGCAATAAGTTGTAGCACACACTTATATGAGTCAAGGTTTAACCCTCTGTGTACTCATAAATATAGCAATATTTCAAATGGTCACAGAGGAAAAATTTTACTCTTCCAACCATTAATTACCATTATTTATTAAAATGTTTAGCATATCAAGAAAATTGTTTTTTTAGAGATATTTTCTCAATGGGACATTGGTCGTAATTTTCAGACGATAAACTGCATACTAAACTTTTTTTATCTTAAATGTAAATATTGATATTACAGTGACCTTTCTGGGGCTTGTATCCTGCTCCTTCTTCCACTGCATAATGCTATTCTGTTTTTACCTGCCTGACTGCCGTGCAGGTGCGACTGCCAGGCCGTGTACTTTCATCATCCGGATTTCCCTTTTTAAGTTCCTGCATGTGCAATAGAAGCAGCATCAGCAGAATAGTTTAAGGGAATGGATGGGCCAATCAGCTGACATGAGATTTAACCTGAAGCTGGTATAGTGGGGCTACATAGACCATGAATTTGATCTGGGTAATTATTTTGACATATAGGTGACATAATGGGGTAATGGTGTCTTGCATCTTATCTGAAATCTCACCTGGATATATTGAAAGACTGCAAGCAAGCCTGCCCTTTTTTTATAATTGATTATATAATAGAGGTAACAGGGCCATGAATTTGTCCCGGGGTCTCACTTGGACATAAAGCTAGGGTTGCCACTCTGCCGTTATTTTACCAACATGGCCAGTATTTTTTATTTATTTTTTAATTTGTTTATGAAGAATCTGTTTACAACACACAAAATTATAGTGCAGAAATACAGGTTATACGTAGTTGATACAGATTCTCGTTTTTTCATTTTAATAATAAGAACGGTGTTAACAGTACAAAATTAGCATTCATGTCATTATATTTAGCTGATTATTTATCCGCAGTAAAACTATTGTAAGGATCTATCAAGTCTGATAGTTATAACTACAACATAGTGGGTCTGCTTCTGGTGCTTGTCCTCCACCGCCTCCCCTAGGTATGAGATGAGTTTTATTTTACTCTCTTTTGTGAAGTATTGGAGCATGTTTGGATATATTGGTGCCACAACATTTGAACTTCGATAAAGGTTTCTCTTTTACCTAATTTAAAGGAGCCATACTCCTCTAGTTTTATAAGTTCTGTAACCTTTTTCCTCCACATTACCACATTACACCACCACCACATATGACCCATACCACTTCCCACAAAAGTGGTTGCTGGTTTTGGGGAATAAGCGATGTAATCTTCTGGGGGGTTTTATAGTTAATTTCTAAAATAGACGAGGAGATGGATGATGTTTTAGTTTTATTGAAGATGTTATCGTCAGTTTGAGGCAGTATTATTATTCCTAACTCATTTTCCCAGATTTCCTTAGAATATGGTAAATTCTGGAAAAAAGGGAAGACACAGAGGCGCAAATATGGCCTAGTAACGTCTATAGAGAAGAATATTCAATGTGATATAGGATGGTACTCACAAAGATGAAGCACCCAATGGTGCAAGTGGTGCAGACTGGATCAATTAGCAGTGGTCCAGCTCACTGTGTGCCAGCAAATAAAGCACTCAATCAAAAAAACTGCATACCAGGCATCTGTTCCTGTGGATCATAAAACACAGCTCCCATTGTTATTATTATTATCGGTTATTTGTAGAGCGCCAACAGATTCCTCAGCGCTATAAACAAATGTGGAGTACAACAAAACAATTATAGGGATCAATGGGTAGAGGGCCCTTCCAAGAGTTGCATTGTTGTAGAAGATGATCTACAAACAGCTGGACTCTTAGGCTTACATGCTAAGGGGGTTCAGGGGTTAGCAATGGAGGAGAGGAACTGGTATAAAGAAAGGTTAGCGTAGGTTGTATGCATCCCTGAACAGTAGAATCTTTAGGAAGCGCTTGAAGCTTTCAAAACTAGGGGAGAGTCTTGTGGAGCAAGGCAGAGAGTTCCACAAGATGGGAGCCAGTCTGGAGAAGTCCTGTAAACTGGAGTGTGATGAGGTAACAAGAGAGGAGGAGAGTAGGAGGTCATGAGCAGAGCGAAGGGGACGGGAGGGAGAGTATCTGGAGACAAGGGGGCATATGTATCAAGCTCCGTATGGAGCTTGATGCCCCGTGTTTCTGGCGAGCCACAGCAGTTATGAAGCAGCGGTCACAAAGACCGCTGCTCCATAACCTGTCCGCCTGCTCTGAGCAGGCGGACAGACATCGCCGGAAATCAACCCGATCGGGTTGATTGACACCCCCTGCTGGCGGCCCATTGGCCGCGAGTCTGCAGGGGGTGGCGTTGCACCAGCAGCTCTTGTGAGCTGCTGGTGCAATGCTGAATACGGCGAGCGTATTGCTTGCCGTATTCAGCAAGGTCTGGCGGTCCTGATCCGCACTGTCGGATCAGGTCCGCCAGACTTTGATAACTTGGGGCCAGAGTCTGAGATATAGGGGGGAGCAGTGCAGTTGAGGGCTTTGTATGTCAGAGTGAGAATTTTGTGTTCAATCGATAGAGGCAAGAGGGAGCCAGTGAAGGGATTGGCAGAGAGGTGCAGCAGATGAAGAGCAACGTGTAAGGAAGATGAGCCTGGCAGAGGCATTCATTATGAATTGTAAAGGAGTTAGGCAGGAGGTGGGGAGACCAGAAAGGACAGAGTTGCAGTAATCGAGGTGGGAAAGGATGAGAGAGTGGATTAAAATCTTAGTTGTCTCTTGTGTAAGGAAGTGTCTAATTTAAGAGATGTTTTTGAGGTGGAAGCGGCAGGCTTTAGCCAAGGACTGAATGTGAGGAGTGAAAGAAAGATTTGAGACAAATGTCACCCCGAGACATCGGGCATGCGGGGTAGGGATAATAATGGAGTTGTTGACAGTTATAGAGAGATTGGGGGTGGAGATTTTGGAAGAAGGGGGGAAAATATGGAGCACAGTTTTGGAGAGATTTAGCTTGAGGTAGTGAGAGGACATCCAGAAAGAGATGTGAGAAAGACAGTTAGTGACACGGGTTAGCAAGGAAGTAGATAGGTCTGGTGCAGAGAAGTAGATTTGGGTGTCATCCGCATACAAATGATATTGGAAACCGTGGGACTTTATTAGGGAACCTAGTGATGACGTGTAGATTGAGAAGAGAAGGGGACCGAGGACAGAGCATTGCGGTACTCCGACAGAAAGTGGTGACGGGGCAGAGGAGGCCCCAGAGAAGGCTACACTAAAGGTACGGTTTGACAGGTAGCAAAGGAGCCACGAGAGGGCTGTGTCCCAGATGCCGAAGGATTGGAGGGTTTGGAGCAAAAGAGGGTGGTTAACAGTGTCAAAGGCTGCGGACAGATCAAGGAGGATAAGCAGAGAGAAGTGGCCTTTTGATTTTGCTGTAAGTAGGTCGTTGGTAACCTTAACAACTGTGGTTTCTGTGGAGTGAAGGGGACGAAATCCAGATTGCAGTGGGTCAAGGAGGGAGTTTAATATATGGAAGTTGGATAGGAGTGCATATACTAGTTTTTCAAGAAGCTTTGAGGCAAGAGGGAAATAGGGCAGTAGTTGGATGGTTAGCTAGGATCAAGGGAAGGTTTTTTTTAGGATAGGTGTGACCAGTGCATGTTTCAGAGATGAGGAAAATATACCGGTGCTGAGGGAGAGGTTGAAAATGTGTGTGAGTATAGGGGTAAGGGTAGCAGAGAGGGAGGGGAGTAGTTGTGAGGTGATAGGGTCAAGGGGACAGGTACTGAGATGATAGCGCAGTATAAGTGCCAAAACTTCTTCCTCAGTAACAGGGGAGAATGAGCTACGTTTAAGGTTATGTGGGTTGTGGTCGATTGAGAGCATTTGAGGGGGTGACAGAATGAAATTATGTTGAGAGCTGATTTCATATGTGATGGCGTCAATTTTGTTAATGAAGTGGCTGGCAAAGTCTTGAGCTGACAGAGAAGTTGTATTAGGAGGTGGGGGAGGTCGGAGATGAGTATTGAAAGTGGAGAACAGACGTTTTGGGTTTGAAGAAAGATTAGAGATAAGCGTAGAGAAGTAGTGTTGCTTATGGAGATTAAGGGCAGAATAGTAGGAGCTCAAGATGAATTTGTAATGAAGAAAATCAGCTGAGATTTTTTCCAGTGCTGCTCAGCAGTACGGGAACATCTGTGTAGGTACCGTGTCAGAGGAGTATGTCAGGGCTGAGGAGTGTGTGATTTCTGAGCTATGGTAAGAGGGGCCAGATTGTCAAGGATGGATGTAAGGGTGGAATTATAGTGGCAGATAGATTGGTCAGGGCAGGAAAAGGAGGAGAAGAATGTACTCCCATAGCCTAGTACAGTATAAACAGGCAAAAGTCACACTTATTGGTCACACTTACAATAAGGTGCAGTAAAGGCAAGCTGGGACCTCTCAGTCGACCAGTAGGATTCCACTCACCAGCCACACAATGTATATAAGAATCCACAGGATAACAGCAAGTGTATCCTTAAAACAAAATTTTATTAAAACAAAGCAATGCGTTTCTCAGCCCCTCTAAGGCTGTTTCCTCAGGCTATACAATTTTAAACAAGATTGTATAGCCTGAGGAAACAGCGTTAGAGGGACTGAGAAACGCGTTGCTTTGTTTTAATAAAATTTTGTTTTAATGATACACTTGCTGTTATCCTGGGGATTCTTATATTCATTGTGTGGCTGGTGAGTGGAATCCTTCAACACCTGAGCACAAGTCTACTGGGCGACTGAGAGGTCCCAGCTTGCCTTTACTGCACCTGGAGGTGCGCTCCTTATTGTAAGTGTGACCAATAAGTGTGATTATTGCCTGTTTATACTGTACTAGGCTATGGGAGCTGTGTTTTATCACTCACAGGAACAGATGCCTGATATGCTGTTTTTTTTATCGAGTGCTTTATTTGCTGGCACACAGTGAGCAGGACCACTGCCAATTGATCCAGTCTGCGCCACTTGCACCATTGGGTGCTTCATCTTTGTGAGTACTATCCTATATCACATTGAATATTCTTCTGTATAGACGTTACTAGGCCATATTGGCGCCTCTCTGTCTTCCTTTTTTTCCAGATCATTCATCACCAGGGACTGACTATCCTTTTGACAGAGTGCTGCCTCCTGTTGGATGTTAAAGGACTTTATTTATGCAATACATTCTGCTGTGCTATAGCTTGATTTGATGTGTTGCTCATATTATTTCTTAAAGATTTTTGCTACAGGATTTGTATTTAGGAAGCGCCCCCTATGGTAATATATTTGTTGCTTATATTTCCCTTATTCTCTTGAATATGGTAAATTGCCTGGGAGGGGTTGTCATAGTATTTTTTAGATAGCTGATAGGGAGTGGCGGATAGGAGTAGTAGATATATGGAGCTTTTCTATGTTGGTGAATGAGTGTGTCATGTTTTTTTTTTTTTTTGTTTGTTATTACCTAGTCTTTTATATGTAAACCAGTTATTCGCCCAAGTGCAACCTTTATCTATTAGTTAATTTTGGGTACAAATGAGTTAGTTTGTCGATATATGGTGTATGGAGATGTCTGTTATTTAGGTTTATAGTGTATTCTATTTAGGGGGGATTCAACGTTATCTAGGAGCAATGTTAGAGGCCCTGGTCTTGTTGATATGCAAGGGTTGTTCTTGTTTGTGATTTCCCATTGCCTAAATGTTTCCTTTGTAATGGGTTTTGTAATTATTTTAGTTATGTTTGGGAATCCTGGATTCCAGCATATATGTGAGAGGTTTAAACCCTGATTCATTTTGTTTTCCAGAGGGACCCATCTTTTCAGTTCACCATGTATCCTCCAATCCATAATTCTTTGGAGGAATATGGATGTTCTGTATGTTTCTATGTCTGGGACCCCCAACCAACCCTGTTTTTTGGAAAGTGATATAGTGTTTTGATTCATTCTGGGTGGCTTTCTATTCTATATAAAGGAGCTAATCAGTTGCTGCAATTGTGTTATATACCGATGGGGGAGGGGGATGGGAAGTGTTTGCATTACATAAAGGAGTCAGGGGGAATATGTTCATTTTAATAGTATTAATGCGCCCCATCCAGGAAAGTAGTTCAGAGCTCTATGAAGAGAGATTGCGTATAATCGCCGCTTTAATTGGGATATAATTTGCTCTGTATATGCTTTCTATATTATCAGTTAGTTGAATTCCTAAGTATTTTAGAGGTCCTTGACACCATTTGAATGGGCTGAGGGATTTTATTCTAGCTTCTATTTGGGGTGGTAAGGACAAGCCTAAGATCTCAGATTTTGTTTGATTAACTAGGAAGTTTGTTAATTTATTGAAGGTATTTAGTTCCGGTTGTAGGTTAGATATCGATTTCTCAGTGTTAGTAAGGGAGAAAAAAATGTAATCAGCGAACAAAGATATTTTATATTCGTTGTTATCTATTTTAATGCCTAGGATCTCCGGGTTGTCCCTAATCTTTGTGGGAAGTGTTTCGATTAGGCATGTAAACGGGAGAGTGGATAAAGGACAGCCCTGTTTAGTGCCATTAGAGATTAAGAATGGGGAAGAAAGTATGCTGTTAAGTGTAAGTTGTGTGCTGGGAGACCCTGTCAAAGGCCTTTTCACCGTCGGTAGACAACAGTACTGAAGGTCTCTGTGTATTAAATTGGGAAGTAGTAGATGTAGCCTATTTGTTATCATTTTGGCAAAGATTTGTATGTCAGAATTTAATAAATATATGGGATGATAGTTAAAAACCTGAGTAGGGGACTTATTTGGTTTGGGGATTACCGTTATATCTGGTTGGAGGGCTGAGGAGGGGAAGGATCTATTATTGTCTATACTTTGGAAGTAAGCTAGGAGATGGGGTGTTAGAGTCTTCTTAAACAGGGAGTAATACATGTTTCTGAATCTGTCAGGACCTGGGGACTTTCCATTAGGCAAGGAGGAGATAGCATTTAAAAGTTCTTAATGTGTGAAAGGGGATTCTAAGTTATCCCTTTGTTCTATGGAGAGGGTGGGAAGGTTCAGTAAATTGAGATAACATTGGATCTCGTCTGGGCTGGGGTCAGGGTATTCATTCCTTATGTTATAAAGTAATAGCTTTTGAATGCGTTGGCTATGTCTTTAGAAGATGACCATAGCCCTCCACTATTATCCTGTATGTTCATAATGTACAGGGAATGCAGAATTATTAGGCAAATGAGTATTTTGACCACATCATCCTCTTTATGCATGTTGTCTTACTCCAAGCTGTATAGGCTCGAAAGCCTACTACCAATTAAGCATATTAGGTGATGTGCATCTCTGTAATGAGAAGGGGTGTGGTCTAATGACATCAACACCCTATATCAGGTGTGCATAATTATTAGGCAACTTCCTTTCCTTTGGCAAAATGGGTCAAAAGAAGGACTTGACAGGCTCAGAAAAGTCAAAAATAGTGAGATATCTTGCAGAGGGATGCAGCACTCTTAAAATTGCAAAGCTTCTGAAGCGTGATCATCGAACAATCAAGTGTTTCATTCAAAATAGTCAACAGGGTCGCAAGAAGCGTGTGGAAAAACCAAGGCGCAAAATAACTGCCCATGAACTGAGAAAAGTCAAGCGTGCAGCTGCCAAGATGCCACTTGCCACCAGTTTGGCCATATTTCAGAGCTGCAACATCACTGGAGTGCCCAAAAGCACAAGGTGTGCAATACTCAGAGACATGGCCAAGGTAAGAAAGGCTGAAAGACGACCACCACTGAACAAGACACACAAGCTGAAACGTCAAGACTGGGCCAAGAAATATCTCAAGACTGATTTTTCTAAGGTTTTATGGACTGATGAAATGAGAGTGAGTCTTGATGGGCCAGATGGATGGGCCCGTGGCTGGATTGGTAAAGGGCAGAGAGCTCCAGTCCGACTCAGACGCCAGCAAGGTGGAGGTGGAGTACTGGTTTGGGCTGGTATCATCAAAGATGAGCTTGTGGGGCCTTTTCGGGTTGAGGATGGAGTCAAGCTCAACTCCCAGTCCTACTGCCAGTTTCTGGAAGACACCTTCTTCAAGCAGTGGTACAGGAAGAAGTCTGCATCCTTCAAGAAAAACATGATTTTCATGCAGGACAATGCTCCATCACACGCGTCCAAGTACTCCACAGCGTGGCTGGCAAGAAAGGGTATAAAAGAAGAAAATCTAATGACATGGCCTCCTTGTTCACCTGATCTGAACCCCATTGAGAACCTGTGGTCCATCATCAAATGTGAGATTTACAAGGAGGGAAAACAGTACACCTCTCTGAACAGTGTCTGGGAGGCTGTGGTTGCTGCTGCACACAATGTTGATGGTGAACAGATCAAAACACTGACAGAATCCATGGATGGCAAGCTTTTGAGTGTCCTTGCAAAGAAAGGTGGCTATATTGGTCACTGATCTGTTTTTGTTTTGTTTTTGAATGTCAGAAATTTATATTTGTGAATGTTGAGATGTTATATTGGTTTCACTGGTAAAAATAAATAATTGAAATGGGTATATATTTGTTTTTTGTTAAGTTGCCTAATAATTATGCACAGTAATAGTCACCTGCACACACAGATATCCCCCTAAAATAGCTATAACTAAAAAAAACTAAAAACTACTTCCAAAACTATTCAGCTTTGATATTAATGAGTTTTTTGGGTTCATTGAGAACATGGTTGTTGTTCAATAATAAAATTAATCCTCAAAAATACAACTTGCCTAATAATTCTGCACTCCCTGTAATGTTTGTGTACTTTCTTTCTTAATTGTCTAGCTAGTAGTCGCCCTTGTTTAATAGCCCCCTCATAAAATGTTTTAGGTAGAGAGCTTTAGTCTTTGCCTCTTTACTTAAAAAGGAGAGAAGTCGGCTCCATTTGTGTTCAATGTTATCGGAAAGGGATTGGTCTTTGGGAAATAATTTATGGATGTCTTGAAGTTTGGTCAAGTCCTCCAGGAGGGATTATAGGTATGTTTGATTTTGTTTTCTTTTGGCTGCCTTTAAGGCAATGAGTTCTCCCCTAATGACGCATTTATGGGTGTTCCATAAATGTTGTACATCTATGTCAGTCTTATTTTTTAGTCTGAAATATTCCGTTATGGATTTTGGAATTTGGTTATGTACTAGGGGGTCTCTGATTAGTGAGTCGTCGAGTTTCCATACTTTGTCATATGTATGAGAGGTGGGCCAAGTTTACAGCTAATCATGGCATGATCCAACCATGTTAAAGGGGAAATATCTGTTTGATAGATAATCGATTCTTGTATATATTTGGTGAGGGTGCGAGTAAAAAGTGTAATCCCTTGTAGAGGGGTAATGCAGTCTCCACGCATTGTGTACAGCTAATTTTGTTAATGCCGATTTGATTAATTTTACGTATTTTGCTGGTACTGAGGAGGTTCCTGAGGAACAGTCAATACTGGGATCTAGTGCCAGATTCAAGTCTCGTCCAATTATTAGGCTGACTTTAACTAACTCTAATATCTTGTTGCATAGCTGTTGATAGAAAGTGTGAGATTCAGTGTTGGGTGCTTAGATGTTAACGATCATTATTGGGCGATAGTATAGTATCCCTGTTAATATTATGTACCGCCTTTCTTTATCTCTATGTATAGCAGTTTCCTTAAAGGGTAGGGATTTATTAATGAGTATGCCTACTCCGTTGCTTTTAAACATGTGTGAAGCTAGATATGCTAATCTGAATTTCTTAAAGGACACTTTAGGTATATGTTCTTTTTTGAGACGGGTCTCATGCAATAGGACTATATTTCTTTTTTGGGGTATATTTAACCCTTTAATGTTGTGAGAAATTTTATTTATGTTTGTAGGGCTATCAGCCATTGTGGTGTTGGGGAAGCGGTGGTGACTCACCCAACACATCAGACCAGTAGACATTAGCGGGGTTTGCAGAGAAATTTGTACCTAGGTAAATAAAATGAGATGTGTGACACATCAAGTAGAACAATACAAAAATATTAACTGAGACAACATAAATAAAGAACAAAACAAAAACAGAAACAAAAACAAGAAGTAAGTGCATTACAAACCATGCACCATAGTAGGTGGAAGAAGTTATGTCAATCTTCCTCTCATTTTAACCATTAAAGTTATAGCTAGTGTGGTTGCTTAGGAAACCAATTAGAACAAGGCAATTAATGCCAGTTGTTAAGGTCATTGAGCTTGCTATGTTAAAGCTGACTATTAGCTTATCTCCTGGTATCATGCCCTATTGATTTTAAGGTAGTTTGAGCTTAGATCTTTACTATTAAGCTATGGTTCATTCTATAGTATAGGATATTTGGGGTGCCTAAGTTGACCTTTGATATAGGACAGGGTAGGCTCAACCAGGGATGTGGAAATACTTTAATTGGTGAGAGGGCCACTTAAGAAATTGTCTATCTGTTACCCAAGGAAACCTCCTGTTCTCAGAAAGTGTTTGGAAGTTCTAAGAGACAAGAAATACTGCAAAGCAGCCAGTCTGCCAGTGTCCAGGAAGGTATATAGGTTATCAAGATTATGATCTCTATTCTTCAGAGGTGGATGGGCCAGTTTTCCTCCATTTCAGCAGCATTCTGTTCCATTGAGGTCTTTGCTCTCTAGGGCCAGAAGGTCCTTCTTGTGAATGAGAAGGGAGCAGGTTCATTGCATTGTCCGTAGGTACTGTAAAGGTAATGTTCAGGGGTTTTGCCAGGTTGTCCAAATCGTTATAGTTTCTGTAAACACATTGGGTGCCATTAGGTAACAAGTTAAGGCTAAACGGGAAGCTCCAGTATTATTTAATGCTGTTTTCTTGTAGCGTCTTTGTGATGAATTCAATTTCTTTTCGTCTCTGGATGGTGTAGGGACTGAGGTCCAGATATATCTGTATGGTGTGTCCTTGGTAGATAATAGATTGTCTGGACCTTGCTGCTTGCCAGATTTCATCTTTAGTAGTGTATCTTAGGAATCTAATAATTATGTCCCTTGGAGGTGCAGGCGGTTTAGGCGGTGGTCTTAGGGCTATGTGCTCTGTCAATGTGTTCAATCAGGACGGGTGAAGATTGGGGAGAGAGTTGTAAGAAAAGACCTTTCAGGTATTCTTTGATTTTGTCCTGGCGAATGTCCTCTGGTATTCCCCTGAACCTCAGATTGTTTCTGCAACCCCGGTTGTCTTATCTTGCAGAGTTTGCATCATGGCGTCATGTATAGATAGTTGCTTGGTGATAGAGCTGCCTAAGTTATTCAGCGTATCTTGTCCCTCTTTGAGGTATTCAATTCTAGAGCCCAGCTCATTTCTTGAGATCTCTCATCTCCTCCTTTATAAAGGATTTCAAGGATTCCAGGTCTGATTTGGAGGATAGGCCTGACAATTGGGCCTGTATAGTTATGAGAGGGTCCTGTTGATTTAAGGTGGCTCCGTTAGACGGGAGTGTGGCTTGTGTGTCTTTTATTGGAGAGTTTTCAGCTGTTATGTGTTCTGTAGTCTGAAAGAAGGAAGTGACTAAGGGCACTGATGGTGCCAACTTGGTGTGCTTGTCCATCTTCTATGACTTTTTTGCTGCCATCATGAGGGTGCCCAGGGTTCTTAATAGGGATGGGCGAATGTTTTTTATATTAAAATTTGAATGTTAGAACGAATGTTATTATAGAAATTCGATTTACAGAAAAGAATGTTGATAAGAACGAATATATTCTTAAAAATTCTATTATCGAATGTTATTTACAGTTTTCGAATGTCACTTTCTAATTTGAATGTGACGTTCGAATTCGAATGTGACATTCAAATTTGAATGTGACATTCGAATCCCAATGTGACATTCAAATTAGAATATTACATTTATAAAACACGATTGTAGACTAAAAATACTATTTTGAATTCGAATGTCACAATCGAATTTGAATATTACATTTATAAAACACAGTATTAGACTAGAAATTCTAATTCAAATTCGAATGTTACATTCTAATTTGAATGTAGCATTCAAATTAGAATATTACATTTATTAAACACAGTTGTAAACTAGAAATACTATTTTGAATTAGAATGTGACATTCGAATTCGAATGTCACATTCGAATTTAAATATTACATTTAAAAAACACAGTATTAGACTAGAAATACTATTTTGAATTTGAATGTGACATTTGAATACTACATTCTATTAAACACAGTTGTAGACTAGAAATACTATTTTGAATTTTAATCTTACATTCGAATTCGAATGTCACATTCAAATTCGAATAATACATTTCGAAATTGAATAAATATTTTCGAATTTTATTGAAAAATTCAAAAATGATACTTCGAAAATAGAATATTAGAATGTTATATAAACATTTGAAATTTGTTTCGAATGAACGAATGTATCAAAATTCATTTTAAATTTAAAATTTTTAGAAACATTCGCCCATCCCTAGTTCTTAGATATAATATTCAGGATAACAGTTATAGACCAGATATTGGGTTGCTAAAGATAAACAATCGCCTATGTTTACAGATTTTATATCGGTTCCTTTACCCCTTCTTCATTTGTTATGAGGTTCTGTTTCTGTGGTGTTCTTAGGCTGTCTATAATGGTTATGGTGGGTTGGAGGTGTTTTTGTGGCCTAGCCTCGCGGCCCACTACTCACGCTGTGTTGTGGCAGCTGTCGAATCTTGTCTTGTGTTGCTTGGCAGTGCGATATAAGGTCTACGAGCCTGCTTATTTGGTGGCCGGTCGGATGCGAGTGGTGAACTGTGAGCCTCGCTATGTCCCACGTCCTGCATAGTGCATATTACTCCTCTGCTGCCATTGGTGTGATAGGCCGCGTCAAGATAGCGGCTGAGCTTGCCCCACTACAATCTGAAGTCGCTCCTTTCAGTTATTTGGAGAAGGGATACGCCATATAGAGCATTCTGGGTGGCAGTGCAAGGTAAAGGGCTGATTTTTAGAGGGTTTTGGGTTCCATTAGCCCAGTTTTTCTATTTTGAGAGGATTGACAGCTACAGAGCTCTACTAGTGTGCTGTCATGTACCAGCATGGCTTGGCTCCGCCCCCAGACAGTATTTTTAAATGGATATGAAACCCAAAAAATGTATTTTGTGATTCAGACAGAGCATACCATTTAAAAAAAATAAAAGTACTTCTATTATCAAATTTGCCTTGTTCCCATGATATTCTGTTTTGAAGAGATACCTAGGTAGGTGTCTGGAGCACTAAATGGCAGCTGCCATCGAGTACTCTTGCAGATTTATAACATTCTTGCAAAACTGCTGCCATATAGTCAGGGCCAGACTTGGAAATGAGACCGGCCCTCGAATTTTGGGAGACCGGCCCAGCAACCTCCCCTCCCCCCCCCAAGGCCTAGCCAACCCCACCCCCCAGCCCTTACCTTTGGGATTCCAGATGCGCTATGCTGCGCACATGTTTTGCTCCATGTCCTTGCTGGGAGGCTCCTTCTGCAAGTCTGCCTAGGATGTGGCCCTGAGTCGCTGGCGGCCCGTGGGCTAATCTGGCACTGCATATATGGGCCAGCTGCTAAGCATACGTCAATAATAACGTTCCTGATTTTCAACAAAAGATACCAAGAGAACAAATCCTAACAAAAATCATAACAAACTTGTTCACCAAAAATTGTATTTTATAAAAAAAAAAAAAAAATTGTATGCAAATTGCACAATAATAATTCATATTTAATATGAACGGCGTAAAATTTAATTGAAGTACACTGGATGTGCAAAACAAAACATAAAAATGTGTACTTATAAGTACAAAACACAAAGCGTAATTGTTGTTTTTTTGTAAATGGGCTGAACTTGCGCAATCCATGGGCGCGCGTGAAATCTTCTCTCAAACATAAACATTTCTGACTAACAGTTCTCACTGTTTTTTTCTCGCAAATGAAAAGGTGGCGAGGTTGTGACAAAATACTTAAAGAGTTATGAAACACAAATATTTATTTTGTGATTCAGACAGCGAATAATATTTTTAAAAAGTTTCCAATTTACCTTTATTATAAAAGCTGCTTCGTTCCCATGATATTCTGTGTTGAAGAGATACCTAGGTTGGCATCTGGATCACTACATGGCAGGAAATAGTGCTGCTATCTAGTGTTCTTGCAAATGGATAACATTCTTGCAAAACTGCTGCTACAGAAATTATTATTATTATTGGTTATTTGTAGAGTGCCAACAGATTCCACAGCGCCATAGAAATGGGCTGTCTCCCAAGCTTACGTCCCTGCTTTTCAACAAGAGATACCAAGAGAACAGAGAAAAATGATAACAGAAGTAGATTAGAAGGTTGTTTAAAATCACATGCTTTATCTGAATCATGAAAGAACAAATTAAGGTTTCATATCCCTTTAATACCCTAATAGAAAAACACATACATAGGAAAAATGAAGGGGATTTTCAGATGCTATATGAAGAAAGATGCGTAATATGATTTATATTGGCTACAGGATTACATTTTTAAAATCTTTATTTGAAAAAGCAGGAATGTAAGCTTAGGAGCCAGCCCATTTTTGGTTCAGCATCTGAGTAGCGCTTACTGATTGGTGGCTAACTGTAGAAACCAATCAATAAACGCTATTTAAGGTGCTGAGGTCTCAAGTGTTAGAAAACAAAAAGGCAGACAAAGGGCTTTAACATAGAGATACATACATATACATTTCTAAATATACATATATATATATACACATATAAACACATAAATATTTATGTACACATATATAGACATATATAGAAGTGCACTTTGCAGTTAAGTAGATGAAAACATGTAAGCATATTTAAGCAATATTCATTCGCCTAGATTACAAGTTTTGTCGGTAAAGACCCGCGGTGCTAACAAGCCTTTTTTTTCCAGCGCACCCTTAAGCCAACGCTGGTATTACGAGGTGTCTGAATGGCTGCGTTAGCCTCAGAAAAGTGTGCATTGAGCCAAATTTAGCTCCACTTCAACTCTCAATACCAGCGTTGCCTATGGTAGCGGTAAGCTGGAAAAACGTGCTCGTGCACGATACCCCAATAGGAAACAATGGGGCTGAACTGGCTGAAAAAAAACTAACACCTGCAAAAAAGCAGCGTTCAGCTCCTAACGCAGCCCCATTGTTTCCTATGGGGAAACACTTTCTAAGTCTACACCTAACACCCTAACATGAACCCCGAGTCTAAACACCCCTAACCTTACACTTATTAACCTATAATCTGCCGCCCCCGCTATCGCTGACACCTGCATAATATTATTAACCCCTAATCTACTGCTCCGGACATCGCCGCAACCTACATTATAGTTATGAACCCCTAATCTGCTGTCCCTAACATCGCCGACACCTACATTATAGTTATTAACCCCTAATCTGCCCCCCCCAACGTCGTCGCCACCTACCAACACTTATTAACCCCTAATCTGCCGACCGGACATCGCCGCCACTATAATAAATGTATTAACCCCTAAACCGCCGCACTCCCGCCTCGCAAACACTATAATAAATTTTATTAACCCCTAATCTGCCCTCCCTAACATCGCCGCCACCTACATACAATTATTAACCCCTAATCTGCCGCCCCCAATGTCGCTGCTACTATAATAAAGTTATTAACCCCTAAACCTTAGTCTAAACCTAACCCTAACACCCCCCTAACTTAAATATAATTTAAATAAAACAAACTAAAATTACTATCATAAATTAAATTAATCCTATTTAAAACTAAATACTTACCTATAAAATAAACCCTAATATAGCTACAATATAACTAATAGTTACATTGTAGCTATTTTAGGATGTATTTTTATTTTACAGGCAACTTTGTATTTATTTTAACTAGGTACAATAGCTATTAAATAGTTAATAACTATTTAATAGCTACCTAGTTAAAATAATTACAAAATTACCTGTAAAATAAATCCTAACCTAAGTTACAAATACACCTAACACTACACTATCAATAAATTAATTAAATAATTTAGCTACAATTATCTAAACTAAAATACAATTAAATAAACTAAACTATAGTACAAAAAACCCCACTAAATTACAAAAAATTTAAAAAATATTACAATAATTTTAATCTAATTACACCTAATCTAAACCCCCTAATAAAATAAAAAGCCCCCCAAAATAATAAAATTCCCTACCCTATACTAAATTACAAAGTAATCAGCTCTTTTACCAGCCCTTAAAAGGGCTTTTTGCGGGGCATTGCCCCAAAGTAATCAGCTCTTTTACCTGTAAACAAAAAATACAATCCCCCCCCAACATTACAACCCACCACCCACACACCCCTACGCTAAAACCCACCTGATCCCCCTACGTCTTGGATGACATCATTTAAAGGAACCTTCATTCGGACTTAGGACATCGGAAGAAGAGGATGGCTCCGCGTGCGCTGGATTCAAGATGGCTCTGCTCCGGTTGATTGAAGATAGAAGATGCCGCTTGGATGAAGACTTCTGCCGCTCCGGATGTCCACATCTGTTCCATCGGTGGCCGGCTGGCTGAAGACGGCTCAAGGTAGGGTGATCTTGAGGGGGGTAGTGTTAGGTTTTTTAAGGGGGGATCGGGTGGGTTTTAGAGTAGGGGTGTGTGGGTGGGGGGTTATAATGTTGGGGGGGGATTGTATTTTTTTTTACAGGTAAAAGAGCTGATTACTTTGGGGCAATGCCCCACAAAAAGCCCTTTTAAGGGCTGGTAAAAGAGCTGATTACTTTGTAATTTAGTATAGTGTAGAGAATTTTATTATTTTGGGGGGCTTTTTTATTTTATTAGGGGGTTTAGATTAGGTGTAATTAGATTAAAATTATTGTAATATTTTTTTATTTTTTGTAATTTAGTGTTTGTTTTTTTTTGTACTATAGTTTAGTTTATTTAATTGTATTTTAGTTTAGATAATTGTAGCTAAATTATTTAATTAATTTATTGATAGTGTAGTGTTAGGTGTATTTTTTAACTTAGGTTAGGATTTATTTTACAGGTAATTTTGTAATTATTTTAAATAGGTAGCTATTAAATAGTTATTAACTATTTAATAGCTATTGTACCTAGTTAAAATAAATACAAAGTTGCCTGTAAAATAAAAATAAATCCTAAAATAGCTACAATGTAACCATTAGTTATATTGTAGCTATATTAGGGTTTATTTTATAGGTAAGTATTTAGTTTTAAATAGGATTAATTTATTTCATTATAGTAAATTCATTTTGTTTTATTTAAATTATATTTAACTTAGGGGGGTGTTAGGGTTAGGGTTAGACTTAGGTTTAGGGGTTAATAACTTTATTATAGTAGCGGCGACGTTGGGGGCGGCAGATTAGGGGTTAATAATTGTAGGTAGGTGGCGGCGATGTTAGGGAGGGCAGATTAGGGGTTAATAAAATTTATTATAGTGTTTGCGAGGCGGGAGTGCGGCGGTTTAGGGGTTAATACATTTATTATAGTGGCGGCGATGTCCGGTCGGCAGATTAGGGGTTAATAAGTGTAGGTAGGTGGCGGCGACGTTGTGGGTGGCAGATTAGGGGGTAATAAATATAATATAGGTGTCGGAGATGTTAGGGGCAGCAGATTATGGGTTCATAGGGATAATGTAGGTGGCGGCGATGTCCGGTCGGAAGATTAGGGGTTAAATAATTTTAGTATAGGGTTTGTGATGTGGGGGGGCCTCGGTTTAGGGGTTCATAGGTAGTTTATGGGTGTTAGTGTACTTTATAGCACTGTAGTTAAGAGCTTTATGTTCCGGCGTTAGCCCATAAAGCTCTTAACTACTGACTTTTTTTGCGGTTGGAGTCTTGGCGGTAGAGGGCCTACCGCTCACTTCTTCCAAGACTCGTAATACCGGCGTTAGGCAAATCACATAGAAAAGATAGGATACGCAATTGACGTAAGGGGATTTGCGGTAGCCTCGAGTCGCGGAAAAAAAGTGAGCGGTAGACCCTTTCCTGTCTGACTCATAATACAAGCGTTAGGAAAAAAGCAGCGTTAGGTTAACGCTGCTTTTTAAAGGCTAACGCAGAACTCGTAATCTAGCCAATTATTAATAAAGTGTTATACTTTGTATTTACTGTAAATATTTCACATTCCAATGTTCTTCACATAGGGGAATATTTGTAAACAGATATTCCTATAGATTTATATTGTACCAAAATACCATCAGATATATGCAGAAATATGTATTTATGAATAAATAGAACATATTCTGCTATGTGAAGAACACTGGAATGTGAAATATTCCTATTTTTATGACAGGTTAGCACTCCTGAGAATATGCAAAAGGGTTTGATCAGTCTTTTGCTCCATTGACTTCTATCGGGGTATACGTTAACGCAATTGAGATATTCTAATTTACATACCGCTCCACTTGTAATCTGGCTCTATGGTGCTAAATTATCAAGCTCCGAATGGAGATTGATGCCCCTGTTTCCACGTGAACCTTAAGGCTTGCCGGAAACTGGAGTTATGAAGCAGCGGTCTTAAGACTGCTGCTCCATAACTTGTCCGCTGCCTCTGATGCTGTGGTCTGCAATCCGCCCGATCCTATATGATCGGACACCTCTTGATTGCGGTCAATTGGCCGCAAATCTGCAGGGGGTAGCATTGCACAAGCAGTTCTGGTGAATTGCTTGTGCAATTTTAAAAGCTGACAGCATATCATGTTGGACAGATGGGGGATATTTATCAAAGGTCTGGCGGACCTGATCCAACAGTGCGGATCAGGTCCGCCAGACCTCGCTGAAAGCGGAGAGCAATACGCTCTCCTTATTCAGCATTGCACCAGCAGCTCTTGTGAGCTGCTGGTGCAACGCCGCCCCCTGCAGATTCAGCAGGGAGGTGTCAATCAACCCAATCGTACTCGATCGGGTTGATTTTTGGCGATGTGTGTCCTCCTGCTCAGAGCAGGCGGACAGGTTTATGGAGCAGCGGTCTTTAGACCGCTGCTTTATAACTGGTGTTTCTGGCGAGTCTGCAGGCTCGCCAGAAACACAGGCCCTCAAGCTTCGTCCGGAGCTTGATAAATGGGCCCCACAGCGAAAAGGAATGCGTTGAAAAATAAAATGTTCTTATAAAACAGAGTCTTTTATTTTTACCCTGAAATCGCTTTAACCATGTTCTTTCGCTTGACACATCTGCATACCTGACATGTGTTCCAGAATTTACAGGATTCTCATTGGTTGATACTGATCACATAACATGGCATGGAGAATTTCTCATAAAACCACTTCAACAACCTGTGTGCAACACTTAAAAACTTGCTTTAGAACCATGTAGGTACGCAAAGATTTTGAACATTGATAACAAAGTGCTGTGGGAAACACAGTGATGGGATTACATTAGTTTACTGATTGTCTACTGCCTACAACCTCAATATTTTTAAACGTCCTATCAAATTCAATACATGTTCATTCTGAATGTCATCTGCCATACTAAAGAGAAGTTCATTTTACTGACGTCAGGGAGAAGAATATCATCAGTTGAAATAATGGTGTGTGATGTTAGGGCATTCCAAGGTAGGGTTTTTATATTCCAGGGAGAAAACGTTCCCAGATGTCTCAAAGAGAAACACGGATATAAATAGAACAAAGAAGAGCACGGGGACTTACCTACCCTTTTGATATCATTAAGAATATTTCATATATGTGAAGTATCTTTTAAGTATGATTTAGATTTTTGAGCATAAGGCTGAAGAAAAAAATCAACAAAAGCTGAATGGTTAGATGTAAGGGAATCTATCCCACTAATGATGTTGGGCGCCCTGGAGGTTTAATTTGCTCTTGAGAAAGACGTTTTTAACGTTGAAACATGTTAAGCTGAGGTAACTATTAAAGCTTTGTTCTTTTTATATTTGATACAAAGGCATCTATTTATCAAGCCGTCAACTTACTTGCATTCAACGGCACCAATACGCTCGCCTAAGATCGCCTAACATCGCGGCCGTGGACCTGAATATGTTCTCCAAAGTTACCAAAAAAGCTGTAAAAAAGCCGCGCACCAAGTACGGGGCGATGAGCAGCGGACTGTTGTTAACTAACAGTCATCGATCTTGCTGCTATTCAGCTTTTTCCCAGCTTTATTGGTACCCTGTCACTAAACACCCACACTATACTATACTGTTTACCCCCTATACCGCCGCTCACGGACCCTGCTGCAACTAAATAAAGTGTTTAACCCCTAAACCGCCGCTCCCAAGGCCCACCGCCACCTACATTATACTTATTAACCCCTAATCTGCCACCCCCTACACCGCCGCCACCTACATTATACTTATTAACCCCTAATCTGCCACCCCCTACACCGCTGCCACTATATTATATAATATAATTTAAATAAATCTAAATAAATATTCCTATCATTAACTAAATTATTCCTATTTAAAACTAAATACTTACCTATAAAATAAACCCTAAGATAGCTACAATATAACTAATAGTTACATTGTAGCTAGCTTAGGATTTATTTTTATTTTACAGGCAAGTTTGTATTTATTTTAACTAGGTACAATAGTTACTAAATAGTTATTAACTATTTAGTAACTATCTAGCTAAATTAAATAAAAATATACCTGTAAAATAAAACCTAACCTATGTTAAACTAACACCTAACACTACACTATAATTAAATTAATTCCCTACATTAAATACAATTAAATACAATTAAATAAAATTATCTAAAGTACAAAAACAAACAAACACTAAATTACAGAAAATAATAAACAAATTACAAGATTTTTAAACTAATTACACCTAATCTAATCCCCCTAACAAAAATAAAAAAGCCCCCCCAAAATAAAAAAAGCCCTACCCTACACTAAATTACAAATAGCCCTTAAAATGGCCTTTTGTGGGGCATTGCCCCAAAGTAATCAGCTCTTTTACCTGTAAAAAAAAATTAAAATCCCCCCCAACATTAAAACCCACCACCCACACAACCAACCCTACTCTAAAACCCACCCAATACCCCCTTATAAAAACCTAACACTAACCCCTTGAAGATCACCTTACCGGGAGAAGTCTTCACCCAACCGGGCCGAAGTCCTCAACGAATCCGGCAGAAGTGGTCCTCCAGATGGGCAGAACTGGTCCTCCAGATGGGCAGAAGTCTTCATCCAGACGGCATCTTCTATCTTCATCCATCCGGCGCGGCTCCATCTTCAAGACATCCGATGTGGAGCATCCTCTCTAGCCGACGTCTTCTTGTTGAATGAAGGTACCTTTAAATGACGTCATCCAAGATGGCGTCCCTTAGATTCTGATTGGCTGATAGAATTCTATCAGCCAATCGGAATCTAAGGGACGCCATCTTGGATGATGATGTTTTAGTGGGGTTTTTTTTGTACTTTAGATAATTTTATTTAATTGTATTTAATGTAGGGAATTAATTTAATTATAGTGTAGTGTTAGGTGTTAGTGTAACATAG
The DNA here is from genome assembly GCF_027579735.1 of Bombina bombina. Taxonomy (NCBI): domain Eukaryota; kingdom Metazoa; phylum Chordata; class Amphibia; order Anura; family Bombinatoridae; genus Bombina; species Bombina bombina. The sequence goes on along the minus strand of NC_069500.1, from coordinate 1,378,677,476 downwards.
GTTAGGTTTTATTTTACAGGTATATTTTTATTTATTTTAGCTAGGTAGTTACTAAATAGTTAATAACTATTTAGTAACTATTGTATCTAGTTAAAATAAATACAAACTTGCCTGTAAAATAAAAATAAACCCTAAGCTAGCTACAATGTAACTATTAGTTATATTGTAGCTATCTTAGGGTTTATTTTATAGGTATTTAGTTTTAAATAGGAATAATTTATTTAATGATAGGAATATTTATTTAGATTTATTTAAATTATATTTAAGTTAGGGGGTGTTAGGTTTAGGTTTAGACTTAGGTTTAGAGGTTAATAAATTTAATATAGTGGCGGTGGTGTAGGGGGGGCAGATTAGGGGTTAATAAATATAATGTAGGTGGCGGCGGTGTAGGGGGTGGCCGATTAGGGGTGTTAAGACTCGGGGTACATGTTAGGGTGTTAGGTGTAAACATTACCATAGGAATCAATGGGATATTGGGCAGCAGCGAACATGAGCTTTCGCTGCTTTCAGACTCCCATTGATTCCTATGGTATCCGCCGCCTCCAGGGCGGCGGATTGAAAACCAGGTACACTGGGCCGGAATAGTGGCCAGCGTACCTGTTAGGAATTTGTTAACTAGCAAAAGTAGTCAGATAGTGCAGAATTTGCATTTGGAACATCTGTAATGACGTAACCATCGATCTGTGTCGGACTTTGCCCGGCTGATCATATGTTACGTCACAAAATTCTACTTTTGCTGGTCTTTAGGGTTTGATAACTAAGGGGAATCAGGCTCACCACAAATACGTTGCGGAATTCCAGCGTATTTGCGGTTGACGGCTTGATAAGTAGATGCCATAGTGTCTTTGTTATTTTATGCTGCTGTGACATCGCTGGAAGCCGGTTTTTAATGGAGTGAGTTACTAATTAATATAATACAAAGTGACTTACTATACCCTCATTGGAGCTTTTATTTTCTCCTAGTTTGGTCAATATTCATACACCAAGGAAACTTTGCTTAACTCTGCATCAGTTCTGCTGACAACTCTAATTTATGGAGTGAGTATACTGCACATATAACGTTTGGTTATAATACATCCGACAAGTCCTTTTTCCTTTATTCGGTAGAGACATCTACATAAATTGGAATAATTATACCTAAGACCAGCGCCATCTGTTAACCATTCAGGATCCATTTTGTTCAGTCTTCTGGGAGAGACTGCAAGAAGGCAGCAGTCTAATTTAAAGAAGAGTATTGTTTCTTTGTCATTTTGTACAAGATTGTTTGTGTATTAGAGCTTAACATATTCTGTACATATTTTCTGATCATCCTAATAGCCCCATCTAACATTAATTCAGCCTCCAACTGTAGCTTCATTGAGACCTCAGCATCTGCAATTCCTATGACTATTCTGTCACTGATTTGCTCTTCTTTAGCAACACCAAACTCACAGAATTCAGCTAATTCATACAGGCTGCGCACAAATGACTCCACAGATTCTCCCACACACTGAGCACGTTTGTGAAAACAAGCCCTCTCATGAATTACATTTCTTTTGAGTACAAAGTGAGCAAACTTTACAGGAAACCTTCTGCAGGGAATACAATATTGAAATACAACTCATGTCATCCCAGACACGTAATAAAAGGGATTCCTAAAGGAGAATATATAAGAGCCAAAAGGAATTGCTCCACACATGAGGAATACATTGCTCAGACCAAAATCATTACAGATAGACTAAAAGAAAGGGGATATGATGACACTATTCTCAAAAAAAGCTAAAGATAGTGTAGATATGATGACCAGGGATCAACTATTAAGGAATAAACAACCTATGGATACCAGAAATCAGAAAGTGAAAATCATAACCACCTACAGCACAGAATATAAAGCAATTTGTAATATAATTAAGGAAACTATTCCTATATTCCACTCATATAATGTCATTAAACAGTAGTACAAGATGGCTTTGATTTTGTTCCCAAAAAAAGGTAAAACATTAGCCAATTTCCTGTCCCCATCTGAATGACCAAATATTATCAGAACCACGTGGTTAAAGGGAAGAAAGGGCTTTTACAAGTGTAGAAAGAATACTTGCAAAGCATGCAAACTTACTAAAGGGAGAAACTTTCAAATCAAGTATTTGTTATTGTGAACATAATATTAAATATTTTATCAATTGCAAAAACTACTAATGTGGTTTATTTATTAACGTGCCAACAATGCCAGAAACAATACATAGGAGAAACAAAAAGGGCTATCAAGGATATATTTTTTGAACATCTGAGGTCCATTGAAGACCCAGAGATAGACACCCCAGTTTCTAGACATTTCAAAACATTACACAATTCAGATACATCCTTATTAACCTTGCAGGGGATAGATCATATTCCATTATGGAAAAGAGATGGAAATAGGAAGAACAAGCTAAATATAAGGGAGTTTTTTTTGGTTTGTTTCTCTTAAAACCACCAGTCCACTAGGAATAAATATGAGGAGGGATTTGGACCTTTTCACATAAATGTATTTCCCTTGAATGATATAGAAATAATTAATTCATTGAATACACATTTTATATATATTGTCAGGGAATCTGTGAATGTCAGAAGACAATATATATATATATATATATATATATATATATATATATATATATATATATATATATATATATATATATATATATATATATTAGGATAAAATAAGTATACAATCTATCAAATATTAAATTTGAGCATGATTTACAGACCCCCTCACTGCTCAATACATCTAAGAGAGAGACAAAGGGATAACATTTGGTTCAATTAGTGAAGATATATAACGAACCAAGCCAGGATACATCATGGGATGTTGGAAACAAGATTATCTACATAAGTCAGATAATCAAACAGAAATTCTAAGAATATAGTAATTAGCACAGGCCTGTTCATTTCTCCTGAACCTCAGATACACATCTGTACTGGCTAGCAGAAATACATGTTTTGCATTGTAACTTTAAAATTCATTTTAAAGCACAACTTATGTGTCATTTTCAGTATTGTATAAAAATGTATGTTTGTGGATCTAAGAAGCAGTGCCTAACAGTAACATATTAGATAAGAATTTGCTGAACTTAATAAGTAGCTGTATAGTAAATGTAAATAGATAAGTCTGAGAGATTGTCTGTTTGGATAATATTAAAATATGAAATTAATTGAGTATAAATTCATATAAGTTAACATTCTCCACACCCAGACTATATTAACAACATATATGTATATGTATTGATCTGAAACATACGATATTGGATAACTGTCTGCTGTATTGAATAATAGCTGTTTGACTCATTTCAAAATAACAACATCTGTTTCTTTATTTTTCAGACAACAAGATGTCCTATGAATATTGGTCATAAACATGTCAATGCACTCAAAAATTATTAGAAACATGAAATATACTGTTTTCATATTAAGATACAATACAATGCCAGGATGTTGAATACTATGATTCTGTGAAGAACCTCAGATACACATCTGTACTGGCTAGCAGAAATACATGTTTTGCATTGTAACTTTGAAATTAATTTTAAAGCACAACTTATGTGTCATTTTCAGTATTGTATAAAAATGTACGTTTGTGGATCTAAGAAGCAGTGCCTAACAGTAACATATTAGATAAGTATTTGCTGAACTTAATAAGTAGCTGTATAGTAAATGTAAATAGATAAGTCTGAGAGATTGTCTGTTTGGATAATATTAAAATATGAAATTAATTGAGTATAAATTCATATAAGTTAACATTCTCCACACCCAGACTATATTAACAACATATATGTATATGTATTGATCTGAAACATACGATATTGGATAACTGTCTGCTGTATTGAATAATAGCTGTTTGACTCATTTCAAAATAACAACATCTGTTTCTTTATTTTTCAGACAACAAGATGTCCTATGAATATTGGTCATAAACATAAGTCAATGCACTCAAAAATTATTAGAAACCTGAAATATACTGTTTTCATATTAAGATACAATACAATGCCAGGATGTTGAATACTATGATTCTGTGAAGAAAAATAATTAACAGTAAATTGCTTACTAGTATGATGCTAGAAGTATACTCATATTTAGTCTCTATAGATACATGATAAGTCATATTAGATGGGACATATATGTTACTAGACAGGTTTCTTAAAATCAGGAAATAATGAGTATATTAAATATACAATTAAAGATACATAGTAAACTGTATTTACTGTAGCAGTATTAATAATGAGACTGCATTTCTGGTTGTCTGCTGCCACCTATAGTTCAAAGATGGTATCGCAACCAAAAGGTAAATGGCTACTCAGGGAGGCGTCTCCCAAATAACCAAGAGATGTTCAGCTCAAAGGGCCTATCACAAACAAGCTTCCGTGGATCATATCCCAAAAAGATTCACCAATGATTAGAATAAAAAGGGGTGGAGTATATCACGTGATATAACCTCATGCAAGGAGAAAGAAGGGTGTTTTTGCTGCTGAATTTTGACTGACAAACTGTTGCCTCGGAATCCAGTCTCTATAAAGCAAATCTGGGCCTAACTTCTTAATCCATATTGCAAAAATACCTCTTTTAATTTATGAGGTAAACTGGACTTATTTGAAAAAAGAGAAAATTGAACATTCAATTTGGTGTATTTGATAATATATAAAAGGTTGTTTCATACTTTTATATTTAAATCAAAGGTATCTTGTTGCTACAGTTAAATTGCAGCTATTAATTTAAAGAACATACTTGGTGTTTTGAGTTATATCCATAGTCCTGTGCAGTGTTCCCTCTAAGGCCAGTTTTGTGAGCGGCCCAGCAGTGAAACTGTTAATAAGAGAATCATACCTTGTAGTCTGTATTATGCAGTGTTTGCTAATTGCAGGGTGTGGTTCCTTAATTAACTGTTTCACTGCTGGGCTGCTCACAAAACTGACCTTAGAGGGAATACTGGTCCTGTGTAGTTTTAACTAGTCACAAGTGCTATATATTTTAGAATTTGCCTTATTGTAGCTAAATAAGAGTTTATTTCAGATCAGACGTATTGGCATATAAATTGGCTGTTTGCATTAATAATATATACAATTTCTGATGTTTATAATTGAAGTTATATAGAATCATTTGTGGGCTAAATAACTTAATTATACTTGTCTGAAAGTTATCTTAAATCTATTGAGACCCAGTAAGATTTATGTGAAATATCTTGGTATATTGTTTAAACACTGTGAAGTTAGCGACCCATATTCTGGTATTTTATTGTGGTATTTTAATGTGATTCATTGTGGGTAAAGTTAATGTTAAGGGTATATCTTTTATGATCTTTGTAAAGAATATTATAACAGCATAAGCATGTATAATTTGATTCATAGTCTGGTTTCTATAAATATATTGCAATGTGTATATAAATCTTAACTAATCTAAAGAATTTAGAAATAATTATTCATTTCAATTGTCTCGTATATACATTTTAATCGGAGGTTGCTTTAAAAAAATAATATAAATAAATTGTATTATAACTCTGGTATACTGACAATATGTTTAAACATCTGTTACGTAAATATATGCAGAAATTTTGGATTAATTTTGTTTCTTAATGTTCAGAGGACTAAACGAAATTACACATGATGAAACTAATTAGTTTATTGGAGGATAGAAAAACAAGGGGTGCCAACATAGTGTGAATCAGTTTGGAAAACTGGAAAACAGTAGTTATAATAAAATCTACTCACAAGTGGAGTGGCACCTAGAACCAACTGGGTGCATACAGGCAGGCTGACATTCAGGACCAGCAGTCAGTACGCTGGGGGCCTCACCCGGGAGACCTGTGGGTGGGTCAGATGAGGTAGATGGAGTCGGCTGTGTGTCGTCTGGTGAGCCGGATCGCCACTGTGGAAGGCTGTGTTGTTTATCCCAAAAGGGTAGCTGCTCACACGATCAGCCTTGTTTCCAAACGAGTTTCCAATGTCAGTGTATGGAACAAAGGGATAAAAACCAAACTGGGTATAACCACTGCAAACAGTGGTAATATTAAAAAGGCACAGAAAACCGGGTCTGTCTAAAAACAAGTATTTAATTGCTACGCGTTTCTCAGTCCGTAAAGGACCGTTTCCTCAGGCATATACAAAGGTGTTCAACAGGCTACCATTTATACCTGACAGTGACCCGGAATCAAAATGTGGAGGTCATCTCCAAAGAATTGACAATAAAATGTTAAAAAACAAAAATACAATAAAAAATGGAACATGTATCAAAATTGTGTTTGAGCAGCAATCAGATAATATATTGATATCATGAAAAAACAAAAAACAAAAAGAACAAACATAAAAACAGCATGTATTTGCATTGATGAGTAACACCTGTGATAGTGTTTCTGAAAAAAAAAAAAAAAAAAAAAAAGCTAAACCTGTGTATGTATCCTATCCTATAGATAAACATGTTGTCACCTCAAAAGACTATTGGGTTATATGAAAATAAGATCCCAATGGTGACTATTGTTTAGAGTGCAAAACAAATCTGTATATAATCAATAAAGAATATATATAAACTAGAAAAAATATATATATGTTTTCCTCTGGGTTGGGCTCGAACCCTTGACCTTGTGTATGCTAGGCTTTTACTGATCTAAAAGAGCTATTCAGATATGACAACAAATGAGATTGATATCACTCGTAATATACCAAACAATAGTAGATAATATGGATCTTTTAGAAATATGAGTTTGCAGAAAACATTGTTCTTGTAAAGAGCCCTCATATCTTATATTCTAGAAACAAAAATAAGATGGTTATGGTCGATAGATTCTAGATAGAACAAGAAAAATGGTCTTTTATGTATCTAGATAATGATTTAAGGAACGCTATCTCAAACTAGCGGTCCCAAATATAAATTAAATGTCTATGTAAATGTTGAAGGTGTTGGATGAAGATTAAATGAAAGAATATAGCAATCCTTGTTTGGAGAGATATAAATACGCTATATGCTAGCTGTTGTAATACTGGTAAAAAAAAGTGATGTAAAAATGGTAAAAAATGGTTCATGGAAAAAACCTATTGAGAAATATTAGAAAATTGTATATATTAAAAAATCTAATGATATACTGCTAAAAAGTGTATATATATAAAAAGAACCTTCGTTTAAAGCATATATTTTTACTAAATGCTAGCTGTGAAGGTTCTAGTGATACTGCTCATGATATTCTTTTTCTAAACTCATATTGATAATAAATTGTTTCAAATATTTTGGGTGGGATACGAACCCATGTCTATATATGTAAGGACCCTATGTTTAGTCCGATGAGCTATCTGGAAATAGCGAAGTATATAGGAATCTTAGTGTGGTTGACTCTGAACTAATCGATATAACATTAAAAATGCTGTACACTAATAGGAGTGATTCAACTCATTGATTCTTAGTGTTTGTGTGTATCTCTGATGGTGATGTCTTGATTAATAAATGTATTAGAAAATGTTGTAGAGAATCTATTGATGTAAACTGGATATGTATATGAGATCTAAATATGATGTATGTATCTGAGAAAATGTTGTAATAATGAATGTATGAAAAATATTGTTGGAAATCTGTTGTTGCAAACTGAATGTAGTATGTAATGTGATCTCTGCAAAAGGACGGACTTATATGAAAGCAGCCAAATCAACATTGGCATTCAAACCCAGTGGATACAAAGTTTTGAGTTTATGTATCCAGTAAGTTTCTAATTGTCTAAGTTTAATTAGACGATCATAATCAGTGGATGGAGGTACATGGTCTATCGGAATTATTTTAAAAATATCTGCTCTACTATCATGTATTGTTTCACAGTGATTTGGAACACTGTGATTAATCTTACTTTTTTACAGTTTTTACAATTCCGATAGTGTTCACCCCAACGGGTGCGTACGTTCCTAATGGTACGCCCAATGTATTGGACCCCACAAACACAATTTAAAAGATATATAATATACTTAGATTTGCAATTGAGGCGATGTGATATCTGATAAGACAAACCAGTAGTGTTAGATTTAAATGTTTTTTGAGAACATATAAATTTACACATATTACATCCTCTTTTGCCACATTTATATGAACCATATAATCTCAAAAAACTCTGTGTTTTTTTCAAATTACTTATAGATGATTGGCTGTGTTTTACCCTTTTGCTAGGTGCTGGTTTGTTCCTAAGGGTTGGTGCCCGTCTGTAAACAATTTTAGGTCTCTCCTTAACTATATTTTTTAAAAAAGGATCCTTTTGAATAATGTTCCAATGTTTGTTGAGTATATTGCAAATTTTTTTATGATTGCTGTTGTATTGTGTTATAAAGAGAGGTTCACTATTGGCATCCCTATTAATTGTTTTGTTTGGATTGGTTGTGTTATTTTCAAACTTTTCAAAAAAGAGATCTCTATCCAAGTCTTGTGCTTTTTTTAAACATCGATCAAGTAAATCAGCTGGGTAACCTTTGTCCAAAAAACGTTGATACAAAATCATGCTTTGTGAGTCAAAGGTATCTAACTCTGAACAATTCCGACGAATTCTTTGGAAAACAGAATTTATGCTTACCTGATAAATTACTTTCTCCAACGGTGTGTCCGGTCCACGGTGTCATCCATTACTTGTGGGATATTCTCCTCCCCCACAGGGAAAGGCAAGGAGAGCACACAGCAAGAGCTGTCCATATAGTCCCTCCCAGGCTCCGCCCCCCCCAGTCATTCGACCGACGGTTAGGAGAAAAAAAGGAGAAACTATAGTGTGCCGTGGTGACTGTAGTGTATAGAGAATGAAATTCTTTAAACCTGATTAAAAAACCAGGGCGGGCCGTGGACCGGACACACCGTTGGAGAAAGTAATTTATCAGGTAAGCATAAATTCTGTTTTCTCCAACATTGGTGTGTCCGGTCCACGGTGTCATCCATTACTTGTGGGAACCAATACCAAAGCTTTAGGACACGGATGAAGGGAGGGAGCAAATCAGGTTACCTAAACAGAAGGCACCACGGCTTGCAAAACCTTTCTCCCAAAAATAGCCTCCGAAGAAGCAAAAGTATCAAATTTGTAGAATTTGGACAAAGTGTGCAGAGAAGACCAGGTCGCTGCCTTACATATCTGATGAACAGAAGCCTTGTTCTTGAAGGCCCATGTGGAAGCCACAGCCCTAGTAGAGTGAGCTGTGATTCGTTCAGGAGGCTGCCGTCCGGCAGTCTCGTAACCCAATCGTATGATGCTTTTCAGCCAAAAGGAAAGAGAGGTAGCAGTAGCTTTTTTGACCTCTCCTCTTGCCAGAATAAACTACAAACAGAGAAGACGTTTGTCTGAAATCCTTTGTTGCTTCTAAATAGAACTTTAAAGCACGGACTACATCTAAATTGTGTAACAAGCGTTCCTTCTTTGAAACTGGATTCGGACACAAAGAAGGCACAACTATTTCCTGGTTAATATTCTTGTTGGAAACAACCTTTGGAAGGAAACCAGGTTTAGTACGCAAAACAACCTTATCTGAATGGAACACCAGATAGGGCGGATTACACTGCAGAGCAGATAATGCAGAAACTCTTCTAGCAGAAGAATAGCAACCAAAAACAGAACTTTCCAAGATAACAACTTGATATCTATGGAATGTAAGGGTTCAAACGGAACCCCTTGAAGAACTGAAAGAACCAAATTTAGACTCCAGGGAGGAGTCAAGGGTCTGTAAACAGGCTTGATCCTGACCAAAGCCTGAACAAAAGCTTGAACATCTGGCACAGCTGCCAGTCATTTGTGTAACAAGACAGATAAAGCAGAAACCTGTCCTTTTAGAGAACTCGCTGATAATCCCTTATCCAAACCTTCTTGGAGAAAGGAAAGGATCCTAGGAATTTTAATCTTACTCCATGAGAATCCCTTGGATTCACACCAACAGATATATCTTTTCCATATTTTATGGTAATCTTTCTAGTCACAGGTTTTCTGGCTTGTACCAGAGTATCTATCACAGAATCCGAAAACCCACGCTTAGACAAAATCAAGCGTTCAATTTCCAAGCAGTCAGCTGGAGAGAAACTAGATTTGGATGTTTGAATGGACCTTGTACTAGAAGATCCTGTCTCAAAGGTAGCTTCCATGGTGGAGCCGATGACATATTCACCAGGTCTGCATACCAAGTCCTGCGTAGCCACGCAGGAGCTATCAAAATCACTGAGGCCTTCTCCTGTTTGATCCTGGCTACCAGCCTTGGAATGAGAAGGAACGGTGGAAACGCATAAGCTAGGTTGAAAGTCCAAGGCGCCACTAATGCATCCACTAGAGTCACCTTGGGATCCCTGGATCTGGACCCGTAGCAAGGAACCTTGAAGTTCTGACGAGACGCCATCAGATCCATGTCTGGAATGCCCCATAATTGGGTCAACTGGGCAAACACCTCCGGGTGGAGTTCCCACTCCCCCGGATGAAAGGTCTGACGACTCAGATAATCCGCCTCCCAGTTTTCCACTCCTGGGATGTGGATCGCAGACAGGTGGTAGGAGTGATCCTCCACCCATTTGATGATCTTGGTCACCTCTCTCATCGCCAGGGAACTCCTTGTTCCCCCCTGATGGTTGATATACGCAACAGTCGTCATGTTGTCTGATTGGAATCTTATGAATCTGGCCTTTGCTAGTTGAGGCCAAGCCTGGAGAGCATTGAATATCGCTCTCAGTTCCAGGATGTTTATCGGGAGAAGAGACTATTCCCGAGACCATAGACCCTGAGCTTTCAGGGAATCCCAGACCGCGCCCCAGCCTAATAGACTGGCGTTGGTCGTGACAATGACCCACTCTGGTCTGCGGAAGCTCATTCCCTGGGACAGGTGATCCTGAGTCAGCCACCAACGGAGTGAGTCTCTGGTCTTCTGATCTACTTGAATCACTGGAGACAAGTCTGTATAGTCCCCATTCCACTGTTTGAGCATGCACAGTTGTAATGGTCTTAGATGAATTCGCGCAAAAGGAACTATGTCCATTGCTGCAACCATCAACCCTACTACTTCCATGCACTGAGCTATGGAAGGCCGTAGAACAGAGTGAAGAACTTGACAAGCGTTTAGAAGCTTTGACTCTCTGACATCTGTCAGGAAAATCTTCATTTCTAAAGAATCTATTATTGTTCCCAAGAAAGGGACTCTTGTTGACGGAGACGGGGAACATTTTTCTATGTTCACCTACCACCCGTGAGATCTGAGAAAGGCTAGAACAATGTGTGAGCCTTTGTCTTTGAAAGAGACGACGCTTAAATTAGGATGTCGTCCAAGTAAGGTGCCACTGCAATGCCCCTGGGTCTTAGAACCGCTAGAAGGGACCCGAGCACCTTTGTGAAAATCCTTGGAGCAGTGGCTAGTCCGCATGGGAGAGCCACAATAGGTAATGTTTGTCCAGAAAGGCGAACCTTAGGAACTGATGATGATCTTTGTGGATAGGAATATGCAGATACGCATCCTCTAGATCCACGGTAGTCATAAATTGACCCTCCTGGATTGTAGGTAAAATCGTTCGAATAGTTTCCATTTTGAACGATGGCACTCTGAGAAATTTGTTTAGAATTTTTAAATCCAGAATTGGTCTGAAAGTTCCCTCTTTTTTTTTTTTTTTTTTTTTTTTTTTTTTTTGGGAACTACAAACAGATTTGAGTAAAACCCCTGACCTTGTTCCACAGTTGGAACTGGGAGTATCACTCCCATCTTTAACAGGTCTTCTACACAATGTAAGAATGCCTGTCTCTTTACTTGGTTTGAAGATAAGTGAGACATGTGGAACCTTCCCCTTGGGGGTAGTTCCTTGAATTCTAGAAGATAACCCTGATAACCCTGAGGTTGAAGGAGGTAACCTTGCTGTACAAAAATCTTTTTAAGCAAACCCTCCAATTTTTTATCCATAGGATCTTTCAAAGCACAATTGTCCTCAATAGGAATGGTCGTGCGCTTGGCTAGAGTAGAAAACTCCCCCTCGACCTTAGGGACTGTTTGCTATGTGTCCTTCCTGGGGTCGACCATAGGGAACAATTTCTTAAATATATGAGGAGGGACAAAAGGTATGCCTGGCTTCTCCCACTCCTTATTCACTATGTCCGCCACCCGTTTAGGTATCGGAAAAGCATCAGGGTGCACCGGGACCTCAAGGAACTGTCCATCTTGCACAATTTTTCTGGGTTGACCAGATTGTCACAATCATCCAGAGTAGATAGTACCTCCTTAAGTAATGCGCGGAGATGCTCTAATTTAAATTTAAATGTCACAACATCAGGTTCTGCCTGCTGAGAAATTCTTCCTGTATCAGAAATTTCCCCATCTGACAAACCCTCCCTCACTGCCACTTCAGATTGGTGTGAGGGTATGACAGAACAATTATCATCAGCGCCCTCCTGCTCTACAGTGTTTAAAACAGAGCAATTGCGCTTTCTCTGAAATGCTGGCATTTTGGATAAAATATTAGCTATGGAGTTATCCATTACTGCCGTCAATTACTGCATAGTAACAAGCATTGGCGCGCTAGAAGTACTAGGGGTCGCCTGCGCGGGCATAACTGGTATAGACACAGAAGGAGATGATGTAGAACTATGTCTACTTCCTTCATCTGAGGAATCATCCTGGGCAACTTTACAATTTGTGACAGTTCTGTCCTTACTTTGTTTGGACGCAATGGCACAATTATCACACTATATTTGAATGGGGAACCACATTGGCTACCATACATACAGAACATGATCTATCTGAAGGTACAGACATGCTAAACAGGCTTAAACTGGTTAATAAAGCACAAAAACCGTTTTAAAACAAAACCGTTACTGTCTCTTTAAATGTTAAACAGGGCACACTTTATTACTGAATATGTGAAAAACTATGAAGGAATTATCCAATCTTTACCAAATTTTCACCACAGTGTCTTAATACATTCAAAGTATTGCACCCCAATTTTCAAGCTGTTAACCCTTAAAATGTGGAAACCGGAGCCAGTGGCGTCACTAGGGTTGGTGTCACCCGGTGCGGTAAGTTATGGTGTCACCCCCCCCCCCCCCAGAAAGCAGACGCACACAAAAACACAGGCAAACACACATACAAACACTCAGACACACTTAAAACATACTCAGATGCACACACAAACACTCGGAAACACACACAAAAACACTGAGACACACACACACAAAAACTCAGACACACACACAAAAACTCAGACACACACTTACAAAATATGTAAACTGCACTGCATTAATTATAAAGCTCATGCCTTGAGCTGCTCCCTAGCTCAGCAGAGCATCAAATGAAAGATAAACAGAGCACTCTAAAATAAATCACTAAAGAAAAGTTTTAGGTGCAAACTATGAAAATTCTGCTCTCTGACTCTGTTCCAAGCCTGTCAGTGCACAGCCTACCGCTTCTTATGGCCAATCACCTCTGCACTCTGCCCACCCCCAGACCCCCGCCCGCCCTCCTACCTGTTCAGTGTGCACTTAGTGTACCGTAACCGTAATGGTCTGGTGGGCATCATACGTGGCTCCTTCACTTTAAAGACAGTGTCAGACAGTCATGCGGTCAGGTGCCAGGCATCCCCTCATGATTTGCCAGTTCCCGTTTAGAGAGACAGCACAGCAGTGAGTGACTCCACTGCTTCACATGTCACTGAGCAGTGAGCACAGATAGGCAGGCAGGTTTAGGCTAGCAGTGCAACTTTGCAAGCCCCAGGGCATGCCCACAACATTCATAGCGAAATTGGGCAGGGGAGAAGCAAAGTACAGACAAAACTATTTGTTGAAATTGCAGCACTGGCTCAAGGGGCAAAAAAATTGTGTGTCTACATCTTCTCCAGTCCCACCAATGTTCACAAATGCCAGCCCCTCTAATAAAAAAAAATCTATGCATCTCAACATTGTATTTCTTTGAATTTCAATAAAATTAAAAAAAAAAAAAAAAAAAAAAAAATTTTTTTTTTTTTGGTGTCACCCACTGGAGGGTGTCACCCGGGTGCGGCCCGCCCCCCCCGCCCCCCCCTAGTGACGCCACTGACCGGAGCCGTTTTTAATTTGAACCCCCTTACAGTCCCAGCCACAGCCTTTGCTGCAACTTCACCAATCCCAGGGGGGTATATGATACCAAATAAAGCCTTCTAGGAACGTTTTTAGTGGATTCCAGACCCTCACACATGCAGCTGCATGTACTGAACTCAAAATTAACTGCACAGTAATGGCGCGAAAATGAGGCTCTGCCTACTACAGAGAAAGGCCCTTCCTGACTGGGAAGGTGTCTTAACAAGTGCCTGGTGCTAAAAACGTTCCTCAATGTTATAAAAGTGTGAAATACAACTTCAAACTGCATATAATACTTAAATAAAGCAATCGATTTAGCCCCTAAAAGTGTCTACCAGTTTATAGCCCATAATAAGCCCTTTATTCTGTTTGAGACTAAGAAAATGGCTTACCGGTCCCCATGAGGGGAAATGACAGCCTTCCAGCATTACACAGTCTTGTTAGAAATATGGCTTGTCATACCTTAAGCAGAAAAGTCTGCTAACTGTTTCCCCCAACTGAAGTTACTTCATCTCAACAGTCCTATGTGGAAACAGCAATCGATTTTAGTTACTGTCTGCTAAAATCATCTTCCTCTCACAAACAGAAATCTTCATCCCTTTCTGTTTCAGAGTAAATAGTACATACCAGCACTATTTTAAAATAACAAACACTTGATAGAAGAATAAAAAACTACAACTAAACACCACAAACTCCTCACCATCCCCGAGGAGATGCTACTTGTTCAGAGCGGCAAGGAGAATGACTGGGGGGGCGGAGCCTGGGAGGGACTATATGGACAGCTCTTGCTGTGTGCTCTCCTTGCCTTTCCCTGTGGGGGAGGAGAATATCCCACAAGTAATGGATGACACCGTGGACCGGACACACCAATGTTGGAGAAATATTTCTTTTCCACCCAATGTGGTGGTTACTGGAATAATCAAGATAACTGTTGCTATCCACCTTTTTGAAAAAGGTTTTGGAGACAACATTCCCTGTACTACCCCAGCTCAACAATAAATCCAAGTATTCTATTGTGGAATTTTGGATATTAGCTGTGAAAGTAAGACCCATATGGTTGTTATTTAAATGTTCTACTATTGAATTGGCTAGAGCAATATCCCCTTTTAAAATAAAAATGAGATCATCAATGTAACGGCCATAGAATACCAGGTTCGCCCAAAAGTTTGCAGAGTAAATGTATTGATCTTCAAAAATTCCCATAAAGAGATTGGCAAAACTTGGGGCGAACCTGGTACCCATGGCCGTACCCTTGACTTGCAGAAAAAATTTGTCCTGAAAGATAAAATAATTATGTTTGAGTATATACTCTATCCCTTCCAAAATGAATTCCTTTTGAAGGTCTGGCATGTATAGATCTTTCTCTAGGAAAACTGAAATCGCATTGATTCCCATGTTGTGACAAATATTGGAATAGAGGGAACCAACATCACAAGTGATCCATATTAGGTTATTGTTATTGCAAACATTTCTGAGTTGGTATAAAAGGTGAGTACTGTCTTTGATATAAGAGGGTAAATTGACCACGTATTTTTGTAGAAATTGGTCTATATAAAAAGATAGGTTATAGGTGAGATTGCCTATACCTGCTATAATAGGGCGCCCAGGTGGATTAGCTTGGTTTTTATGTATTTTGGGCAGGTGATAATAGTGTGCTACACTAGGATTGGTTACTTTTAGAAATTATTTTTCTTCTTTGTTCAAAATGCCTGTTGCAATTCCTTTCTGTATCAGATCATTATATCCCTTTATAAAGGTATTAGTGGGATTGAACATGATTTCTCTGTAATAGTTTGTATCTGTTAAAATTTTATTTGCCTCTTTTAAATAGTCACCAATGTCTTGTAAGACAATACCACCGCCCTTGTCGGCATCCCTGATTATCAAATTTCTGTTATTGGCCAAAGTATGTAAAGCTATTTGTTCACTTTTATGAAAATAATATTGTTTCTTTTGATTTTTGGATAATTTCTCTAGATTTTCAATGACTGATCTTTGAAATAGTTCAATATAATGATTAGTTGATAGTGATGGTATAAATTGTGATTTAACCTTTATGTCTGTGTGAATGTAATCTTCTAACAGATGAGTAGTTAGGCCCTCTGTTTCTGAATATATGTCAGGCAAACAAAATTGTCTAAAGAACAAAGAGAGTACTATAGTTAAACCACAGCTGCTGAGATTAAAAAATGAGTTTTGTAGCTCAGGAGTAACTGGTAAACACAAGTGCTACTTTTAAGCGAAGTGTGTCCCACAATAACTACTAAGCAATTTGATATATGGTTCATTTAAGCTAAAAAACCCTGATTCTGCCACATGTGAATTGTCACTGAAAATTGCAGCAAGGTCTTTAACTCAGAAACCAAAGTGCAGCAAAAAAAAAGAAAGTGCAATATGTAAAACAGAACATAATCACAGAGTGCTAATGAGGAGGATGATGCCAGTAAGTGTACTGAAATGACACATAAATAGAATGCGTTAAAGTAACCAATAAAGCAGACTGTGAAACAATATTCAGAACCAAGCAACCAGGTTTATATAAGAACAATGAGAGTATCCGGATTTAAAGTCACTTAGAAACTGATCAGAATTATCACAGATAGTGGAGGTACCTGTAGAGAAGCCGGTTGGCTGAAATATTAAGTTCAGAGGGTCTTAGGAGTCCGGTTTGCGGTGATCCGTGAGATAGACAGCTGATGTGAAGCCGGTCGGTCCGTTTGGTTGGCGTGTGACGTCACCGCGTAGGGATCCGATAGATCCGGCCGGAATGATAGTAACTGGAGCGGCTCCTAGCAGCTTAGCGTAACAAGCACACAGGCTGAACAGGATTGCAGAGTAAGCTTAGGAATGAGAAACAGTTTCAATACCAAGCAATGATCTAAAGGGCTGATGGTCTTTTATAGGGAACTGGAAGTGAATGGAAAGGTGGTTTAAAGGTACAGTGGTTAGATAGCACTAAGGAAAAGAGAGTCCTAAGCACAATCCTGACAGGATCCCCCCTTCAAGGAGCAACTCCGGGGCTCAAGGACTGGGACGGTCAGGGTTCCGTCGATGGAACAGGTTAATCAGTCTAGGAGCAGAAATGTTACTGGCAGGCTCCCAAGAATCATCATCTGGTGTGTAACCCTTCCATCGAATCAGATATTGGAGAATACCATGATGACGTCTTGAGTCAAGGATGGAATGTACCTCATACTCCGTGTTAGGGTCCACAACCACGTCCGGGATGAAATCAACGGAGGCAGAGTTCCTGAGAGCTCTATAGGGTTTCAAGAGAGAGACATGGAAGGCAGGATGTACCTTCATAGAATCAGGTAATTTAAGACGAACAGCATTAGGATTGATGATGTGTGTCACAGGATAAGGTCCGATGAATAGTGGAGTAAATTTCCGACAAGGAGTGTTCAACTTGAGGTTTCTGGTTGACAACCAGACTAAGTCACCAGTTGAGTAAGGTGGAGAAGGCAATCTTTTCCTGTCGTAGTAATATTTCTGAGATCTTTTTGCATCCTCTATTGCTGCTTTAAAAGTTGTAAAGTTGGAGGCAATAAGATTTGAGAGATCAGAGATGTTAGGTGAAGAACTCTGGTTGTCTGGAAGTATCTGAAATCTGGGATGGAAACCGTAATTCACGTAGAATGGAGTTTGTTTAGTACTAGAGTGAATAGTGTTATTAAAGCAGAATTCTGCGTAGGAAAGATGGTTGGACCATTGAAGTGGCTGTGAAGAGCAATAAGTTCTAAGGAATTGCTCAAGCCATTGGTTTGACCTTTCTGTCTGGCCGTTGGTCTGAGGATGGTAAGCTGTGCTGAGGCGTTTGTCGATGGAAAGGGCCTTGCAGAATTCACTCCAGAGTTTGCTAGTGAATTGGGATCCTCGGTCAGTAAGCATGGTGTTTGGGAGACCATGATGTTTAAAGACGTGAGAGATGAGTAGTTGAATGGTTTCAGAGGCAGAAGGGAGTTTATGGTACGGAATGAAGTGTGACATCTTGCTAAAAAGATCAACTACAACAAGAATGGTTGTATTGTTTTGTGATTTTGGGAGATCCACGATAAAATCTAGTGCTATCTCTAGCCAAGGTCTACTGGGAGTAGGTAGCGGAGTCAAAAGTCCATAGGGTGGATGTTTAGCCTTTTTGGAAACGGTACATTCTGCACAGGTGAGGACATAGGTTTTGACATCGTGACTGATTCCTGGCCACCAGTAAGTATGTGTGACAAGTTCCTGTGTTTTCTTGATACCTGGGTGTCCTGAGAATAAGGAATCATGTGAGGATTGGAGTACAATCTGTCTCAGAGTAGGGGGAATGTACAATTTGTCCCGAAAGTAGAAGAAGCCATCAGGTTTTTTCTGTAACTGGGAGATTGGTTTTGATGGATCCATTGTTTGTTCGCGGGAGAGACGGGAGTTAGTATTCCTCGAGAGGAATAACAGTGTTTCTTGGAGTCTCAGATCGGATGTGCATTGGTAATCTTGATAAGGCATCTGCCTTATGGTTTTTGTTTGCTGGTCGGTAAACAATCTGGTAGTTAAACCTAGAAAAGAAAAGGTTCCAGCGTACCTGTCTTGTTGAGAGTGTTCTGGTGGTTTTCAGGTATTGTAGGTTCTTATGATCCGTGTATATGACTGTGGGGACCGAGGTACCCTCCAGTAGGTGACGCCAATGCTCCAGCGACATCTTAATGGCGAGAAGCTCCTTATCTCCAATCGGGTAGTTTTGTTCCGAACTGGATAGACTGCGAGAGAAGAAAGCTACAGGGTGTAGAGGTTGGTTGATGCCTGTTCGTTGGGAGAGGACTGCTCCTACGGCTATGTCCGAAGCATCCACCTCCAATACATAAGGCAGGTCAGGATTAGGAAACCTCAAAATCGGTGCAGTTGTAAACCGGTGTTTAAGCATATCGAAAACCTTTTGTTTTTCATCATTCCATATAAAGGGTGTGTTACTTTTTGTTAATGAAGTTAAAGGTTTTGATATGTTTGAAAAGTTCTTTATAAATTTGCGGTAAAAGTTCGCAAAACCGAGGAACCTTTGAACCTCTTTTTTGTTTTTGGGAGGAGGCCAATCAATAATGGCCTGAATCTTAGATTCCTCCATGTGGATTCCAGTAGATGTTATTACATAACCTAAGAAGTTTATGCTTTGTGTATTAAAAATGCATTTCTCAGGTTTAGCATAGAGGAAGTTACTTCTCAGTCTAGATAGTACCTGTCTAACGTGTAGAATGTGCTCAGACAGAGTCTTTGAATAAATCAAAATGTCATCCAAATAAATGACAAGGAAAACATCTAGAAAATCTCTGAAAAGATCATTAATTAAATGCTGAAACGTGGCCGGGGCATTACATAGCCCGAATGGCATCACGGTATATTCGTACAGGCCGTAGCGTGTACGAAAAGCCGTGAGCCACTCATCTCCACTTCTTACACGAATTAGGTTATAAGCTCCCCTTAGATCTAATTTGGTGAAATATTTAGCCCCTTCTAATCTTTCGATCAGTTCAGGGATTAGAGGTAAGGGGTACCGTTTTTTTATCGTTACTTTATTGAGCTGTCTGTAGTCTACTATAGGGCGTAGAGAACCGTCTTTGTTTTTAACAAAAAATATGCCAGCTCCCGCTGGTGAGGTGGAGGGGCGAATAAATCCCTTTCTCAAATTTTCCTCAAGATAAGCTTTTAGATGAGTAGGTTCGGGATTGGATAGGGGGAATATATGCCCGTAGGGTATCTCAGCTCCTGGTACTAACTCAATAGGGCAGTCATATTTCCTGTGGGGAGGTAAATTCTCTGATTCAGTTTTGCTGAATACATCAGCAAAATCCCTATACTGTTCAGGTAGTTGTATATCAGACTGTATAGGAGAGGCGAGCATGATGTTCATTGGGAAACATGTAGTATTGCAATAGTTGGAGTTAAAAGTGACAGACATGGTTGACCAATTAATATGTCGGTTGTGTAGAGATAACCAGTTTAGGCCCAAAATGACTGGAGATACAGGTGAGGCTATGACATCGAATGATAAGTACTCCCTATGATGTTCAGGGGTTACCACCAACAGTGGTATTGTTTGATATTCTACTAAACCTGAAGATATGGGCCTTCCATCTATACCCCTCAATAAGACAGGACATTTTTTGTGCATAAGTGGAATTTTATTAACAAGTGTATAGTCCTTATCTATGTAAGAGGCTGTAGCTCCCGAATCAATTATTGCGGGTACGTTGAGGCGGTGATGATCCCACTGAAAAGAAAGTGAGAGTTTACAGTAGAACGTTTTTGTATCATAGGTACTGCAACACACAGTAGAGTTACTTGACTCACCCTTATTAATTTTCTGCAGGGCTGGACAGTCCTTAACAGAGTGTTCATCTGAGGCACAATAGAGACACAGATTATTTTCTCTTCGTCTGATCTTTTCTTGAGGGCTTAGAGGGCCTTTGAGGAATCCAATCTCCATTGGTTCAATGTTTGATTTGTTAGAGGAAGTTGTAGTAGTACTACTAGTAGTTTTCTTTGTGTATGTTTCAGGGTATGTTCTTTCATGTTGTCTTTCCCTTAACCTTCTATCAATGGTAATACTGAGCTTAATTAACTCCTCTAAAGTGGGGGGAATCTCCGTGTGGGACAACTCATCTTTAACGGCGTCTGAAAGACCCAGACGGAACTGATTCCTCAAAGATAAATTGTTCCACTCAGAATCTTTCGCCCACCTCTTGAAATCTGTGATGTAGTCTTCGACTACCCTTTTCTTTTGTTTCAAAGCCATGAGTGCAGTCTCTGCAGTTTGCTGTTTGAAGGGGTCCTCATACAGTTGACCCATAGCTAGGAGGAATTGATCCAATGAGTTGAGTATAGTCTCATTGGTCTCAAAAAAACTATTAGCCCAACTACGTGGTTCCCCTCTAAGGAAAGAAATGATGGTTAAAACTCTAATCCTATCATTAGGGTATGATTGGGGTTTTAATGTAAACAGCAGGAGACATGCGTTCTTAAAATCTCTATAGTGTGCCCTGTCTCCATAGAATTTTTCTGGGAGGCTAACTTGCGGCTCAGGTGTATGTATTTTAGTTTCAAGATAATCCTTAATGTAGGCTTTAAGGGCAACATTCTCAGCCTTTAGAGTATTAAGGCCATCAGCCAGTAAATCTACTTTTTGATTTAATGTTTGAATTTGTGTAGTCATCTCAGCTGGGTCCATATTAGGAAGGGCTTGGTATTCTGTCAGGCAAACAAAATTGTCTAAAGAACAAAGAGAGTACTATAGTTAAACCACAGCTGCTGAGATTAAAAAATGAGTTTTGTAGCTCAGGAGTAACTGGTAAACACAAGTGCTACTTTTAAGCGAAGTGTGTCCCACAATAACTACTAAGCAATTTGATATATGGTTCATTTAAGCTAAAAAACCCTGATTCTGCCACATGTGAATTGTCACTGAAAATTGCAGCAAGGTCTTTAACTCAGAAACCAAAGTGCAGCAAAAAAAAAGAAAGTGCAATATGTAAAACAGAACATAATCACAGAGTGCTAATGAGGAGGATGATGCCAGTAAGTGTACTGAAATGACACATAAATAGAATGCGTTAAAGTAACCAATAAAGCAGACTGTGAAACAATATTCAGAACCAAGCAACCAGGTTGATATAAGAACAATGAGAGTATCCGGATTTAAAGTCACTTAGAAACTGATCAGAATTATCACAGATAGTGGAGGTACCTGTAGAGAAGCCGGTTGGCTGAAATATTAAGTTCAGAGGGTCTTAGGAGTCCGGTTTGCGGTGATCCGTGAGATAGACAGCTGATGTGAAGCCGGTCGGTCCGTTTGGTTGGCGTGTGACGTCACCGCGTAGGGATCCGATAGATCCGGCCGGAATGATAGTAACTGGAGCGGCTCCTAGCAGCTTAGCGTAACAAGCACACAGGCTGAACAGGATTGCAGAGTAAGCTTAGGAATGAGAAACAGTTTCAATACCAAGCAATGATCTAAAGGGCTGATGGTCTTTTATAGGGAACTGGAAGTGAATGGAAAGGTGGTTTAAAGGTACAGTGGTTAGATAGCACTAAGGAAAAGAGAGTCCTAAGCACAATCCTGACAATATATCACTTGCATATTTCTGTTGGGGTTCATACTGTTCACTAAAATAGGCTGTGTATTATCCGTGTGTGTATGTTTTTGTTGTTTGAGTTTTTTCTGTGCAAAAAATTTTTGCAAAGATAATTTTCTTGTAAATTTGTTGACATCAACAGATGATATAAGTTGTGGGGATTGGGTGGACAATAGGAGAGACCCTTGTGAAGGACTCTTTTTTCATTGGTGGTTAAAGTATGTGATGACAACTTAAATATACCATGTCCTAATTTGGAAAGTTTCTCTTTTTGGTCTGAAAGACCCCTTCCTCTTGCACCTCTTGGTCTAAAGGGAATGGTCTTTTTCTTTGATTTTCTAAATTGGTGTGCGGAAAAAATAATCTGTTTTGGTTGTGGCCGTTCTCTAAAAAAGATGAAGAGTATTCATGTGAAGTGCTGGGCATATTTTCTCCATCAGAAATCGATGCTAAAATGCCAAATCTATTCTGATGTTCGAAAGAAATGTTTGATTTTGGTGTCTGGTCATGTGGTCTTTCTAAAAGAGTTCTATGATTCTGTTGTAAATACTCATCTTTTGAGCCCTGATTGAAGGTATTTTTGTGTGTGTTTGGGTGTGAATAGGGCATAGGGCCTTGGTATGGAGAGTTATAACATGGTTTGTAGGTGTTATTCTTATTCCCATGGAATTGACTTTGATAGGTCCCATGGTGATGATATGATGTATGTTTGTTTGTGTTTGATTGGTGGATTCTTGGTCCATAATTGCTCTGATTTGCTGCGTGATTTGGTCTGTAATTGTCATGTTGATCATATCTATAATTTCCATTTGTATGGTGTGTGTTACTCTGATTTCTAAAATGTTCTCTTTGATAACTTTTGTTTTGGACTGTAGTCCAGTTCTGACCTTCTGTTTTTCTAGGAACATAAGAGTTCTGATGTCCCCTACTGTTATCTTTAGGTGGAGGTATATACTTGTCTTTCTCTATTCTATTGAAAGTATATACTTGATCATTGTTATAATCTTATTGGTCCCTTTGTAGTTTTTTGCTTTTGTTTGAAACAATCTCATCTTGGTATTTATCAGTGCGGTCATTGATTTCTTTTAAAGTATTTGAATATTCTGGATTATTGACATGTACCTGTAAGTCTTTCTGAATTTTTTCTATGTTGTGACTACACTCATCAGTGAGTTTTTTTCTATGATCTATTAAGATTTTAATTAGACTAAAGGAGCATTCATCTAGGGCTTTGTACCAACTTTCTAGGAGGTCCTTATCTTCTTTAAAAGAACGTTTTAAAATCTGCAAACCTCTGGGAATCTGTTTGATTTCTAAATATTTTTCTAGAGTTTTAAGATCCCACCAGTGCCGGTGTTCTTTCATTAGTTCCTCTTCAAGGTCTGTAATTGTCATGTTGATCATATCTATAATTTCCATTTGTATGGTGTGTGTTACTCTGATTTCTAAAATGTTCTCTTTGATAACTTTTGTTTTGGACTGTAGTCCAGTTCTGACCTTCTGTTTTTCTAGGAACATAAGAGTTCTGATGTCCCCTACTGTTATCTTTAGGTGGAGGTATATACTTGTCTTTCTCTATTCTATTGAAATTATATATTTGATCATTGTTATAATCTAATTGGTCCCTTTGTAGTTTTTTGCTTTTGTTTGAAACAATCTCATCTTGGTATTTATCAGTGCGGTCATTGATTTCTTTTAAAGTATTTGAATATTCTGGATTATTGACATGTACCTGTAAGTCTTTCTGAATTTTTTTATGTTGTGACTACACTCATCAGTGAGTTTTTTTCTATGATCTATTAAGATTTTAATTAGACTAAAGGAGCATTCATCTAGGGCTTTGTACCAACTTTCTAAGAGGTCCTTATCTTCTTTAAAAGAACAATGTTTTAAAATCCGCAAACCTCTGGGAATCTGTTTGATTTCTAAATATTTTTCTAGAGTTTTAAGATCCCACCAGTGCCGGTGTTCTTTCATTAGTTCCTCTTCAAGCAGATGGAACAAATCTTTCATAGATTTAAGAATATTGGGATCAGAATATGTTTCTATGGTCACAGTACTACTTTGTAGGATATAGTTGGACCGTTTTTTGTTTCTATCATCCTGCATTTTAGAAATTTAGTGTCTATTCGATAGTCTGAATGTAAAATCAATGTGAATAAAATAAATAGAAGAATATAAAAAAGAAAGGTGTCTAGGTGACTTGTGAACCTGAGACAAAAATGGTGTGAATGTAAAAATGGTGGCTATTCTAAAAAAAAAAAAAAAAAAAAAAAGAAGTGAGCGAAACTGTCCCCTAATAAACACCAAAAAGCAATAAAGTATAGAAGTATTTTCTATAAGAAAAAACTAAGGGGACGCGCTGTAGTGTTGATAGAAATTGTGTTGATGTGAATGAAATTCCTCTGGTATCGTGTGAGTTGAACCGTGACAGATAAGTATGTGAGAGTAGAGGTGTATATGTGTATATGATTGGGTGAAATCTTGTTAATCAAAGGAGAATGTGTGACTTGTTACAAACCGTAAGACTTGAAACAATTGTGAAACATAAGCAAAAAAATCATGAAACAATTGTGATACCTAAACAAAAAATCAGTTGGAATATTGCAAAAACCTAAAGACTTGCAACAAAATATGTGAACAGTTGAATTTGATTAAACTCAAAAAACTGAAAAGTCCAATATGTGATAAGTGTTCAGAGATAAAAAGTCCAAATTCAATGTAAAGGATATATAAAGAACAAAAGTTCAAAGGATCAAAACAAATGGCTTGCTCTGCTTGAATCCAAGGTGTGATGAATCAGGAAATCTAGGAGGATAGAAAAACAAGGGGCGCCAATATAGTGTGAATCAGTTTGGAAAACTGGAAAACAGTAGTTATAATAAAATCTACTCACAAGTGGAGTGGCACCTAGAACCAACTGGGTGCATACAGGCAGGCTGACATTCAGGACCAGCAGTCAGTACGCTGGGGGTCTCACCCGGGAGACCTGTGGGTGGGTCAGATGAGGTAGATGGAGTCGGCTGTGTGTCGTCTGGTGAGCCGGATCGCCACTGTGGAAGTCCAAAGGGCTGTGTTGTTTATCCCAAAAGGGTAGCTGCTCACACGATCAGCCTTGTTTCCAAACGAGTTTCCAATGTCAGTGTATGGAACAAAGGGATAAAAACCAAACTGGGTATAACCACTGCAAACAGTAGTAATATTAAAAAGGCACAGAAAACCGGGACTGTCTAAAAACAAGTATTTAATTGCTACGCGTTTCTCAGTCCATAAAGGACCGTTTCCTCAGGCATATACAAAGGTGTTCAACAGGCTACCATTTATACCTGACAGTGACCCGGAATCAAAATGTGGAGGTCATCTCCAAAGAATTGACAATAAAATGTTAAAAAACAAAAATACAATAAAAAATGGAACATGTATCAAAATTGTGTTTGAGCAGCAATCAGATAATATATTCATATCATGAAAAAACAAAAAACAAAAAGAACAAACATAAAAACAGCATGTATTTGCATTGATAAGTAACACCTGTGATAGTGTTTCTGAAAAAAAAAAAAAAAAAAAAAGCTAAACCTGTGTATGTATCCTATCCTATAGATAAAGATGTCACCTCAAAAGACTATTGGGTTATATGAAAATAAGATCCCAATGGTGACTATTGTTTAGAGTGCAAAACAAATCTGTATATAATCAATAAAGAATATATATAAACTAGAAAAAATATATATATGTTTTCCTCTGGGTTGGGCTCGAACCCTTGACCTTGTGTATGCTAGGCTTTTACTGATCTAAAAGAGCTATTCAGATATGACAAAAAATGAGATTGATATCACTCGCAATATACCAAACAATAGTAGATAATATGGATGTATTAGAAATATGAGTTTGCAGAAAACATTGTTCTTGTAAAGAGCCCTCATATCTTATATTCTAGAAACAAAAATAAGATGGTTATGGTCGATAGATTCTAGATAGAACAAGAAAAATGGTCTTTTATGTATCTAGATAATGATTTAAGGAACGCTATCTCAAACTAGCGGTCCCAAATATAAATTAAATGTCTATGTAAATGTTGAAGGTGTTGGATGAAGATTAAATGAAAGAATATAGCAATCCTTGTTTGGAGAGATATAAATACGCTATATGCTAGCTGTTGTAATACTGGTAAAAAAGTGATGTAAGAAATTTTCTAATATTTCTCAATAGGTTTTTTCCATGAACCATTTTTTTACCATTTTTACATCACTTTTTTACCAGTATTACAACAGCTAGCATTTAGCGTATTTATATCTCTCCAAACAAGGATTGCTATATTCTTTCATTTAATCTTCATCCAACACCTTCAACATTTACATAGACATTTAATTTATATTTGGGACCGCTAGTTTGAGATAGCGTTCCTTAAATCATTATCTAGATACATAAAAGACCATTTTTCTTGTTCTATCTAGAATCTATCGACCATAACCATCTTATTTTTGTTTCTAGAATATAAGATATGAGGGCTCTTTACAAGAACAATGTTTTCTGCAAACTCATATTTCTAATACATCCATATTATCTACTATTGTTTGGTATATTGTGAGTGATATCAATGTCATTTGTTGTCATATCTGAATAGCTCTTTTAGATCAGTAAAAGCCTAGCATACACAAGGTCAAGGGTTCGAGCCCAACCCAGAGGAAAACATATATATATTTTTTCAAGTTTATATATATTCTTTATTGATTATATACAGATTTGTTTTGCACTCTAAACAATAGTCACCATTGGGATCTTATTTTCATATAACCCAATAGTCTTTTGAGGTGACAACATGTTTATCTATAGGATAGGATACATACACAGGTTTAGCTTTTTTTTTTTTTTTTCAGAAACACTATCACAGGTGTTACTCATCAATGCAAATACATGCTGTTTTTATGTTTGTTCTTTTTGTTTTTTGTTTTTTCATGATATGAATATATTATCTGATTGCTGCTCAAACACAATTTTGATACATGTTCCATTTTTTATTGTATTTTTGTTTTTTAACATTTTATTGTCAATTCTTTGGAGATGACCTCCACATTTTGATTCCGGGTCACTGTCAGGTATAAATGGTAGCCTGTTGAACACCTTTGTATATGCCTGAGGAAACGGTCCTTTATGGACTGAGAAACGCGTAGCAATTAAATACTTGTTTTTAGACAGTCCCGGTTTTCTGTGCCTTTTTAATATTACCACTGTTTGCAGTGGTTATACCCAGTTTGGTTTTTATCCCTTTGTTCCATACACTGACATTGGAAACTCGTTTGGAAACAAGGCTGATCGTGTGAGCAGCTACCCTTTTGGGATAAACAACACAGCCCTTTGGACTTCCACAGTGGCGATCTGGCTCACCAGACGACACACAGCCGACTCCATCTACCTCATCTGACCCACCCACAGGTCTCCCGGGTGAGACCCCCAGCGTACTGACTGCTGGTCCTGAATGTCAGCCTGCCTGTATGCACCCAGTTGGTTCTAGGTGCCACTCCACTTGTGAGTAGATTTTATTATAACTACTGTTTTCCAGTTTTCCAAACTGATTCACACTATGTTGGCGCCCCTTGTTTTTCTATCCTCCTAGATTTCCTGATTCATCACACCTTGGATTCAAGCGGAGCAAGCCATTTGTTTTGATCCTTTGAACTTTTGTTCTTTATATATCCTTTACATTGAATTTGGACTTTTTATCTCTGAACACTTATCACATATTGGACTTTTCAGTTTTTTGAGTTTAATCAAATTCAACTGTTCACATATTTTGTTGCAAGTCTTTAGGTTTTTGCAATATTCCAACTGATTTTTTGTTTAGGTATCACAATTGTTTCATGATTTTTTGCTTATGTATCACAATTGTTTCAAGTCTTACGGTTTGTAACAAGTCACACATTCTCCTTTGATTAACAAGATTTCACCCAATCATATACACATATACACCTCTACTCTCACATACTTATCTGTCACGGTTCAACTCACACGATACCAGAGGAATTTCATTCACATCAACACAATTTCTATCAACACTACAGCGCGTCCCCTTAGTTTTTTCTTATAGAAAATACTTCTATAATTAGTTTATTGAAGGATAGATATATAAACTAAAAATAGGCATTTTGTTAATATTTTGAATATCACCAATTATGAGGACTGAAGTTGAGTCTATTTTTGTTGATACATTGAGAATCTTTGAAAGTAATTCTTAACCTCTGGAGGAACATCAATGTAAACAATTGTAAATAACAATGTTTCAAATTTGACTGTACACTATTCATTGAGCCGCACACAGGATTGAAATACTCTATGTTAAAATGATGTATATGTACCTTTAAGAATGTAGATTTATAAGGTGTGTGGTCTAGTCACAAGTATGCAGTGACCAAGTACGCATGCGCATGAAACACGTCTGCGTAAAACTTTAACCGCACTTTCTGTGTTTGTTTTTAGAAGGTGCTTCACCTCTTATGTTTTTAACGTTTGCTAATAAACAAATTTGGATTTTTTTTAATACTTGGACTTTCGTGGATTTACTACAGTGCGCACTACCCCTTTGGATTTATGCATATCTTTTGGTGTGCTGAGTAGTCATACTTGTTGTAGCATCGTAGCTCCAGAAAGTTAAAGGATTGCTCAATTTCACAATATTTATTTAGTACGAGTGTGACACGATACTAGCGTGATTGCCTGAATGCCTTGAATATAGAAGCATCGGTAAGAGGTGATAGGATATGTTTTTTCTGTGTTTTTTCTGTTACTCCGTCCGATAGGATAACTGAAATCTTTGTCAAGGAAGGCAGGAGTTAAAGAATCGTTTATGATTGGCTATCTAAGAGGCGTGTCCAATTCCACCTTGATGATTGGCTCTTAGCTCCTCATACTCAGGGTTTAAAAGACTTGAATCACGGAGGTTCGGCTTGTCAGTTCTATAACTTGAATCACATTGAAAAAGGCCATATAGCGGCCGAAATGCATTTGTGTTGTTCTACTTTTTAAAAATATTTGTTACCCTTACTTACCGTACATGCTGCTTGCTGATGTTACTATATGCTACCTCTGACACCTGACGCCGATGTTTCCAGTTATCGGCCAGGAATACAGGGAGGTAGCTTTCATACAGCTTGCAGCCTGAGCATTTTTCTTGAGGGTAGTAATCAGTGTGGGGTATTTTGGTGATATAGATCACCTTTTAATGTTGTACATTTAATAAAGATTTATATTTTTTATATATACACCGTTACAGACTAGCAATGGTCATATGCTGTTTGGATACAGCAATATACACAATATAGGTGTAAGAGTGCTTAATAAACCCTCCTTTATTCCTCCTCTCTACCTTTCCCTTGTTAGTCATAGTAAGGGTAACCTGCCAATCTTCATCTGAACCAGACCGTTCAACAACAGAACCTACAAAGGACACTTCTTGACCCTCCTGGTCACTATCCACCTGCAGCTCCTTAATGTATTCAGTTTTACACACCACTTCAAAATGGCCTATTTGGTTACACTTTCTACATCTTTTATCTTTAGTGGGGAATACGACATTCTGATCATGGGTACGGTTACACCTCGTGCAGCGAGCCTGCTGCACCCATCCGCATCTGGGCCTGTCTGTTGTCTTTGGTCTACAGCTCACTCTGTGCCTTTCACCTGCAGCTTTCCTGAACTGCTGCACTTCATCCACAATACTCTCAGATCAGCACTTTGCTTTTTCACCAGTTCACTCTGGCGGGCCATCCTAATAGCCCCATCTAACATTAATTCAGCCTCCAACTGTAGCTTCAGTGAGACCTCAGCATCTGCAATTCCTATGACTGTTCTGTCTCTGATTTGCTCTTCTTTGGCAACACCAAACTCACAGAATTCAGCTAGTTCATACAGACTGCGCACAAATGACTCCACAGATTCTCCCACACACTTAGCACGTTTATGAAAACAAGCCCTTTCATGAATCACATTACTTTTGGGCACAAAGTGAGCACTGAGTTTGTTCATAACTACGTCCCCTTCTTGGAAAGTGAAAGACATTGAAGACTGGCTTCACATCTTTCCCCATAGAGTATAAAAGAGAATTAATCCTGAAACCGCTGAGACCATGTGGGCCAAGCTGCAAGCTGAGAGAAATCAAAAGGCTTGGGTGGGGTAAACTTAGACATTGTCATTACTCTGGAAACAGAAGCGCAGGCAAGTACAGCATAGATGGCACAATGCTATTTTATTGCACAGCATAGAAATATACAGCTTGTACAACACATGTAACTTAGTAACTGCGACATAGACTACTAACAGCTATAAGCCACGCCCCCCTCCGATGACGTCATCTCCCACTCTCATCACAGTCCCAATCATTGGATATGGATATCTTTTATTTGTTTGTTGGCCAATCTGTTCAATGGTATCAGTTTCACACACCCTATGTGGGCGTGTGTATGGCCGCATCAAGAGTCACGTGATGGCATGAAACTCTTCCTTGTCATTGCCGGTGGGCGTGTCATTATCTATTCTGCATTTACTTAGAGCCATCCTTTGCTCATCATAGTAATCAGTATTTCGCTGACAGCATCAGCATGCATTCAATCATGTGACATCCCCCTGTCATCAGGGGGCGTGGATTGGCTGTTATACATTGGTGTCATGAATTCCACCTTAACTGACTTGTGTTCTCTCATCTCTAATACCACCTTTACTGTTATGGACAAACCTACCTACTCTATATCAGCTGGCCTCTAACTCCAGACAGGTGCTTAGTTATTGAGTGCTATAGGAGTATTATGGTTGCTCTTTCTATGCTTAAACCTAAGCTATTCTGGATTATAATTGTTTGCTACTATTTCCTCATATTATCCAATTCGGATTTGCATTCCCAATCATCCTACCTTTTGAAACTATCCGGAGTATTATTAAACATCAGCTGCCCTGTCTCCTTGCCAGCCGGGAACTGACTTTCAGTGTAATTTGCTAAACTCCCGTAAGCTGCCGAACTCATCACCTGTCAGGGAAACAGTTGCGCTACAGCCTTTACCCTCACACAGCTGAACTTGTCACGGACACTGAACGGAACTCTGCCACTGCCTTGATTTAACTGAGGCACATTTCTACAACAACGCTGCAGTCTGAGTTCCGGGTTTCCTGCAGCCGTTCAGTCTGTCAGCTGTTTGTTTGTTACGCTGACACCCATCTCAGCTACAGACCGGAGATAACTACTGTCTCAGTAAGTCTATGCTAGCTAAAGTCAGACCTGAGGCTGAGGTAAGAAGGTACTTATTTCATATTGCATAATTGAAGATTCCCTACCTCATCGATTCTCAATTGCCTGGCAAGTTATTCAGTTATAAGGAGACTTTCAGTACTGCTTGTCTACATTGTCTACAATAGCTCAATTTCACTATACTCTATAAGAGGGAGTTATCCATCTGGGTATTACATCTGATACTAAAAACAGGTCTCTACCTGAATATCTCTCAACTACATTAAATCAAATCAAATAATTCACTGTGAGCTCTTCAGGTTATCTTTCACATAAGATAATACTCAGCTCCATTGAGACATTTATACAGTTCCGCAGCTGCAGATACAGTATACTGATTTTTATCAGTCGAACCCTAACATAATAACTAAGCCTCTAATGGATCCAGCTGAACTACCGCAGATAGTGTTTGGCTTATCTCAGAGGGTAGATCAAATGGGTCAAGCCCTTACCAACCTACAGGTTGAAAATGAAACTTTGAGGAAGATTATAAAAGACACTATGACACCTAAGGTAACCTCCCATGAGAGCACTCCTGAACCACACATCTCTCCACCAGATGTTTTCTCAGGGGACAGACGTCTCTACAGGCAATTCAGGAATGCTTGTCTCCTCACTTTTACTCTGAAGCCAAAGACCTACCCCACAGATAAGGTTAAGGTCCTAACAATGATTACTTACTTAAGGGGTGAACCAAGAATTTGGGTGGACTCTTTCTTTGAGACAAATAATCCCATCATCTCTTCTCTTCCTAACTTTTTAGCAGCAATGGACGAATTATATTCAGATACCAACACCCAATTAACGGCCAAAACTAAAATGAGGGCATTAAAACAGGGTTCCCGCTCCGCTGAGGTGTACATTACCAAATTCAAGCAGTTCTCAACAGATTCTCAATGGAACCATATAGCTTTGAAAAATCAGTTCCGCCTAGGACTCTCCGACACAATAAAGGATGAGCTTGCTCAAGTAGAACACCCCGACTCTTTAGAAGGGTTGATGAGACTCTCAGTACAAATTGATAGACGGCTTAAAGAAAGAAGGAATGAGCGCCATGGATCTGAACAGGCGAACAAAAAACCATCTCCATCTACTTTGCATTCTAGTACAGCTGCCATCACCCAGGAACCTATGGACATTGGTCTAATGAGAGGTCCATTATCTCAAGAGTAAGTGGTTCTTGAGTAATACTGTTGTTTCTCCACAAGCCATGCCTATTTACTGTACCATCTCTCTCTTTTTGCAGTGGGACCGTAAGCGTTACCCTACAGAAGCAATAGTCGACACAGGTGCACATGGGACTTATATCGATTTAGAGTTTGTTAAAATCAATAAAATACCACTTGAGCAAAAACAACAGCCTGTGTCTATTCGTGTTGTTGATGGGACATATATATCTAGTGGCCCCATAACGCACCATACTATACCCTTACTAGTAAGTACTCACTCCAACCACCACGAGTTCTTACACTTTGATATCCTTCCTTCCCCCCATTTCCCTATTGTTTTAGGTATGCAATGGCTAAGGCTACATGAACCTGCTATAAATTGGAAAACGTTACAGGTTACACTTAATTCTTCACACTGTCAAAGGGTCTGTTGCAACACACCTCATTCTATAAATGTATCTGAGGAATGTTCACAAATACCTCCAGAGTACGCAGAGTTCTCTGAAGTTTTCAGTAAAAGGGAGGCTGAAACACTACCTCCTCATTGTAATTACGATTGCCCTATAGACCTTAAACCGGGTTCAGCCATACCTTATGGCCATTTGTACCCCTTGAGCTAACCTGAGCTGGTACACCTGAAATCTTATCTTGACGACAATTTGAAGAAGGGGTTTATTAGACCCTCTGTCTCTCCTGCTGGTGCGGGAATGTTCTTTGTCAAGAACAAAGACCAGTCATTACGTCCCATCATAGACTACAGGGAATTAAATAAGATCACTGTAAAAAATAGATACCCCCTCCCTCTGATCTCTGAACTAATTGAACAGTTGCATCAGGTGACTATATTTACCAAACTTGATTTAAGGGGCGCTTACAACCTCATTCGCATACGAGAGGGACATGAGTGGCTGACGGCTTTTCGTACCAGATATGGGCTCTATGAGTATCTGGTAATGCCGTTTGGCCTATGTAATGCCCCGGCCACTTTTCAGCATTACATCAATGACCTGTTCAGGGATCTGTTGGACATATGTGTCGTAGTCTATTTAGATGACATTCTAATCTATTCACAAACATTAGAGGATCACATTAAGCATGTGTGCTGGGTTTTGTCCCGATTACAAGTACACTGTTTATATGCCAAAGCAGAAAAATGTCTGTTCCATACAACCAAGATCTCCTTTCTAGGATATTCTATATCTCCAGAAGGGATTGAAATGCAACCAAACAAGGTTGAAGCTGTTGAAAATTGGCCTACACCTAATAACCGTAAGGAACTTCAGAGGTTCCTCAGGTTCAGCAATTACTATCAAAAATTCATCAAAGGATATTCAGCAATAGCTAAACCATTGACAACTTTAACTGGATCTTCGACTGTGTTCAAATGGAACCCAAAGGCTGAAAAAGCATTTTCATTTCTTAAAGCTTCCTTCACTTCTGCTCCGATATTATGTCATCCAAACCCAAAACTGCAGTATGTTTTGGAGGTCGATTCCTCAGAGTATGCACTGGGTGCAGTACTCTCTCAGAGACAGGATCTCACTCACCCATTGCATTGCTTTTTATTCAAAGTTGCTAACTCCACCCGAAAGGAACTACCCCATAGGGGGAAAAGAATTGCTCTCCATCAAGAGATCATTTGAGAATTGGAGACACCTCCTTGAGGGCACATTGCTTCCCATTTTGGTATACACCGACCACAAGAATTTGGAGTATTTACAACGGAACAAGACCCTCTCCGCACGACAGGTACGCTGGAGTCTTTTCTTTAGCAGATTTAATTTCCAGATAGTCTACAGACCTACCTAGAAAAATGGGAAGGCAGATGCCCTATGCCGAAGAGATCCTATACCATTAAATGACCACAATCCAACGGAAATTATATCTCATGAGAAATTAATTGGAATAACCTACTGTGACAAAATTAAGTATCACAATGCTCTTCATTTAGATTCCAGCATTCCAGACAATCTACAGAAAGCCACAGACGGGTTATGGTATAAAGAACATAAAATATGCATACCTGTCACCTTACGTAAGGAGCTGAGATCACCATGACCCTCCACTCTGTGGCCATCCAGGAATTTCAAGAACGAACGATATTCTCTCCAGGACTTACTGGTGGCCCAAGATGATTTAAGAGATAACAGAATATATACACAACTGCATTGTCTGCACCTCTTCTAAGTCTGAAAAAAAGCCCCTTATGGCTTACTAATGCCTATACAGGTACCAGATAGACCATGGTCCCATTTGGTCATGGATTTCATCGTTGAACTGCCTATATCATCAGGTATGAATACCATACTGGTAGTTATAGATTTATTTACCAAACTAGCACATTTTATACCATTGCAGAAACTCCCCAGTTCCTCTGAAACTGCTCAGCTCTTCATTGATAATATTGTTAGATTGCATGGCATACCATCTATTTTAACCACGGACAGAGGGACACAGTTCACCTCCCGCTTTTGGAAAAACCTTTGTCAGAAACTTCAAATTAATCACAGATACACCACTGCATATCATCCACAGACCAATGGTCAAGCTGAACGCCTCAACCAGTGGCTTGAATCCTACCTACGATGTTATTGTGCCTATCATCAAGTTGAGTGGAAAAAATACTTATCGTTAGCTGAATTTGCATATAACAACTCTACCAATTCCTCCACTAAGTTATCCGCATTCTTCACCAACTTTGCATATCATCCCAATATCTCTTTAAATTCAACGCAAACATCATCTAATCCTTCCATTGATGAATTGGCTGATAAGATAACTGAGAACATCCAACTACTTCGCAGGAATATAGAAACATCACAGGTGGTGCAGAAAAAATATTACGATCTTAGGCGGAGAACACCCCCAAAATATTCTACAGGGGATTGGGTATGGCTGTCGACTAAGAATCTACGACTTCAGGTTCCCAGTAAGAAACTGGCCAGCTTGTTTATAGGACCGTTCCAGATCATCCGTATTGTTAACGAAAACGCTGTTACCCTCCAGTTGCCCACCACTTTAACCATCCATCCGACATTTCATGTCTCCTTACTGAAACCAGCCACTATTAGCAAGACGCAAGTGATGCCACTGACAGCACCCCTTATGGATTCTCAGGAATATGAAGTGAAGGAGATCACAGAATCAAGGATTCACAATGGTGAATTGCAGTACTTAGTTCGATGGAAAGGATACCGCCCAGACGAAGATACCTGGGAACCTGAGTCTCATGTCACTGCTCCGAGGCTTGTCGCTCAGTTTCATAGGTGCAACCCTCATCGCCCTCGACCACAAACCGTGGTACAGTTTGCTTGAGGGGGGATTCTCTCATGAATTCCACCTTAACTGACTTGTGTTCTCTCATCTCTAATACCACCTTTACTGTTATGGACCAACCTACCTACTCTATATCACCTGGCCTCTAACTCCAGACAGGTGCTTAGTTATTGAGTGCTATAGGAGTATTACGGTTGCTCTTTCTATGCTTAAACCTAAGCTATTCTGGATTATAATTGTTTGCTACTATTTCCTCATATTATCCAATTCGGATTTGCATTCCCAATCATCCTATCTTTTGAAACTATCCGGAGTATTATTAAACATCAGCTGCCCTGTCTCCTTGCCAGCCGGGAACTGACTTTCAGTGTAATTTGCTAAACTCCCGTAAGATGCCGAAGTCGTCACCTGTCAGGGAAACAGTTGCGCTACAGCCTTTACGTCACACAGCTGAACTTGTCACGGACACTGAACGGAACTCTGCCGCTGCCTTGATTTAACTGAGGCACATTTCTACAACAACGCTGCAGTCTGAGTTCCGGGTTTCCTGCAGCCGTTCAGTCTGTCAGCTGTTTGTTTGTAGAGTATTGCTTTACAGGAAGGAACTATATATAGTTTGCTCATTCAAACCATGTGGGTGTAGTGAGTTCAGGAGGAATATCCACTTACTCTCAGCCTGGAGTAGAGATCTCTCCATATCCCCTCCACTAATACCCAAATGTATCCTTTCAAGTATAAAACATTTCAAGTCTGGTTTGCTATTATGTTCCTTATGATAGTGTCTGGCAACTAAGGTCAATTTCTTACCTCTTTCCAAATCCTTGGTACTGTTCTTAATATTGCATATGTGTTCGTCCAATCTAACCCTGATTTCCCATGTGGACATCCTTAAATATTTAAGGTCACATGGACACTGTAGACAATACACAATATTTTTTGAACGGCAATTGAAGAATCTGTATATGTTTTTCACGCCTTCAGGATAGATCTTAATTGATTTGACATTTTTCATATATAAAAAATAGCAGAATCCAAACATATATGTGCCACTGGTCTTTTTTTTTTTGTATCAGGTTTTTTGAGGAATGGCTGTGGACTAATTTGTCTCTTAGGGTCGGTGCTCTTCACCAGCTCGTCTGGATCCTCCCGTTTAATAAGTCTGAATAGACCCTATCTGTAATTAGAATGTCAATATGTCTGTTCAGAATGTTTTCAATTTCTTTTGAATTAGAGTTGAAGGTACCAGCAAAGCGGATTCTGTTGTTCGTTGTTTTACTATCATTCTTTGGAGATTTGGCAATTTTTGGTACCAACAAGGTGCTCCTTGGAGTTACTAATGCCCTGTGAAAGGCCTTTTTAATTAATTTTCTTAGATATCCTCTTTCTCTGAATCTCAGCATGAGTTCTCTAGCTCTTAACTTAAAGTCTTTAAGATCTTAGCAATTTCTTCGGACTTGATATAAAGATTAGTGACTACATTGTTCTCATGACCTCATGTTATTTTTAAATCCAAGAATTCAATTTCATTTGTATCAAAATTTAGAGTCAATTTAAAGTTTAAATCATTGATGTTAATTGTCTCTATGAATTCAATTAATAAAGAGGGTTCTACTTGCCAGAGGATGAACAGATCATCAATATAGCGAAGCCACATTAAAATGTGATCAGTATAATGGGTATTATTTAGACATGTGCAACGCTAAAAATTTCACTTGGTTTTGTTTTCATTAGTTAAATAAATAATTTTGTTTCGGCAAATTAGTTTAGTTAAGTTTAAAAAAAAAATTGTTTTGGCAAATTAGTTATGTTAAGTTAAATCGTTTTTTCAGATCCGTTTGTTATTTCGGATACATTCTTTATTCATATTCATTATTCTATTCTAAAGTTTACAATAGATAATGCATATGATTAAAGAATGGATCCGAAAAAACGATTTAACTAAACATAACTAATATGCAGCCGATTGCAGAGACAAAATAATTTAAAACCGCCTCCGCCGCCACCACCCACATCGCCGACACTAAAAGCTATTAACCCCTAAACCACCATCCCCCCACACGGCCAACATTAACTAAACCTATTAACCCCTAAATCAATGCCCCCCCACATAGCCGACACTAACTAAACCTATTTACCCCTAAATCACAGTTTGCAAACATTGCCAAAACTAACTAAACCTATTAACCCCTAAACCGCCGTTCCCAAACATTGCCAACACTAACTAAACCTATTAACACCTAAACCGCAGTTCCCTGACATCGCTGACACTAACTAAAACACTAAATAAACCTATTAATCCCTAAACCGCCACTCCCAAACATCGCCAACACTAACTAAACCTATTAACCCGTAAAACCGTAGTTCCCCGACATTGCCGACACAAACTAAACTTATTAACCCTAAACCGCTGTTCCCCGACATCACTGACACTAACTAAACCTATTAACCCCTAAACCGCCATACACCCACATCGCCAACACGAACTTAAACACTAAATAAACCTATTAACCCCTAAACCGCCGCTCCCCACATCGCCAACACTACCTAAACCTATTAACCCCTAAACCCCTGCCCCCACATAACAACAACCTAAATTAAACTATATTAACCGCTAAACTTAACACCCCCTAAATTTAACATAATCAGCGATGTGGTGGTATGGTTTCGCATACATTCTTTATTCAATGTTCAGGATTTTTGTTATGGTGCCGATTCTTTATTCAATTTTCGGGATTTTAGTTATGGTGCCGATTCGGAAATTCGGATTCATTTGGCCGAAACGAATTGCACATGTCTAGTATTATTGTCACTGAAGACTATTTCAGGCTCACACCATCCAAGATATATGTTAGCATACGTAGGGGCACATGCTGGGCCCAAAGCAGTCCCTCTTATTTGCAAGTAGAACTTGTCATAAAAAACAAAGTAGTTATGAGAGAGTATAAATTGTAGTATGTCAATAAGAAATTGATTACATTCTGTGTTCTATGTGTCTTGTATTTTCAAAAAATAGCTTACAGCCTCACATCCATAGTCATGTTGAATAAATGTGTACAGAGATTCCCCATCACAGGTCACAAACAACCTGTTAAGGACCTCTATAGTATCCCTCACATACGAGGGAAGAGTCAGGACAATAAATCTCAGTCTCATATCTAAGTATTTATTGGCATTTTCACATAGATTGCCATTACCTGATACTATGGGTCGTCTAGGTGGTCTGTTCCTGTTTTTGTGGATCTTAGGTAGGAGATAAAGTGTGACTGTTTTAGTATGAGTGATTTGTAGGAATTTAAATTCCTTTAAGGAGATAATATTCGCTATCTTCGCTGATTGAATCAATTCATTGTATTGTTTGTGAAAAATCACTCTGGGATCTTGTGTAAGTCTTCTATAGCATAAGTCATCTTTAAGTTGCCTCATGGCTTCCAATTTGTACATTTTAGTTGGCCATATGACCACATTTCCCCCCCTTGTCCGAGGGTTTGATCACCATATCTTGCCACATTTGCATTTATTTAACAGATTCAAATTCAGCAGGTTTTAAGTTTGAGTATGGTTTCTCGTGTATTTTAATGATACCACCAATTACAAGTTTCATATAGATTTGCAATTCTGGATATTTATTTATTTGGGGCATAAACTTAGGCCTAGATTTAGAGTTTTGCGGTAGCCGTCAAAACCAGCGTTAGAGGCTCCTAACGCTGGTTTTAGGCTACCGCCGGTATTTGGAGTCAGTCAGGAAAGGGTCTAACGCTCACTTTTCAGCCGCAACTTCTCCATACCGCAGATCCCCTTACGTCAATTGCGTATCCTATCTTTTCAATGGGATCTTCCTAACTCCGGTATTTAGAGTCGTGTCTGAAGTGAGCGTTAGAATTCTAACGACAAAACTCCAGCCGCAGAAAAAAGTCAGTAGTTAAGAGCTTTCTGGGCTAACGCCGGTTCATAAAGCTCTTAACTACTGTGCTCTAAAGTACACTAACACCCATAAACTACCTATGTACCCCTAAACCGAGGTCCCCCCACATCGCCGCCACTCGATTAAATTTTTTTAACCCCTAATCTGCCGACCGCCACCTATGTTATACTTATGTACCCCTAATCTGCTGCCCCTAACACCGCCGAACCCTATATTATATTTATTAACCCCTAATCTGCCCCCCTCAACGTTGCCTCCACCTGCCTACACTTATTAACCCCTAATCTGCCGAGCGGATCTCACCGCTATTCTAATAAATGTATTAACCCCTAAAGCTAAGTCTAACCCTAACACTAACACTCCCCTAACTTAAATATAATTTAAATCTAACGAAATTAATTAACTCATTAAATAAATTATTCCTATTTAAAGCTAAATACTTACCTGTAAAATAAATCCTAATATAGCTACAATATAAATTATAATTATATTGTAGCTATTTTAGGATTAATATTTATTTTACAGGCAACTTTGTAATTATTTTAACCAGGTACAATAGCTATTAAATAGTTATTAACTATTTAATAGCTACCTAGTTAAAATAATTACAAAATTACCTGTAAAATAAATCCTAACCTAAGTTACAATTAAACCTAAAACTACACTATCAATAAATTAATTAAATAAAATACCTACAATTACCTACAATTAAACCTAACACTACACTATCAATAAATGAATTAAATACAATATCTACTAATAAATACAATTAAATAAACTAACTAAAGTACAAAAAATAAAAAAGAACTAAGTTACAAAAAATAAAAAAATATTTACAAACATTAGAAAAATATTACAACAATTTTAAACTAATTACACCTACTCTAAGCCCCCTAATAAAATAACAAAGACCCCCAAAATAAAAAAATGCCCTACCCTATTCTAAATTACAAAAGTTCAAAGCTCTTTTACCTTACCAGCCCTGAACAGGGCCCTTTGCGGGGCATGCCCCAAAGAATTCAGCTCTTTTGCCTGTAAAAAAAACACATACAATACCCCCCCAACATTACAACCCACCACCCACATACCCCTAATCTAACCAAAACCCCCCTTAAATAAACCTAACACTAAGCCCCTGAAGATCTTCCTACCTTGTCTTCACCTAACCGGGTATTACACCAATCCGTCCTGGCTCCGATATCTTCATCCAACCCAAGAGGGGGCTAGACATCCATCATCCGACGGCTGAAGAAGTCCACAAGAGGCTCCAAAGTCTTCATCCTATCCGGGAAGAAGAGTAGATCCGGACCGGCAACCATCTTCTTCCAAGCGGCATCTTCTATCTTCATCCGATGAGGACCGGCTCCATCTTGAAGACCTCCACCACGGACCCATCTTCTTCCGACGACGACTTCCCGACGAATGACGGTTCCTTTAAGGGACGTCATCCAAGATGGCGTCCCTCGAATTCCGATTGGCTGATAGGATTCTATCAGCCAATCGGAATTATGGTAGGAAAATTCTGATTGGCTGATGGAATCAGCCAATCAGAATCAAGTTCAATCCGATTGGCTGATCCGATTTTAATTTATAATAGGGTAGGGCATTTTTTTTATTTTGGGGGTCTTTGTTATTTTATTAGGGGGCTTAGAGTAGGTGTAATTAGTTTAAAATTGTTGTAATATTTTTCTAATGTTTGTAAATATTTTTTTATTTTTTGTAACTTAGTTCTTTTTTATTTTTTGTACTTTAGTTAGTTTATTTAATTGTATTTATTTGTAGGTATTGTATTTAATTAATGTATTGATAGTGTAGTGTTAGGTTTAATTGTAGATAATTGTAGGTATTTTATTTAATTAATTT
This sequence comes from Bombina bombina, assembly GCF_027579735.1. Lineage (NCBI taxonomy): Eukaryota > Metazoa > Chordata > Amphibia > Anura > Bombinatoridae > Bombina > Bombina bombina. The sequence continues at coordinate 1,378,635,850 of NC_069500.1, read as the reverse complement.
ATTGATAGTGTAGTGTTAGGTTTAATTGTAACTTAGGTTAGGATTTATTTTACAGGTAATTTTGTAATTATTTTAACTAGGTAGCTATTAAATAGTTAATAACTATTTAATAGCTATTGTACCTGGTTAAAATAATTACAAAGTTGCCTGTAAAATAAATATTAATCCTAAAATAGCTACAATGTAATTATAATTTATATTGTAGCTATATTAGGGTTTATTTTACAGGTAAGTATTTAGCTTTAAATAGGAATAAGTTATTTAATAAGAGTTAATTAATTTCGTTAGATTTAAATTATATTTAACTTAGGGGGGTGTTAGTGTTAGGGTTAGACTTAGCTTTAGGGGTTAATACATTTATTAGAATAGCGGTGAGCTCCAGTCGGCAGATTAGGGGTTAATGTTTGAAGTTAGGTGTCGGCGATGTTAGGGAGAGCAGATTAGGGGTTAATACTATTTATTATAGGGTTAGTGAGGCGGATTAGGGGTTAATAACTTTATTATAATAGCGGTGCGGTCCGCTCGGCAGATTAGGGGTTAATAAGTGTAGGCAGGTGGAGGCGACGTTGTGGGGGGCAGATTAGGGGTTAATAAATATAATATAGGGGTCGGCGATGTTAGGGCAGCAGATTAGGGGTACATAGGGATAATGTAAGTAGCGGCGGTTTACGGAGCGGCAGATTAGGGGTTAATAATAATATGCAGGTGTCAGCGATAGCGGGGGCGGCAGATTAGGGGTTAATAAGTGTAAGGTTAGGGGTGTTTAGACTCGAGGTACATGTTAGGGTGTTAGGTGCAGACGTAGGAAGTGTTTCCCCATAGCAAACAATGGGGCTGCGTTAGGAGCTGAACGCGGCTTTTTTGCAGGTGTTAGGTTTTTTTGCAGCTCAAACAGCCCCATTGTTTTCTATGGGGGAATCGTGCACGAGCACGTTTTTGAAGCTGGCCGCTTCCGTAAGCAACTCTGGTATCGAGAGTTGCAGTGGCGTTAAATATGACTGTACGCTCCCTTTTTGGAGCCTAACGCAGCCATTCTGTGGACTCTCAATACCAGAGTTATTTTAAAGGTGCGGCCAGAAAAAAGCCAGCGTTAGCTACGCGGGTCGTTACCGACAAAACTCTAAATCTAGGCGTTAGATTTTAATTTGAGTTTCTTAAGCCATTCTCTATTTTTGTCATTGTATTCTTCATTCTCAATTAGCAATTCTACCAAATCTTGAATGATTTGTTCCTCACTTGGTATTGCATTCTCTGAGGAGCAGATCTTTTTAGGTTCTAATTTGCGGACAAAGAGATGTAAGTCCTTGACAACATCAAAAAGATTAATTTTGTTAGTTGGTGAGAATGATAAACCCCTGGATAGAATACTAGTTTCTGTTTCCGTGAGTTCCCTCTTTGATAAGTAATGACTTCTAGATGTTAACTATTTACCATTTCGGTCTCTCCCCCACTACTCCCTCGTTTGTTTCCCCTGATTGATGCTTCTGTAGGCCATCTCCCCTGTTCCTAAGTGGTCGATCCAATGGTTTTGTTTCTGAGTCTTTTGCCCCTTCTTTTATGTCTGTGCGTGGTGTTGGTGTAGGTTCTATACTTAAAAAAAATCACTTTATCTTGTGTCTATATCTTCTGTTCCTGAAGTTTAAGCCTCAGATGATATAGCACCTTCAGTATTAGTAGTTACCAGTCTTTCTCTAATCCTCCTCCTAGGATTTTTATAATCCCAGGTGAATACTCTCCCTCTCTCAAAGTCTTTGATGTCTCTGCTTAATTTTCCCACTTGGTTCTAATGATTTAGTCTTATTTTTTTATCCTGTTCTTCCCTCATCTGTTTATAGGCAGTCTTAAATGTATCTAGTGCTTCAAATTTGCCTAGTTTCTTATTCAAGTCCTTGATCTCCTGGTCTAATTCACTGATAATTCCTTGCTCATAATCAGAGAGTATAGCTAGCAATATTTCTGAACCGGAAATCAGTGCACTCTCCTATCTCTCCTTATACACATTTATATGAAAGGCAAAACTTGGAAATAGCCTGACACGGAGGGCTCTAGGTATTATGTGTCTCGCTAAGTACTTGTTGTATGTGCTCTGTGTTCCATACAGATCTAGTGTGTTTTCTAATTAGATTACTTACGGCCAGGTTACGAGTTTTGCGTTATGAGCGGCACGCTAATAATTTGCAAGCTATTGTCACCGCTCACCTCCCTATAGCGCTGCTATTACAGGTTTGCAAAAACCCGGCATTAGCAGGCAATATGGCAGATTTGAGCTCCATACTGCACACAAATACCAGCGCTGCTTTGAGCTGGTTTTACGTGCTCGTGCACGATTTCCCCATAGACATCAATGGGGAGAGCCGGCTAAAATAAAGGCTAACATCTGCAATAAAGGAGCGTAAAGCTCCGTAACGCAGCCCCATTGATTCTTATGGGGAAAGAAAAGTTATGTTTACACCTAACACCCTAACATAAACTCTGAGTCTAAACACCCCTAATCTGCTGCCCCCGACATCGCTGACACCTACATTACACTTATTAACCCCTAATCTGCTGCCCCCGACATCGCCGCCACCTACCTACACTTATTAACCCCTAATCTGCCGCCCCCAACGTCACCGCCACTGTACTAAAGTTATTAACCCCTAAACCTAACCCTAAATCTAACCCTAACCCTAACGAAACCCTAACCCCCACTAACTTTAATATAATTAAAATAAATCTAAATAAAAATTACAATTAATACCTAATTCCTATTTAAAACTAAATACTTACCTAGAAAATAAAACCTAACCTAGCTACAATATAACTAATAGTTATATTTTAGCTATCTTAGGTTTTATTTTTATTTCACAGCTAAGTTTGTATTTATTTTAACTAGGTAGACTAGTAAGTAAATAGTTATTAACTATTTACTAGCTACCTAGTTAAAATAAATACAAATTTACCTGTAAAATAAAACTTAACCTGTCTGACACTAACACCTAACATTACACTACAATTAAATCAATTAAATACAATTAACTAAATTACAAAACCCCCCACTAAATTACACAAAATAAAAAAGAAATTATCAAATATTTAAACTAATTACACCTAATCTAATAGCCCTATCAAAATAAAAAAGCCTCCCCAAAATAAAAAAAACATAGCCTTAAAAGGGCTCTTTGCGGGGCATTGCCTATCAGCCAATCGGAATTCAAGGGACGCCATCTTGGATGACGTCTCTTAAAGGAATCTTCATTCTTCAGTAGCCGTCGACAGAAAAGGATGCTCCGCGCCGGATGTCTTGAAGATGGAGCCGCTCCGCATCGGAAGGATGAAGATAGAAGATGCCGTCTGGATGAAGACTCCTGCCCGCCTGTAGGACCACTTCTTGCCGCTTGGATGAAGACTTCTCCCGGCTTCGTTGAAGACTTCTGCCTGCTTGGATGAAGACTTCTCCTGGCTTGATGAGGATGCATGTCCGGTCTTCAAAAACTGTAAGTGGATCTTCGGGGGTTAGTGTTAGTTTTTTTTTTAAGGGTTTATTGGGTGGGTTTTATTTTTAGCTTAGGGTTTGGGCAATGGAAAAGAGCTAAATGCCCTTTTAAGGGCAATGGAGAGCTTAGGTTTTTTAGATAGGATTTTATTTGGGAGGTTTGGTTATGTGGGTGGTGGGTTTTACTGTTGGGGGGTTGTTTGTATTTTATATTTACAGGTAAAAGAGCTGATTTCTTTGGGGCAATGCCCCGCAAAAGGCCCTTTTAAGTTTAGGCTAGGTTTTTTTTTTTATTTTGGGGGGGCTTTTTTTATTTTGATAGGGCTATTAGATTAGGTGTAATTAGTTTAAATATTTGATAATTGCTTTTTTATTTTGTGTAATTTAGTGTTTATTTTTTTTGTAATTTAATTAATTGTATTTAATTATTGTAATTGATTTAATTGTAGTGTAATGTTAGGTGTAAGTGTAAGACAGATTAGGTTTTATTTCACAGGTAAATTTGTATTTATTTTAACTAGGTAGCTAGTAAATAGTTAATAACTATTAACTAGTCTACCTAGTTAAAATAAATACAAACTTGCCTGTGAAATAAAAATAAAACCTAAGATAGCTACAACTATTAGTTATATTGTAGCTAGCTTAGGGTTTATTTTACAGGTAAGTATTTAGCTTTAAATAGGTATTATTTAGTTAATGAAAGTAATTTTTATTTAGATTTATTTTAATTATATGAAAGTTAGGGGTGGTAGGGTTAGACTTAGGGTTAGGTTTAGGGGTTAATAACTTTAGTATAGTGGTGGCGGTGACGTTGGGGCGGCAGATAAGGAGTTAATAATATTTATCTAGTGTTTGTGATGCGGGAGTGCGGCGGTTTAGGGTTTAATATGTTTATTATAGTGTTTGCGATGTGGGAGGGCCTCGGTTTAGGGGTTAATAGGTTGTTTATGGGTGTTAGTGTACTTTGTAACACTTTAGTTATTAGTTGTATGCTACAGATATGTAACGTAAAACCCATAACTACTGACTTTAGATGGTGGTACGAATCTTGACAGTATTGGCTGTACCGCTCACTTTTTGGCCTCCCAGGCAAAACTCGTAATGCCGGCGTTATGGAAGTCCCATTGAAAAATTACTTTTTGAAAGGTGCGGTAGTTACGTTGCATTACGGCCAAAAAAGTGTGCGGTACAGCTATACCTGCAAGACTCGTAATAGCAGCGGTAGTGAAAAAGCAGCGTTATGAGGCTTTTTCACTCATAACGCAAAACTCATAATCTAGCCGTTATTATTTTTAACCCACTTCCCAATTATCACCATTCTCTATTAATCGCATATTTTCATTACCAAGATTTGCAAATGCCCTCTCCATATCGGCCATACATTTGTTTTGCCATTGAAAAAATTCTTCCATTAAATTATTGCCTGCCATGGTGATAAGGGTGTGAAACGGTGTATATACTATACTATATGGAGTTCTAAATACCCAAAATACAGCTGCCTAAAGAGGAGACAGCCAAAAGTGTAACTAAATATCAAAATTGCTAGGTATAGAACTGCTTTCTTCACCAAATCAGAGTTCCATCTACAACCCATACACATATATTTAGTAAAGTGCGGAGGGTGCACTAGTGGTAAATATACAGTATTTATTATGGTCCTATTTTTCTAAACACTTCTTTGTGTTGAAATTCAGATACTTCGACAGTGCTACTTTGTTTTTAATTGTATGATATTCTATTTTACTCATCCTATGTAGGATGCTTTGTATTTTATAATTTGTAAGTAAAAGTTAAGTTTTATTAGTTTGGTTCCCTTTCTGCAGATTTACATATGTATTTAAGTGCATGCCAAATAGTGGTTTTTCGTTTTTCTTTTTTTTTGGATAAATAGTGTATATTTACCACTAGGGCACCCCCGCACTTTTTTTTACTAAATATAAGTGTATGGGTTGTAGATGGAACTCTGATTTGGTGAATAAAGCAGTTCTATACCTAGCCTTTTTGATATTCACAGTTCACATACTTCTCAATATTTTCTTGGTGGTACAGTTTCAGTTGAGTGGGGGTGGAGACAGGATGGGCCGTGCGTTTTACATAATATAGGACTGAGAGAATGGTTGTGCAGTCTCAGTTGCTTGGGGGTCTAGCCATGATGGGCCATGAGTGTAGTGAAGGACGCCATGGGTAAAGACAATCCATGGGTGAGACATTGGGATGTTTATAGGGAAGGGACCGTGGTGGAAGGGACAGCAAAACTTAATCTGCAATTTGGGATTGTCTTCAAATTACAAGACAAATGAGAGGGATGGGTTGCCCTGTTCTGGCAATTAGACAAATATCAAGTGACTTTGTTTTAATTTATCATTAGAGATCATTGTGCTCTTTAGATTCACGTTAATGGGCTATGGTAACTAAAATGTAATTTGTATCTTGTTTAAATACTCTTTTAGGTCATGGAATACCATTACAAAATGAAGATACGATACTACAGATTGCACAAAAACACACTGAAGGGCCAGCTAATGGAGAACAACAACTAAAACTAAGGCAACCAATGCCTCTTTGCAAATAGGAGTACAAATGTAAAAGGGAAAAAAAAAATAAAATAGTGACTTGAAGATCTGCCAGCTCAGTCCATACATCATCATTTTGGCACTTGGCTGGCACCAATAACTTGTAACCTCCACTCCTTAGTTCCTTCCGTTTCCCCAAGCCTCTCCTGTTTTGTTTTATTTATTTTTATAAACAATTATTTTACAAAGAATTCCATGTTCTGAAAAAACAAGTTTAAAGCTGAAATATTGCAATTACAAGGGAATCTTATTAAAGCAACATTAGTTGTATTTTAAAATAAGTTGACATGGGTATCATTGTTAATGTGTCATTGCAGTTTTGTGCTGGGAAAACTTATCAAGTATCAACCATAATTTGAGAGGGCAAGGTAATGCCAAGTTTTGCAACTAGTTTGATGCCAAAAAAGTAAGCTTGAGACACCAGCTGTCCTGTAAATCCCCTTCATTCATGGTGACCGACAACAGCTGGCAACACATGGGCAGAGCCCTTTACCCATTCATCAGGCCTATTATTTCCTCTGATAAATGTATAAATGTAACTATTATATATTGCATTCATATATATATATATATATATAAACTGTATATGTGTGTATGTGTGTGTGTGTGTGTGTGTATATGTCTATGTGTGTGTGTATATATATATATATATATATGTGTGTGTGTGTGTGTATATATATATATATATATATATATATATGTGTGTGTGTATATATACTGTATATGTGTGTGTGTGTATATATATATATATATATATGTGTGTGTGTATATATATATATATATATGTTTGTGTGTATATATATACTGTATATGTGTGTATGTGTATGTGTGTGTGTATATATATATATATATATATATGTGTGTGTGTGTATATATATATATATATATATATATAGTAGAACGAAGAAGGGTCCAGACAGGGAGCTCAAAGCAAAAGGTGAATGTTTATTGGCAACAATATAAAAGCTTCTAAGATATATATACAAGGCAAATGGCTATGATGGACAGCAGAAAAGGGGCTGGGGTGGGCGTCTGACGCGTTTCAGCTCCTTGGGAGCCTTAATCATAGACAGAATACTGCCCTAATGCCCTATTCTGACTGATATAGACTATGCTGACTTACTATTGGATAGCCTGACCTACCTGTGTTACTTGTGGGCGTATACCTATTATGGAGAACTACCTGTGTAAGGTTGAGTGCCTTATGCTGTGAAAATGTAATTCTCTAAAATATTTATTTTATTATATGTATGTATATAGGCTTGCTGGTACCCTATTCACCATAGACTAATGATTTAGTAGATAAAAAAGTGAAAGAAAAAGAAAAAGATATATAAACTAATTAGATAATTGAGTTTCCAAACGATTACTACTAATCTAATCGCATTGTATGATGAATATATACCAAATTTTGCTTGTGATCATACATTTTTACTGCTTATTATAGAAAGTAGCAACTCAGTTATATTCAACTTTCACTGATTCTAAGTAGGTGAGTGTGGGGTTAATGTGCTAAGTGCTGGATACATATTTGAATAACCTAAGAGTGGTTTTTAGTTGGTAAACAAGAGGGCATGTAACCAATCACAACAACTACTGTATTATTGGATTCATCCTTATATCTATATTAACTTTATATTTTTTGCAAATCCAAATGTTATCGTGTCATGATAAAGTGATGCCCTCCTATTAATCAACTCTAATTCCTAATTTAAATAAACTGAAATGAAACTAGCTGACTCAGCTGGAAACATACACAAAAAAGTATTTACAAGTGTGTATTTTAGTACTTAAATACAGACTGTGACTCAGTTACTTATTTAGATATTATATTGTTTGAAAACACATTATAATATAGTCAAGAGCAGATAAGGAGCAATCCATTACCAATGATTGATTAGATCCGTCTCAATGTTTAGACCGGATGGTTGCCGACTGCCTAGGGTGAAGATCCAGAACACTTCTTTGGCAAGGAGGTCCTTCAATCTATCTCCACCTCTAGGCTTCCTTTTTATCTGATCTATCACAGTCCAGGTGAATGTGCTTATATCTTTATTGTGCTCATCCACAAAGTGTTTGGAGGCTCCAGTGGGTGTTATCCCCCTTTCGATGTCATTAAGGTGGGCACGGATCCTCTCCCTGGCTTCCCGGGAGGTGCACCCTATGTATTGCTTCTGGCAAAGGCTGCATGTAATCATGTAGATCACAAAAGTCGATCTACAGTTTGTACATTGTGATAACGAGTACACTTTTTGCGTGGCCAGGGATTGGAAAAATTTCCCCGTGATGACATATCCGCAAGCCTTGCAGGTGCTATTACCACATTTATAGTGCCCCTTCTGTGAAAGCCAAGTACTTTGTGGTCTTGATTTCTTGAGCATTGATGGCGAAATTTGATTGCCGATGGTTGTATTTCGTCTTGCTACGCAAAAGCAACCTTCCTTGATATCATCTTTGAGAAAATCATCTCCCAACAAAATTGGCAAATTTTTGCGCAATATTTTGCAGATAGAATAGTATTGGGGACTATAAGTAGTCACAAAGGTGGGCTTTTGTCTAGCTTCCTTTGTTACTGTTCTGATCTCAAGGAGAGAGTTCCTATTGAGATGTTTGACATCATCTAGTGCTTTATGCACCACATCGATGTCATAACCACGCTCCAACAACCTCTTGGTTAATGTTTCACTTTCTGCCAGAAAGCTATCATCCTCTGAGCAGTTGCGCCGAATTCGCAAAAATTGCCCTTTGGCTATTCCATAACTGGTATGCAGAGGATGATTACTTCTGGCATGTAAGTAGGTGTTAGACGAAATAGGTTTGACATATAATGAGGTGATTACTCTGTTTTCCCCTGGAAGTCCGGTTAGGACTAGATCCAGGAATGGAAGCTCATTCTTCTCAAAAGTGAAGGTAAAATGTAATCCCATTTCATTGTTGTTGAGATAATCAACAAACATTTCACTGTCTGATTGTGTACCAGACCACACAAATAGGAGGTCATCGATATACCTTTTATATCCGATAATGGATCCAAAAAATGGATTTTGGTCACTGTAGATGTATTGGTGCTCCCAGTAGCCCATGAAGATGTTTGCATAGGCTGGGGCAAATTTGGCCCCCATGGCCGTGCCTCTCTTCTGTAGGTAATGATCACCCAAGAATTCAAAATAATTGTGTGTCAGTGAGAATTTCAATACTTGAAGGATGTAGCTCTTCAAGTTAACAGAGTAATCACTAAATCTGTCAAGCATGTATCGCGTGGCTAATAGGCCTTGTTCATGTGGAATGGCCGAGTACAGCCCTACCACATCAATGGCCAGCCATGACATATGGTCTTCCCATTCGCAGGTACTCAATATGTTTAATAGATGTTTAGTGTCCCTTAGAAAAGACGGTAGTTTGTAAACCAGTGGTTGTAATAGTGATTCGAGCCAGTTGCCCAAATTCTCAAGAAGTGACCCTATTCCTGAGACTATGGGCCATCCCTTCACCTCCTCCAAGGACTTATGTACCTTGGGGAGGTGATGGAATATCAGCACCACGGGATGTTTAGTGTTCAGGAAATCAAAGGTGTCATCGTCTATTAGGCCTTGATACCTGCCATCATCTAGTAGGTCTAGTAATAGTGCTCCAAAAAGCCGTGTGGGGTCCCCTGGTAACTTTTCATAGACCTCTTGGTCCTGAAGTTGTCTTTGTGCCTCGGAAATGTAATAATTACGGTCCAACACAACGACAGAGCCCCCTTTGTCGGACTGCTTCACTATGATGTCTTCTCTATTCCGGAGTTTGTTCAAAGCCAATCTCTGACCCCTTGTCAGGTTGCTTTTTGTTACCTTTTGCTCCCGATCTAGTCTAACCAGATCTTCCTCCATGCGTCGTTGAAACGACTCCAGGGCAGTGCCCCTACATTGAGTGGGATAAAAAACTGACTTGGGCTTGAAGCCCTTATGGAAGTCAATAGTCGCTTCCTCACTCAAGCCTTCCCTCTCCAATGTATAGAGACTTAAGAAGTCACTAGCCTCTGTTATGTTAAAGTAGTCATGTTGCGGGGTAGTATCTGGAGCTATGGTACCTATGTCCTCAGTGGGGTTGAGTCTATAGAACTTGTTGAGTGTGAGACTGCGAATGAACCTGTTCAAATCTAGCAGTGTGTTGAAGACATTAAATTTAGTGGATGGTACAAAGTTAAGGCCTAAACTGAGCACTTCTTCCTCTGGTTTAGTTAGTGGGACACTGGATAAATTGATCACATTTGATCTCTGTATCTGTTGCCCTGCCTGCCTCTCCTTAGTGTGTATTGTTCCCTCTTTTGGCCCTGTCTGAGTATTCCTCTTCCTCCTCCTTCTTCTTGGCCTAGTGCCACTTGAAAAACCTGCTGGCCTACTTTAGGATCCGTTTTAGGGGTAACCTGTGCCTTTTTATATTTGTTACCCCTAGGTGGCTTTGGGGGATCTGGCTGACTGGTGTTGACAAGTGCACCTATTGGCTCATATATTT